>NC_088903.1:1128506-1467242 GCF_037157495.1 Lathamus discolor
GGGTTCATGGAATGGGTTAGGTTGGGAAGGAGCTTAAAGCATCCAGGTGGAAGCAAGGGGCAGGGACGCCTTCCATTAGACCAGGTTGCTCCAAGCCCCATCCATCCTTCTCCATCCAACCCATGCCAGTGTCCCACCACCCTCATATGGAACAACTTCTCCTTATCTCAAGCCACACTCCCCTGTTCCAGTTGGAACCCATCACTCCTCATCCTACGGCTCCAATCCATGTGGAAGGTCCCCCTTCACGCCCAAATGATGAAGGAGAACTCTTCCATCCCCATAGGGGAGAGTGGCGGTCCCCTCCGGCGTTGCCATGGCCACCCATCCCCATCCTCATCCTCTCTCCTTCTCCTCCATAGGGTGACAGCGGCGGTCCCCTCATGTGCCGGGACAAGCGCGCCAACTTCTTCTGGGTTGTGGGGCTGACGAGCTGGGGCCGCGGCTGCGCCAGGGCCAACCATCCGGGGGTCTACACCTCAACGCAGCACTTCCATGAGTGGATCCTCTACCAGCTGGGGATGTTCCGCTCCGCGGGAGCCTCCGCCACGCCCCCGACATGGAGCCACCAGCACGTCTCCCACACTCCCACCCAGGAGACGATGCCGGCGCCCACGGCCTCCAGCATCAGTGGCTTCTGCTCGTTCCCGGTTCGGGTGCTGGTGGAATTCGCCACTCGGGTGCGGGAGTTGCTGCAGGGTCTAGGGGGGAAGAAGACTTGAGGAGCGGCATCGCCTGCAGTTGGCTTGAACTGCAGTAAAGTTGCCTCGTTTTCCCGTAGAGGGGACGCTTTGCACGCCCACCTCTTCTTCTGGTGCATGGGGAGGGATGGGGATGAGGGATGGAGGGCACAGTGGGAAGCGGGAGCTGGGAATCAGGGAATCAGCCAGGTTGGGAAAGACCTTCAGGAGCATCAAGTCCAATCATTGCCCTACCATCAAGCCGTGGCATGAAGAAGGAGGGGGGACAGCTTCCATTAGACCAGGTTGCTCCATGCCCCATCCCTCCTTCTCCGTTCAACCCATCCCAGTGTCCCAGCACCCTCACTTCCTTATCTCCAACCTGAACTTCCCTGTTCCAGTTGGAACACACCCAAATGATGAAGGAGAACCCAGCCTTCCATGGTTCTGTTTCATCCCTGCATCCAGCTGGAGCATCCCACTTCATCCCTGCATCCAGCTGGAGCATCCTGCTTCCAGGCTTGGGATCTTCCCTTGGGACCTCACAAGTGTCGTGCTTTAAACCCAACTACAAACCTCGTTTGCTCACTCCCCCCCTTCTTGCCCTCCCCCTGCTCCTGGAGGGACGGAGAGGAGAATCAGAAAGAATGCAACTCCCACGGGTTGAGATAAGAACAGTTTAGTAACTAAGGTATAACAGAAATCACTGCTGCTACCGCCAATAATAATAATGAAAAAGGAAATAACAAGAGGAAAGAAGAGATAGATATCCTGATAGAGGTGATGGAGCTGATGGGGCTGATGGAGGTGATGGAGCTGATGGAGCTGATGGGGCTGATGGAGATGTTGGAGCTGATGGAGCTGATTGGGCTGATGGAGCTGATGGGGCTGATGGAGCTGATGGGGCTGATGGAGCTGATGGAAGTGATGGGGCTGATGGAGCTGGGGCTACGCTGCCCCTCTCGCTGTTCCAGCCAGCAGCTCTGGTGTCACCCGATCCATCCGTTCCTCCCAGCCCTGGATTCACCCCCAGGTCACTTTAAACACACTGAGCAGGGCTCCTCCCGTGTGCCCCGCGTGCTGCAGGCGCTCTTTAGGCCTTGTCTGTGGGGTCTCTACAAACTGCCCCAGTGCTCCCATAGATGGAAAGGGTTTGGGTTTGTTTTCCTTCACTGCACGGCTCCGGTGTCCATCCCGGCCGTGCCACCGTTGGAGCGCTGGGAAGCGGATCGGGGGGCAGCTTCTTTTGCACACGGTGATGCAACAGCTGAGGGGGCCGCACTGCTGCTTCCAACCCCTTAAAAACTAATACGGGAACCCGACAACAGAAAACACACAGAACACTGCCTGCCACCAACACACACGCACACGGACACAGGAACACGCATGGGATCGCACAAGCACACTCCCCACAATGACAGTGTTTGAAACACAAAACCCGGACCATCATTACGCCACTCCACAGCCCCCTGCACAGAACGTGGCGCCAGGACCCCGAGAGGATGGACGATCAGGCTGGAAAAGTCTCCAGTGTCGATGGCAACATGGATCTATTTGTATGTGCCAGCCCCTGGTACGTGAGTATCCCAGAGAGACCCTGTCAAATGAGCTCTCTATGGGGCCCCGGGTCCATGGTCCGTCACCATTCGCCTGGTATCTTTCATAAGAGCATAGCAGAGACCTTCCCACGGCAGGTCCTGCTCCGGCACACACGCCACCGGGAAAGCTCTCTGTCCATCCGCATCCCTGCCCCTCTCCCTTCTCCCTTTACAGCTGCCCGTTTGTCATAAGGATGTGTGGGATGTGAACCAGGCTCCTTGCCCGGATCCAGAGGCCCCGGCTCCAAAGGAGCATCCAGGTCAGCATCAGCATCATCAGGCGGCAGAACCACAGGAGAGCCTCGTGTGTGTGCATGGCGGGGGGGTGCACACCCACCCCTGAGCCTGCCCAGGGGCTCTCCCTACCCTGAGCACCTCAAGACACTGCTGGATGGATCCCCAGGGTGCAGGCACAGCCCTGGCACTGCAGCGGGCACCCTGCGACACCTCGGACCCAGCACCCCGTGTCCCCAGGGCATTGCGCCCAGCAAACCCTCCGGCTGCCCCGTGGGTAGGGATGGAGCCGGGATGGGGATGGAGAAGGGATGGGTAGGGATGGCCGTGCTCTGTGCTCCCCATGCCGGCTGTCGCGGGCCCTCCCCGGATCCCAGCAGAGCCTGTGGATGGGGCAGGCGGTTCCTGGTGCCCAGGCCGGGTGCCAGGGCACATTCACCCCTGCAGGCGCCGCAGAGGCTGGGTTTTGTGCCGTCCCTCCAACTCTGTGGCCAGTGGCCAGTGCCGGCAGGACTGGGGGGACAGGGCTCCATAAAACCCCTCATCCCGGCGCATCGCGCCCATCCCATCGGCATGGAGAGCCAGCGCCTGTCCTCCTACAGCCGCCGCTCCGGCACCGCCGCCCCGCTGCACCGGGTGCTGCCCGCCAGCTCCCCGGCGCGGCTCCGGGCGCCCCGCAGCACCCGGCTGGGTCCCCGCATGGGCACGGGCAGGATGGATTTCTCGCTGGCCACTGCGCTCAACTCGGAGTTCAGGGAGACGCGCAGCAAGGAGAAGGTGGACCTGATGGAGCTCAACGACCGCTTCGCCAGCTCCGTCGAGAAGGTCCGGCTGCCGGAGCAGCAGAACCGGGGGCTGGCGCTGGAGCTGAACCAGGCGCGGGACCAGGAGCCCTCGTGTGTGGCCGACTTCTACCGGAAGAGCTGCGTGAGCTGCGGGGCCGCGTGGAGCACTTGGCCACTGCCAAGGCCCATCTGGAGACGCAGAGGGACAACCTCAGCCAGGACCTCGGCAGCCTCCAGCACAAGTAAGGAGCTGCCTGGCTTGGGGCAGGCGTGGGCTCAAGGTGGCCGCTGTGACCAGGAGGATGATCAGGAGCAGAGTGGTGATGGGGAGCAGGGGGACCACCACAGGATGCCCCCAGGGACCAAGGTGGCCGCTGGGACAGGATTGAGAGTGGCCACTGGGGATGGGTGTGAGGAGCATCGCCAGGACCAGGGTGGATGCGGGGATGGTGATCAGGCTTGTTCTGGGGACCAGTGTGGTGATGGGGACCATGGTAGGAACAAGGACCAGGGTGCCACCTAGGACTAATGTGGGAATCGGGGTGTCCCCAGGGACCAGGGTGGTCACCAGGACCAGGGTAGCCCTGGGGACCAGGTACTGCTGGGTACCAGGGTGGTGATGGGGACATGGGTGGCCCCTGGGGACAGTGGCGGAGGGTGTGGGATGGGCACGTGCACCTAACCCAGGGTGTAAGGGCTGGTGTTGTGGGGCTGTGTTGACCTGGGGGGGGGGGCTGTCCAAGGGGCTGAGCGTAAGGGTGCTGAATGGGTAACGGTGCTGAACGGGTAATGGTGCTGAACGGGTAATGGTGCTGAACGGGTAACGGTGCTGAATGGGTGTGGAGGATTGGCTTGTCGAAAAAGGTCAAAAGGTCACACTCCCGTCAACGAGTTGAAACAAGACATCTGTGTAGAACATGGTGCAAACCTCTCACGCCAGATAATGAGGAACTGAAGGACACCGGCAAACAGCAACATACTATGACCAATCACAGCCAAGGCCACTAAGTGATAAGTGCATGAGAAGGAGGCTGGTGGGGGGGTGCACGGTGTAGCTGCAAAAATGTAGAAGCTACAAACCAATGATCTTGTAACATGTAAAAGCTATGAGCCAATGATCTCTCTGTAACCAAACTATAAACATGCAAGCAAGGTATATAAGTATCCATCTGCTTAGCAATAAACGAGAGTTGTCGGTCATCATCTGATGAGCTCGTCTCCCGGCGATTCCCACACTGAGGGTCCTGGTGGACAGGAGGATGACCATGAGCCAGCAATGTGCTCTTGTGGCCAAGAAGGCAAATGGCATCTTAGGGGGCATTAGAAAGGGTGTGGATAGTAGGTCAAGAGAGGTTCTCCTCCCCCTCCACTCAGCCTTGGTGAGGCCGTATCTGGAATATTGCGTCCAGTTCTGGGCCCCTCTGTTCAAGAAGGACAGGGAATTGCTTGAAAGAGCCCAGCGCAGAGCCACAGAGATGATGAAGGGGGTGGAACACCTCCCTTATGAGGAGAGGCTGAGGGAGCTGGGTCTCTTTAGCTTGGAGAGGAGGAGACTGAGGGGTGACCTCATCAATGTTTACAAATATGTAAAGGGTAGGTGTCAGGATGATGGAGCTAGGCTTTTCTCAGTGATATCCAGTGCTAGGACAAGGGGCAGTGGGTGTAAACTGGAGCATAGGAAGTTCTACGTTAACATCGGGAAGAACTTCTTTACTGTAAGAGTGACAGAGCACTGGAACAGGTTGCCCAGGGGGGTTGTGGAGTCTCCTACACTGGAGATATTCAAGGCCCGCCTGGACAAGTTCCTGTGTGATGTACTGTAGGTTACCCTGCTCTTGCAGGGGGGTTGCACTAGATGATCTTTTGAGGTCCCTTCCAACCCTTGGGATTCTGGGATTCTGTGAACTTCTTGGGTTAAATGGGGATGCGACAGCAAGAGGTTGGCCCTCAGCGCTGCCCCAGTGCCACCACTGTGCCCCACTGCAAGCAGTGCCTCTGGGTGCCCACAGGTCGCACCCATGACTGTTGCCACAACCGTCCCTGTCCGGATGCTGTCGGTGTCCCGGTGCTGGTGGCTGTGGTCCAGCAGGGCCTGGCTGCTGTCCCTGTGCTGCAGCACTCAGGGAGCCTTTCCCAGCCATCAGATGCCACCTCGCTGCCAGCCTGTGCGAGCTGTCCCCATCCCTGTCCTCAGCATCCCTACAGTGACCCCCTGCCCCCAGCTTCATCCTGGCTGCCTCTTGTGGTGGCATCCGTGTGGACCCCCATGTCCCTTACAGCCCTGTGCCTCCAGACCCCACTTTGTCCATGCTCATACTGGGGCTGTCCGGGGGCTGTGGCCATGGGTGCCCTGGCCATGGGTGCCCGCGTGTGCAGAGCAGCGTGGCTGTGCCTGTGCCTGGTGCACACATGGAAGGGTGGATGAGCGTGTGCAGCTCTAGGGGTGCGGCCATGGGCAGGGACCGCAGCGCGGGTGTGCATCTGCCCAGGGCACACACGTGCGAGGGCAGGCACATGTGTGCTGCACATGGCTGTGGAGGGATGGAAGCGCACGTGTGAGCTTCCCTGGGCGCATGGGTACACATGGATGTGCACGTGTGTGTGTGAGATGTGCACACGCATGGATGTGCACGTGTGTGTGTGAGATGTGCACACGCATGGATGTGCACGTGTGTGTGTGAGATGTGTACACGCATGGATGTGCACGCCTGCCTGCGGATACGTGCGTGGGAGCCGTGTGAGCAGGGATCCATCCCAGCAGCACGCACTGGGGCGCAGTACGGCACGGACTCGAGCTGATGAGGAGACTCAAATCCACCTTTGTCACAACCCAGCCCTCTCTATCCCCTTGTCCGGTGCTTTCCAACCTGCACATCCATACAACGCTCCGTCTCACTGGCCCCTGTGAAACTCTCCAGGTCAACAGTCCAATCTCCATGCTGCAGACCTCGCACAGCCCCCACATCCTCTGCCCTCCAAGGCCCCAGCTCCTCGGGCCAGGGCTGGTCACAGCACCAAGGCCTCAGGGCTCATTCCTGAGCTCTTTTTCACGCCAGTCTCATGGCCGCCACTGCCCACATCTCCCCCTTCTTTCTTCTGGATCTCCACTCTCAGCCCCTGCTTAAGGGCTCCATCAATAAGAAACTGCCTGAGCCACTGGAACCGAACAAAACAAACACTCTTAATGCAAGTTCTTCCCTCGTGCTCCTACCCTAGCAGATAAACAGGTAAAGAACAGTTCGCTTTCTGCCCTGACAGCTGGGTTTGAGCTCTAGAATGAGACTGCAGATCCAGATGCACTTTGACAGGGGTAACAACTCAACCTCTTGTGGCTGTAAAAAGCCACTGGTCCCAGTGGAGGGACACCCATCAAGACCACTACAAAACCCCCGTCTGCCCCGTAATTGGGCCCCCGCAAAAGGTGGACATCCCCCCCCCAAAACTGGTGGAGATGGGTGCCCCCCCATGACCGTCCCCACCCCCCCCACTTTAGCACCTTCCCAATGGATGCTTCCAACCATGGCCCATTGTGGGGGGGGTCTCTATGGGCCTAAGGGTGCCACCCCACAAATCACCCTGGGGCTTGAAGCTTAAACCCCAACCCTTATTGAACCCCCCATGACATTAATGCCCCCCCCCACCAGGGTGATGGATGAGGGTCGTCCCCCCCACTGAGCATTGCTATGGTGGGGGGGGGACAGGAGCCGCTCTGTGGTGCCCCGCTGAGACAGGACCCCCCCATCCCCTCCCCCCCGGTGCCAAACTGAGCCTGCCACTGACCCCCCCTCCATCGCACTGACTACCTCAGGGGCTGCGACCCCCCACCCCCCCCCCCGGTCACTCTGTCCCTATTCGGGGGGGCCGCTATGGGGGGGGGTGGTCTTGTGAGATATTAATGGGGTCCCAATGGGATCTTAATGGGGCCCTAGAGGGATCCTAATGGGATATTAACGGGGTCATAATGGCATCCTGATGGGATCTTAATGGGGTCTAAATGGATCTTAATGGGGTCCTAAAGGGGTCCTAATATCATCCTAATAATGGGATCTTAATAGGATCTTCCTGGGATCTTAGTGGGATGAGGGGTGAATGGGGACCCAGGACCATGGACAAGGGTGAGCGCTGACCCCAGTCCCTTTTCTTGGCACTGGGGACACCAGTGCTGGGATCTGGGAGAGGTCCAAAGTGTGCTGGGATGGGTGTTGCAAGCTGGGATGGGTGCTTGTGGTGGGATGGATACAGCATTGAAGCGTGTGAGGTCCCAAGGGAAGATCCCAAGTCTGGAAGCGGGATGCTCCAGCTGGATGCAGGGACGAAACAGAACCATGGAAGGCTGGGTTCTTCTTCATCATTTGGGTGTAGAGAGGAGGGTGAAGGGTTCCAACTGGAACAGGGAAGTTCAGGTTGGAGATAAGGAAGTGAGGGTGCTGGGACACTGGGATGGGTTGAACGGAGAAGGAGGGATGGGGCATGGAGCAACCTGGTCTAATGGAAGCTGTCCCCCCTCCTTCTTCATGCCACGGCTTAATAGTAGGGCAATGATTGGACTTGATGCTCCTGAAGGTCTTTCCCAACCTGGCTGATTCCCTGATTCCCAGCTCCCGCTTCCCACTGTGCCCTCCATCCCTCATCCCCATCCCTCCCCATGCACCAGAAGAAGAGGTGGGCGTGCAAAGCGTCCCCTCTACGGGAAAACGAGGCAACTTTACTTCACTTCAAGCCAACTGCAGGCGATGCTGCTCCTCAAGTCTTCTTCCCCCCTAGACCCTGCAGCAACTCCCGCACCCGAGTGGCGAATTCCACCAGCACCCGAACCGGGAACGAGCAGAAGCCACTGATGCTGGAGGCCGTGGGCGCCGGCATCGTCTCCTGGGTGGGAGTGTGGGAGACGTGCTGGTGGCTCCATGTCGGGGGCGTGGCGGAGGCTCCCGCGGAGCGGAACATCCCCAGCTGGTAGAGGATCCACTCATGGAAGTGCTGCGTTGAGGTGTAGACCCCCGGATGGTTGGCCCTGGCGCAGCCGCGGCCCCAGCTCGTCAGCCCCACAACCCAGAAGAAGTTGGCGCGCTTGTCCCGGCACATGAGGGGACCGCCGCTGTCACCCTATGGAGGAGAAGGAGAGAGGATGAGGATGGGGATGGGTGGCCATGGCAACGCCGGAGGGGACCGCCACTCTCCCCTGTGGGGATGGAAGGGTTCTCCTTCATCATTTGGGCGTGAAGAGGGACCTTCCACATGGATTGGAGCCGTAGGATGAGGAGTGATGGGTTCCAACTGGAACAGGGGAGTGTGGCTTGAGATAAGGAGAAGTTGTTCCATATGAGGGTGGTGGGACACTGGCATGGGTTGGATGGAGAAGGATGGATGGGGCTTGGAGCAACCTGGTCTAATGGAAGGTGTCCCTGCCCCTTGCTTCCACCTGGATGCTTTAAGCTCCTTCCCAACCTAACCCATTCCATGAACCCGTGCTCATGACACGGTTTAGTGGTGGAATCTCGATGCTCTTAAAGCTCCAGCCTCTATGGTCTGTGCGCAGGGATGACGGCCCAGGAGGCGGATGCGCTTCCGCAGCTGGGATAAGGGGGGATGCAGAGCAAGGCCCTGCGGATGGGAGAGGAGAAGGGAGCCCCGATGGCACATCCCTACCTGGCAGGTGTCGATGCCTCCCTGCGGGTACCCAGCACAGAGGTTGTGTCTCTTGATGGCCCCTCGGTACCAATTGGTGCTGTTGCAGAGCTTGACATCGATGAGGCGGACCTTGGCCTCCTGCAGGGCTGATGGGGACGATGCCCCTGCTGTGGGGACGCAAAGGGGGTCAGGGCTGGGGGTACAAGGGATGGCTTTGGGGTATTGGGGGCTGAGAAGCTCAATGGGATCCATCAACACCCCCCCACGGCCTGGGCTGCATCCTCTTTGCTCAGTATCCTCAACATAAGGAGGACGTGAAGGGACCTTCAGCGATGGGACAAGGGCTGATGGTTTCCAGCTCAACCAGAAATGCTCAGGTTGAACAGAATGAAGTGGTGGGACACTGGGATGGGTTGGATGGAGAAGGCTGGTTTGCTCCTTCCCCAGTTGCAGCAACCTCCAATAGGCCTGGATGAGCTTTACCCTCCCTTCCATCCCATTCCATGAACCCATGACCCAGCATTCCAAGGCCAATGGGGCCGTCGGGCACTCACTTCTGGCCTCCCTCGCGCCCCATCCGCTGATGAAGCACTCGGAGAGCTGGGATAGCCTGAGCGTCGCATCGGGCACGCAGGCCAGCTGCACGTGGTACCCGCACTGCACCGGCTGGTCCAGCTCCACCAAGGCGATGTCGAAGCCGCCGGAGATGCCGGTGTAATATTCATGGACCACAACCTGCCGTATCCACCGCTTCTGGGTCTCGGCATTGGCCCAAGCCAGGTCCGTGATTCCAACCATCACGAACCAATCCGTGGTGAAGCTGGGAGGGAGTGGAAGAGCAGGGGTTGGAGCCGTAGGACAAGGGCTGATGGGTTCCGACAGGGACTTGCAGGCTGGAGATAAGGAAGGGATTCCCTGGGAGGGTGCTGGGGCACTGGGATGGCATGGACGGAGAAGGTTTGGATGCTCCATGCCTGGCAGTGCTCAAGGCCGGCTTGGAGCAAGCTGCTTTACGGAAGGCATCCCTGCCCATGGCAAGGGGTTGGAAGTGGGTGATCCCAAGCTCCTTTCCAACCCAACCCAGCCGATTCCATGATCCATTCGATCCCGTGCCATTCCATTCCATCTCATTCCATGCCACTCTAATCCATTCTAAGGAGAAGAGGGGTGGGAAGGAGCCACATTCCTGGTGCTTCCCAAAGGAAAGCACTGCCCCAGGGTGCCTTAGGCTCAAGGGCTGTCAAGCTGGAAGCAGCCTTCTCTTGTGCGCTCTTCCCAGTGCATCCAGGATGGGGAATCGGACAGGATGGGGGCTGCTCCTGGGCTATTCCCTAAGGCTGGAATCCCTCCTCTGCCTTACTTTTGCCCGACGAAGCAGTGAGCAGCCGTGAGGACCCACTGGGGGGTGATGAGGGACCCCCCGCAGATGTGCGAGGAGCCGGTGCCCCTGGGGAACTGGATGCTGACGATCCATGGCCAGGCGCCCTGCTGCGCATCCACGCCTCCGACGATGCGTGACGTCCCATAGTAATCAGCCATGGGACGGGTACCGCAAGTGCCTCTGGAAGCAGAAGCCCAACACTTGATGGTTAGCGATGAAGGGCGAGCATTGTCCCACCCCACTGGTGCCGCAGGTACAAGGGACCCTATGGGGTGCCCCATAGCTGCGCTGTGCTACCACATGGGGTGATGGCAAGGAAGTGGGGCTCCCCCAATCCCACCATCCCACTGGTGTGCCCCTGGCTGGGAGCAGCAGCATCTCCCTATGGAATAGCAGGAGCCCCGGGGCCTGGTGCCACTCACCCACAGCTGTCCCAGGAGCCTCGCACCAGCCAGGCCGAGGCCAGCAGGATGACGGCACGGAGCAAAGCCATCGCTGCCAGCACCGCTAAGGGTGACAACAAGGAGCTGCAAGCACCACTGCACCCAAAGCACAACTGCCCCAGGGACACGGGTGCTGGATGCAGGTCCCTTGGAGCTGGTGCTGATGTCATAGAGAGGCAGGTTCCATGGGGGGCGGTTCAGTGGGGGGGAGTGGGGCGTGACCATGAGGGGTTCCATGGTGTGTGGGGGCATGCTGAGACGGGGGTGTTCTGATGGGCTTGGGGTGATTTGAATCCCTATGGGATGCTCTGGAGCCCTGTGGGATGCTCTGCTTGTGGGATGCTCTGAATCCGTCTGGGATGCTCCGGAGCTCTGTGGGATGCTCTGGAGCCCTGTGGGATGCTGTGAATCCCTATGGGATTGATTCTCTGCTTGTGGGATGCTGTGAATCCGAATGGGATGCTCTGCTTGTGGGATGCTCGGAATCTGTATGGGCTGCTCTGCTTGTGGAATGCTCTGAGTCCCTATGGGATGCTCTGGAGCCCTATGAGATGCTCTGAATCCCTGTGGGATGCTCTGGAGCTCTGTGGTATGCTCTGGAGACCTACTGGATGCTATGAATCCCCATGGGATTGATTCTCTGCTTGTGGGATGCTGTGAATCCATATGGGCTGCTCTGCTTGTGGAATGCTCTGAGTCCCTATAGGATGCTCTGCCTGTGGGATGCTCTGAATACCTATGGGAAGCTCTGCCTGTGGGATGACCTGAATCCCTGTAGGATGTTCTGCTTGTGAGATGCTCTGAAACCCTATGGGATGCTCTGTTTGTGGGATGATCTGAATCCCTATGGGTTGTTCTGCTTGTTGGATGATCTCAATCCCTATGGGATGCTCTGCTTGTGGGATGCTCTGAATCCCTGTGGGATGCTCTGGAGCCCTATGGGATGCTCTGAATGCCTCTGGGATGCTCTGGAGCCCTATGAGATGCTCTGAATACCTCTGGGATGCTCTGCTTGTGGGATGCTCTGAATCCCTCTGGGATGCTCTGCTTGTGGCATGCTGTGGAGCTCCCTTCTGCCACCAGCTGCTTCCCAAGATCCATGCACCAGAGAACATCCACACTGCAGCACAGAGGTGTGGGATCATGGAGTCATGGAATCCTGGAGTCATGCAACGGGTTGGGTTGAAGGCACCTTAAAGCTCTTCCAGCTCCAACCCCTTCCATGGGCAGGAACACCTTCCATAGAGCAGGATGCTCCAAGCCCAATCCAACCATGCCCGCTCCCAAGAACACCCCACAAACCCAATTAACTTGGACGGTTTTACCTCAAGGGTTTCAAACCAGTCCAGCCATGTTTGGAAATCAGTGCACACACAGCCAGAATCATGGAAGCCACCCACTCAGACGGGGACTCTGGTACAATACGGGGACGCCCTAGGAACTGCCCCAGGAACAGAGGAAGAACGTGTCCAGGGGATGGTGGGATTATTGAAGCTCCTGGGACTGAACGGTTATCGGGGATCCAGATTAAAGGCCCAACTAATTCAAACCCGAGTTTCCTCCTTAGGATATGAAGTAACAGGAGGACAGAGAGAACTTGGAATCGCCGGAAAAGAAGCCCTTTGTCAAACTCCACGACCGTTGACCGTCAAGGAGCTCCGGATGTTCCCGGGAATGACGGTATGGGGCAGACTTGAGATCCACGATTACGGTGTTCTGGTAGGACCACGCTAGGAACTGTTAAAAGGAAACCCTCCCTCTTTGGAACGGACTGATGCAGCAGAGGGGGCTTTTGGAAATTCAGGAAGAGAGCAAATGAGAGCTGCAGCTCTGGGACTTCCGGATGCAAACCAACCCTGTTTGCTGTATTCTGATGGAAAACAAGGAACAGCCTCGGGGGTCCTGGCTCAGGGACCCTAGAAAAGGGCAGTGGCATCGTTTGCGAAAGAGCTGAATGAAGCGAGCAGAGCACGGCCCGGATGCCTGAGGGCTGTGGCGGCGGTTCTCATGAATACGGAAGAGGCCGCAAACTCTCCTTGGGACAGAAGATGACTGTACTGGTGTCCATGTTGTATCGGCAGCCCTGGAACAGAAAGGAGCCCACTGGTTATCTCCTTCACGGTTTTCAAAGTACCAGGCCACCCCTGTGGAACAGGATGATATAGAAATTGTGGTCACCGATGTGGTGAACCCAGCATCCTTTCTGCAGGAACCACTAACACACGAGTGCTTGGCCACTGGAGAGACTGCGCATTGGAGCCCACCAGATTTGGTTCTTGGTTTACTGATGGGAACCGCTCCATGAAAAAGGGTGATCGAAAGGCAGGATATGCCCTTACCACCACTTGACAGGTAACAGAAGCTAAACCTTTACCAGCAAACCCCTCTGCCCGGAAGGCAGAAATAACAGCATTATCGAGAGCCTGGAACTGGCTAAAGACGAAAGGATCAATATTTGGGCTGATTCTAAATACGCGTTTGGTGTGGTCCATGCACACGGAGCCATCTGGAAAGAACGAGGGCTTTTGAACAGCCAAGGGAAACAGATTAAACGTGCTGCAGAAACTGCTGTTCGGCTGCCTGAGGAAGGAGCTGTTAAGTATTGTAGAGGGCATCAACACGGTGACCCTGATCAGGAAATCGGAACTAATTTGGCCGATTTGGAAGCCAAACGAGCATCTGAACAAGGTAAAATCATGTCCTTAATCCCTGACGGCAAACTGACAACTGGGAAATCTGAACCCAGATATTCAAAAGGGGATGAAAAGCTGACTGAAGATCTGAAAAGACAGGAAAACAAAGAGGGCTGGGTTCAGATAGCTGATGGGCCCACTGTAATTGCCTATAATCCACTCTGGAAGCTGGTTCAGGAGGAACATAATGAAACTCATTGGCTGAAAACAGAAATCAAACTGGGACAATCGGGTGAGGAAGTTCTCTTGGACAGCAGTGGCAAATAGATTTTTCTGAATGACTGAGCAAAGGAGGTTATTGCTATTTGTTGGTGTTCAAAAGAATATTGGGGACAAGAGCGACAGGTTTGGATTTTCCATTTCACCCTTGCAGACCTGGAGACCGGGGTTAAGAAGATTATACCTGTGTACAAAGCAGTGCCACAGGTGTAAGTCACTGTTCAAACTGCAATCACTCTATGAATATTAGATGGTTTCGGAGTTCAGTGGTGGCCCGTTCCTGAAGGGAAACGATGGGATGGGTTATGCGGAGAAAATGCTCATAATACTCCACCCCGACTGGAAGGGGGCATGCACCTTAGGTGCTGTGGTACCCATTCTTGCTAGTATTGGGTTCACAAGGGGGGGGTTGTTCCATAATCAATGGTTCCTACATAGATCAAAGTGGCAGAATTGAAACAGACCTGGAGGAAATTTGGAACCAAACGGAAATATTTCATGCAATGACCAACGATGATACCTCCTGGGGTTTTGAAGAAATCTGGTGTCGTGGTTTAAACCCTACCACAAAAGCTCGTTCACTCACTCCCCCCCCCCCTTTTCTCTTTCTCCCTCTTTCTTTCCTTCCCCCCACCCCAACCCTCCCCGCTCCTGGAGGGATGGGGAGGAGAATCGAGAGAATGTAACTCCCACGGGTTGAGGTAAGAACAGCCCAGTAACTAAGGTATAACACAAATCACTGCTGCTACCGCCAACTGATAAGAGAAAATAGCAAGAGAACACGATACCACCGCCGAGCGAGTTCAACCCCCCCAAAGTGAGACCGTGCCCTTCCGGGTAACTCCCAGTTACATCCTGGGCATGCTGTGCTGTGGTATGGAATACCTCTTTGGCTAGCTTGGGTCAGGTGTCCTGCCTCTGCTTCCTCCCAGCCTCCCCTCGTCCCCGGCAGAGCATGAGGCTCACAAAGTCCTTGGCCAGAATAAACATTATTTGACAACAACTAAAACCAATCGGTGTTATCAGCTCTGTTCCCAGGCTGGAAGTCAAAACACAGAGCTTGCGCCAGTTACTAAGAAGGAGCAAAACGGCTCCTGGTAAACCCAGGACAGGTGTCGTGTGTGTTCCATCAGAAGTGTGCTCCGCACCTCTTGGCTGTAAGCGGTGCAGGATGGCACCACGTTGTAAGCTCAAGCTCTAATCAGCAGAAACATCGGAAGCAAGGAATGTCCCTGTTGTCTGTGCCCCCAAACACACAGGAAAGGAACCACAGGCATCTCCGTAGCTTGTGATTTGAAAGGTTAAAGGGGGGCACTTAAAAACCCAACTGGTTCCAATTAGGGGAGGCCGTTCCAGGACATGGAATGGAAATGCCACGTGGACTTCACTTACCTTGACCCATGGTCTCCTATAGGAATTAGCAGTCAGTGTTTGGACTTGTAAAGACATCAACAGGAGTACAAAAAGGACTGTGTGACCTGAGCACGCTTGTTTTGGCTTTAATGAAAGGAAGGGTATAAAAAACACAAGGGTACTCGATATAAAGGCTTCTTGGTGGAATTTGGGTGTTGGGAGAGTCGTGTCTGGCTTTCCCGGTCGGGATCTGTAAATGAAGGAAGAAGGGTGCTTTAAAACACCTTCACCGACAAGAAAAGCACTCCCTGAACAATACGAAATGCCGTGGCTTTCTCTGAAGCTTGCAAGTAGAGAAAAATCACTGAGTAATTATTTTGATTGCCAATTATCTCCACTATTATCCTGCTGTTCTGTTCTCAGTCCCTTCTGAACTCACTTTTGCTGCCCTTTGGAGGATACAACAGCTTCCCCAGCATCCAAAAGAGGGTTATTCATTGATATAGCCTTCAGATTGATGCAGTTTGAATTACAGTATGTTAAGGTGGAAAGTCTGGTCTCCTCGTTGCACCTAAACAGTGTGGAAATCGCTGAAGTGCCCATCTTTGTCCCTAAAATGGGAAGTTTGCAATTGTTACTGTACTGTTGTTAAGATTTAACAGGTGCAAAACCTTTGCAAGTCACTGGTTGTGAATCGTGTGAAACTGCCACGTCCTGCTAAAAAATACTGATTTATTATGCTATTTATTTGATGGTCTTGTCAGATCTATAGCATTTGAATTGTTTTTAACCCTTACATATTACCTAAGGAGTAAATTTAGTCTGTTCACGAAGATGAGACCTCACCTGGATCATTGTGTGCAGTTCTGGTGTCCTCAACATAAAAAGGACATGGAGCTGTTAGAACAAGCCCAGAGGAGGCCACGAGGATGATCAGGGGCTGGAGCACCTCCCGTATGAAGACAGGCTGAGGAAGTTGGGGCTGTTCAGCCTGGAGAAGAGAAGCTGTGTGGAGACCTCAGAACAGCCTTCCAGTACCTGAAGGGGGGCTATAGGGATGCTGGGGAGGGACTCTTCGTCAGGGGCTGTAGTGACAGGACAAGGGGTAACGGGTTAAAACTTAAACAGGGGAAGTTTAGATTGGATATAAGGAGGAAATCCTTTCCTGTTAGGGTGGTGAGACACTGGAATATAACCCCCATTTTCAAGAAGGGCAAAATGGAAGACCCGGGGAATTACAGAGCAGTCAGTCTCACCTCCATGCCTGGTTAAATCTTGGAGCACATTCTCCTGGATGGCATGCTAAGGCACATGAAAAACAACAAGGTGCTTGGTGGCAGCCAGCATGGCTTCACTAAGAGGAAATCCTGCCTGAGCAATTTGGTGGCCTTCTATGATGGGGCTACAGAGTTGATGGATAAGGGTAAAGCAGTTGATGTCATCTACCTGGACTTGTGCAAAGCGTTTGACACTGTCCCACACGACATCCTTCTCTCTAAATTGGAGAGATATCAATTTGATGGATGGACCACTCGGTGGATAAAGAACTGGCTGGACGGCCACACACAAAGAGTTGTGGTCAGTGGCGCGATGTCCGGCTGGAGACCGGTAACGAGTGGTGTCCCTCAGGGATCGGTGTTGGGACCGGTCTTGTTTAACATCTTCATCGCTGACGTGGACAGTGGGATTGAGTGTGCCCTCAGCACGTTTGCCGATGACACCAAGCTGTGTGGTCCGGTTGATACGCTGGAGGGAAGGGATGCCATCCAGAGGGACCTTGACACGCTTGTGAGGTGGGCTGATGCCAGCCTTATGAAGTTCAACCACGACAAGTGCAGGGTCCTACACCTGGGTCGGAGCAATCCCAGGCACAGCTACAGACTGGGCAAAGAAGAGATTCAGAGCAGCCCAAGGAGAAGGACTTGGGGGTGCTGGTCAATGAGAAAATGAACATGAGCTGGGTGCAGTGTGCGCTCGCAGCCCAGAAACCAACCGGATCCTGGGCTGCATCCAACCAGCAGGTGGAAGGAGGTGATCCTGCCCCTCTACTCTGCTCTTGTGAGACCTCACCTGGAGCATTGTGTGCAGTTCTGGTGTCCTCAACATAAAAAGGACATGGAACTGCTGGAACAAGTCCAGAGGAGGCCACGAGGATGATCAGGGGCTGGAGCACCTCCCGTATGAAGACAGGCAGAGGAAGTTGGGGCTGTTCAGCCTGGAGAAGAGAAGGCGGCGTGGGGACCTAATAGCAGCCTTCCAGTACCTGAAGGGGGCCTATAGGGATGCTGGGGAGGGACTCTTCATCAGGGACTGTAGTGACAGGACAAGGGGTAACGGGTTAAAACTTAAACAGGGGAAGTTTAAATTGGATGTAAGGAGGAAATTCTTTCCTGTTAGGGTGCTGAGGCACTGGAATGGGTCGCCCAGGGTGGTTGTGAGTGCTCCATCCCTGGCGGTGTTCAAGGCCAGGTTGGATGAAGCCTTGTGTGGGATGATTTAGTGTGAGGTGTCCCTGTCCATGGCAGGGGGGTTGGAACTGGATGATCTTGAGGTCCTTTCCAGCCCTAACTATTCTAGGATTCTATGATTCTATGTGTGTGCACATCTCACACACACACGTGCACATCCATGTGTACCCATGAGCCCAGGGAAGCTCACATGTGCGCCTCCATCCCTCCACAGCCATGTGCAGCACACATGTGCCTGCCCTCGCACGTGTGTGCCCTGGGCAGATGCACACCCGCGCTGCGGTCCCTGCCCATGGCCGCAGCCCTAGAGCTGCACACGCTCATCCACCCTTCCATGTGTGCACCAGGCACAGGCACAGCCACCCTGCTCTGCACACGCGGGCACCCATGGCCAGGGCACCCATGGCCACAGCCCCCGGACAGCCCCAGTATGAGCATGGACAAAGTGGGGTCTGGAGGCACAGGGCTGTAAGGGACATGGGGGTCCACACGGATGCCACCACAAGAGGCAGCCAGGATGAAGCTGGGGGCAGGGGGTCACTGTAGGGATGCTGAGGACAGGGATGGGGACAGCTCGCACAGGCTGGCAGCGAGGTGGCATCTGATGGCTGGGAAAGGCTCCCTGAGTGCTGCAGCACAGGGACAGCAGCCAGGCCCTGCTGGACCACAGCCACCAGCACCGGGACACCGACAGCATCCGGACAGGGACGGTTGTGGCAACAGTCATGGGTGCGACCTGTGGGCACCCAGAGGCATTGGTTGCAGTGGGGCACAGTGGTGGCACTGGGGCAGCGCTGAGGGCCAACCTCTTGCTGCCGCATCCCCATTTAACCCAAGAAGTTCACAGAATCCCAGAATCCCAAGGGTTGGAAGGGACCTCAAAAGATCATCTAGTGCAACCCCCCTGCAAGAGCAGGGTAACCTACAGTACATCACAAAGGAACTTGTCCAGGCGGGCCTTGAATATCTCCAGTGTAGGAGACTCCACAACCCCCCTGGGCAACCTGTTCCAGTGCTCTGTCACTCTTACAGTAAAGAAGTTCTTCTCGATGTTAACGTGGAACTTCCTATGCTCCAGTTTACACCCATTGCCCCTTGTCCTAGCACTGGATATCACTGAGAAAAGCCTAGCTCCATCATCCTGACACCTACCCTTTACATATTTGTAAACTCTGATGAGGTCACCCCTCAGTCTCCTCTTCTCCAAGCTAAAGAGACCCAGCTCCCTCAGCCTCTCCTCATAAGGGAGGTGTTCCACCCCCTTAATCATCTCTGTGGCTCTGTGCTGGGCTCTTTCAAGCAATTCCGTGTCCTTCTTGAACAGAGGGGCCCAGAACTGGACGCAATATTGCAGATGCGGCCTCACCAAGGCTGAGTAGAGGGGGAGGAGAACCTCTCTTGACCTACTATCCACACCCTTTCTAATGCACCCTAAGATGCCATTTGCCTTCTTGGCCACAAGAGCACATTGCTGGCTCATGGTCATCCTCCTGTCCACCAGGACCCCCAGGTCCCTTTCCCCTTCGCTGCTTTCCAGCAGGTCAACCCCCAACCTGTGCTGGTCCATGGGGTTGTTCTTCCCCAGGTGCAAGACTCTACACTTGCCCTTGTTGAATTTCATCAAGTTTCTCCCCGCCCAACTCTCCAGCCTGTCCAGGCCTCGCTGAATGGCAGCACAGCCTTCGGGTGTGTCAGCCACTCCTCCCAGTTTTGTGTCCTCAGCGAACTTGCTGAGGGTGCACTCAGTTCCCTCATCCAGGTCCTGGATGAAAATATTAAACAGCACCGGTCCCAGCCCCGACCCCCGAGGGACTCCACTAGTCACAGACCTCCAGCTAGATTCTGCGCCATTGACCACAACTCTCTGCCTTCTTCCTTTCAACCAGTTCTCGATCCACCTCACTACTTGATCGTCAAGCCCACACTTCCTTTGCTTATCTATGAGGATGCTGTGAGAGACAGTATCAAATGCCTTACTGAAATCAAGAAAAACCACATCTACCGCTCTACCTTCATCCCTCCACCTAGTCACTTCCTCATAGAAGGCTATAAGGTTGGTCAGACGTGACTTCCCCTCATAAAACCATGTTGGCTGTTCTTAATGACCCCCTCATCCTTGATATGGCTAGAGATGGAGTCAAGAATAAGTTGTTCCATCCCCTTTCCAGGGATGGAGGTAAGGCTGACCGGTCTATAACTACCCGGGTCCTCCTTCTTGCCCTTCTTATAGACTGGTGTGACATTTGCCATCCGCCAATCCTCAGGCACGTCTCCCAGCACAGCCCCCTCTTAATGAGGCAAAGGAAGCAGGAGCAGGCTGGAAGGTTTAAGGGGAGGCTTCCAGGCTGGGAGCAGGCAAAGGCAAAGGCGAAGGCGCCGCTGCCAGGCAGGAAAGGGCAGGAGGAGCCGGTGCCCCCAGTCCCCACGGGACTGCAGCACACCCGGAGCCACGGCCCCTCCGTCCTGCTCCCACCACACTTGCCCATCCTGGAGGGTGGCTACGAGGAGCTGGTGCAGGCAGCCAGATGTGTGCCAGCGCCCACGTGTGCCAGAGCCCACATGTGCCTTGGCAAGGCAGCAAAGGGGGTCAGGGGGTGCAAGGGACAAGTGCGGTCCCAGGGTAGGGATGCTCAGAGCTCTCTGCCCCAGGCCTGGGGCTTTGCAAGCAGCCGGAGCAAGGGGGACACAGAGAGCAGGGCGGCAGCAGCAGGGTTTTAGCAAGGGGGGAACAGCACCGAAGCACCCAAAGCAGCAGGGGCTGGGCCTGCACTCCAGGACACGGCCCAGGCTGGACGCCCCCAGCACAGCAAAGGGGCAGAAGGCACCCGCAGGAACCCCTGCATCAGCAGGGAAGCCACGATGGAGCTCAGCCCCAGGAGCAAGGGCCTTTGCCAGGCCCAAACCCAGCTCCCCCCAGGAGGGGGGCAAGAAGAAGCAGCCGATGTCTCTGCTCAGCCCTCTGCTTTGAACCAAACTATTTATGAACGACAATAAATCATCTGCTGCAAAACACATCCAGGGCTGGGCTGGGAATGGGGGACAGGGAAAGGGGGACAGGGAATGAGGACAAGGAATGGGGGACAGGGAATGGGGACAGGGCAGGGACTTGGGGGTGACTGTGAGGAGAAGAAACACTTAAGGGGAGCGCTGTGGGGCTGCAAGGAGGACGCAGAGGAAGGAAGAAATCTGGTAACTGGGTTAGGGACACGGGGAGGGATCCGGGAGCCGTCAGCGCAAGAGCTTCATTGGCTGGGGGCGGGCGCAAGGGGTTGGGGACAGTTCCTTGGGTCTCCTCCTGCTGCCCTTCCGGGTGCTGTTCCCCCAGCGAGGCTCTGAGGAAGACAAGAGCAGAGAAACAGATGAGGCAGCTCCTGGGCAACAGCAGCAAACCCAGAGCCCCTCCTGAGGAGGATCCAAGCCTCCTCCTTCCCACCCCTCTCCAAGGACCCTTCCCAAGGCTGTGGCTGCAGCCAGGAACAGCAAACCCCAAACGGCCTCTTCCAGCAGCACCAAACATCCCATTCCCAGGTGTTTGCCCCCCCAGACTAGAACGGGGCTGGCACTGCAGCAGCTCGCCGAGGCAGGGAGCACTCCCAGCGCCCATCACGCTGCAGGGAAAGGGCTTCCCTGGGTGCCTGCCTGGGTGCAGAGGAGCGCAGGGCTCACCTGGGATGCGGGAGGGCTGCACACAGCTCTTGCTGCTGCGCTGCAGTTGGGCAGTGCAGCTCTGGAGCCCCCCTGGGCAGGGCAGGGAGCCGCTGGCAAAGAGAAAGGGACCATTTCAAACCCGCAGGGCTCAGGGCAGAGCCCCCCTCATCCCCAGCTGGCACAGGGGAGGTGGCACAGACACAGGCAAGGATGGGGGCTCGAGCCCCAGCGGGGAGCAGAGGCAGGAGCTGCCTGCACGGAGCACTGAGGGGCACAGGGGGCTGGTGCCTGTCTCACCTCTCCACTCGCCTCCGCTTCAGCGCAGGTGCTTTGGGGATGGAGGAGCTCTTCATGGCCAGCGCTGGGATGGGGGCTCTGTAGCCAAGGAAAAGAGGGTCAGCGCCAGGGGATTCCCCCAGGCTGCAGGGCCGCAGATCCCCAAACGCACACTGAGCCCATCCAGGGCAGCACTTACCTAGGCATGAAGGGGCCCTCCTGCTTTGCTTGCTGGCACTGCCTCTTCTCCCTGTCCAAGCACTCTGAGTGGCGGACGGGAAGGGGCCCGATGGCGCTGGGGGATCTGCTGTCCGGGCAGACCTCAAAGGTCACATTGAGCTCATGGGCAGGCGGGGAGCACAGGTTCTGGGCAGCTGACACTGCCGGGGGCACACGGCTTTGGGGGACTGGTGCTGGGCAGGATTTGGGGGTGTAACCCAGTGGCACCGGGGAGCCAGGGGATGCTGGAGCTCCTGCTTCAAGCCAGGAAGTGCCAGGGCTCTCCGGACTGGGAATCTCCGCTGCCTTCCCACATCCCTGCTGCCGTTTCAATTGCCTCTTGACGCTGCGGCGAGGTCCTGATGGGGAGGCACTGCCCAGCCCAGACTTCCTGCTCTCAATCGGGCTGGAAGCCATGAGCACACGGCCGGAGAACGGAGCAGGGTGCTGCAGGCACTGCGGGGTGGGACTCAGCACCGGGGCACCGCACACGGTGACAGATGCCTCATCTAAAGCAGCAGGAAAGAAGCAGTCACCCCTCTGCCTGCAGCTCCCAGGAATGCCCGGAGCTCAGGGCATCCCCCTCTCCTCCAGCACCGCTCACTGGACTCTGCCCAACAAGCCCCACGGCAGTCACTTCCCAGCGGGGGTTTCCACCAAACCACATTAAACCCAGAGGAAAAGAGCCAGCACAAGGAATCCTGCCCCTGGCAGCCCAAAGGCACCAGCCTGCTCCCAGAGCAACTGCCTGTGGCAATGCCTGAGCTCTCCCAGGAACATGGGGTCTGCGCAGCCCACAGCTCGGCTGCTGGGTCCATGTGTTCGCAAGGAGGATGAGGAGGAAGAGCTCAGGCCTGGGCACACGTAGGCCGAGGACACAGCCAGGGTGACTTGGGCAAACGAACCACGGAGACAAAGGAGAGGGGCCAGCACCGACTGTCCCAGATCCAAATCCTCACCATCACAGCTCCACTTCGTCCTCTTGGCTGGGGGGGGTCTCGCTGAGCTCTGCAGACCTGCTCAGAGGCCCGGCTTGCTCAGGGCTCCCACCAGTGTCCTGAGGGACCAGCTGGGCCAGTTCCTCAAGCACGAGGACCAAGTCAGGGGTGAGGAGGTTGGCAGCCTTCAGGACGGAACAGAGCTTCCGGATGCCACTCAGGCCAGAGGCCACAGGCCTGGGGACAGAGACAGGAACCAGTGAGCAGGAGACTTGAGCCAGTGTCACCAGGAACAGAGGCTCAGCACCACCAGCATCACCTCCGAGACACCAGCTCAGGTGGGGCAGGGCCCATTAGCAGAGCTCTGGGGGAAGAGAAGCCAATGGAAGCTGCGAGGTGCCCAAATGTCAATCTCTTGCTGGAGAAGAGCGAGCTGTGCGCTCAGCGCCTGCTTACAAGGGACCAGCCGGCACCTACAGACTTTTTGCTGCCCTTCAGGCACTCGATAGCTCGGCTGGAGACAGATCCAGGCCCACACCAAGGGCGGCTTCCCCCAGGAGACCTTTCTAAAGAGGTTCATTCTGCCAAGATGCTCGGGCAGAGCCATGAGCAGATGGTGCTGGGGGAGCCCTGCCAGGGCAGGACCCGGGGGAGCCAAGGCAGCAGCAAAGACTTCAGAGGCAGTTTCAGAACCAACAACACACACTTAAGGCTCCAGCAGTTGCTGTGCCTGGAAACCTTCGCAGCTGGCATTTCCAGCAGAGATTATTCCATGGGATTAGATCCCAGGAGCCAAATCCCTTCTTGTACAGGGCAGGCAGTCATCTGAAAGCAAAGATGTGGGCCCGCCTTCATCTAGACCATGCCCAGGCTGGTTACGTGCAACAGCAGGGTGGACAGTCCACCTTCCCCAGGCAACCAAGAGGACACAGGGAGGGCAGGAGGACACTCACTTCTCTGTGCAGTGGCCGGACAGCCCCTGCAGTTTACTGCTTCCACCAAGCCTTGGCTGCTTCAGTCCCAGCCGCAGATCTGCCCGAAGGGATGCTCTGGGTCTGCTGGCAGGCATTGCCTCTGGAGCCTGGAGCAATCACCCAACATTCCTTACCCATCCAGCCCAGGGTAGCCCACATTTGAGCTGAGTTTGGTCCCCAAGATGCTCGTTCCCTGGGAAGTTAAGGGGTTTCGCTAGCAAACCACAGCCCAGCACATGCTGAGCCAGGACACATGGACCCGCCGAGCTCCTGCCACCGCCCAGCAGGCCCAGTGCATCCCGTGAGAGCCCCAGCTTCTTCTGGGCCCTGCTCATCACGCCAAGCCCTCCTGTGCTGCCCATCCCTCCTCTCACCTCGCCCTCCAATTCCAGCTGCATCTGAACACGCAAACCAGCCTGCAGCTCCTGCTGCTCTCCATCATTCTCCCCCTCATCATCGAGGGCCAAGCATGTCTTTGGGACAGCTTCCTCCAACCTACAGAAGCCAGAGAAGCCGGCACTGAGCCAGAGAAGATCCTCTGGTGAAGCACCATTTTGCATGACAAGTCTTGGGATGGATCAAACACAAGACTGGGCCTTTGCAACCCAGCGTCCCTTGGTGCTTGCGTGCTCTGCTCCAGCAGGTTCAGAACCAAACCCGACCACAGTCGAGATGATGCTGCACACCAGCGGCTCCTCTGCTTTCTGACAGGCACTAGGCTCTTACCAGCACTAAAACCCTGCAGGCTCCTTGACACAGGGGACACCAGGAGGTCACACACAAAAGCTCTCTTGCTTCTTTTCCCCCCAGCCTCACCTGGGCAGCTCCACTGGGCTCACGCTGGAGGGAGCCTGGGGCCCTGCTGCCTGCTTCTCTGCCTCTCGGGCAGCATCCTCATAAGCACGAAGCTTTGCCCGCAGCTCTGCCACCTGCAAGGAAGGATCCTCTGTTTGCTCAGATGGTTTTATGACCCCTGGAGCTCAGAGGTTTGCATCCCAAACAGACCATAGCTGAAGGCAGAGCCCTGCCCTCCCCACCAGCATCTCACCTCCCCTTTCAGCTGCTCACACATCTCCACATATCCACAGACGTGGGAGCCAGAGCTGCGCGTGCTGCTCTTCAGCTGCAGAGGCAGGGACGAGACAGAGGTTAAAGAAGCACTGGGGCAGCACATACCCTCTCCTGACACCGGAGCAGGGCAGCTCCTCAGCCTCCTCCAGGATGCAGGGTCCCCATGGAGCCCCGGGCTGCCTGCAGCAGACACAACCTGCACTCAGGGACCTACTGCCACAGTCACAAGCCTTTCTAGGCTCTGGGCTGGGGAGCTTTAGCAGAAGCCTAGGCACACACTGTCTGCAGCTCCATCAGCTGCTTCCTGCCCAGAGCAGCACCCCCAGGGCTGGAAAACTCACGCTGGGTAAGGGAGGCTCCCACTGATCTCCCCCAGCACGCAGCAGACTCCCTCCCATCCATCAGCAGCTCCCAAACACACAACGCATCACCACCACCACCACCAGCTCCTCACTGACAGCTTGATCTCCTTGGCCCTGCTGGCATACTTGAGTGTGTTGTAGGTGTCCTCATAGGCCAGCACAGAGGCGCTCACCGCCGCCACCATGACGCTGCGGCAGTTGCCACCCAGGCAGTCCTTCAGCAGGCGCGTCAGCTTGCTGTCCCGGTACGGGATGTGGCTTTGCTTGCTCTGTAGCAAGAGATCCAGGACCTGCTCAGCTCTTGGCCCTTGGGCACTCAGCTCCTAACCCTGAGGCACAAGGGGATGGCTGCGCTCACCCCCAGCACCAGCAGCACTGACACTTGAGGACACGGCTCACATTCAGCCAGCCCAGGGAGCCAGAGCCCAGCAGGGCCACGTGGGGAACAGCGTTACCTTCGCATCAGCCAAGGCGTTGATGACGTTGATGAGGGCCAGCAGCGAGCGGTTGATGTTGGCCCCCTCCCGCAGCCGCTCTCCCCCGGTGTTGGCGACCGACACCCGCTCTGAGCCTGCCAGGTCGATCAGGCTCATCTTGGCCACCTTCAGACCCCGACTGAGGCTGCCAGGGCAGTCGTGCTGCTTCACATGGATCTGTGAGGACAGACATGGGTGAGGCCGCAGCTCCACAAGGCTCATGGGGGCCATGGCTGGAGGCGGCTCAACAGCAGGGCAAGAGGCTGATGTTTAGAACAGGATGGCCAAGTGGATCGTGTGGGCTGTGGGGCAGAGAGGAGCCTGACACGCCAAGAAGAGAAGCCAAAACCTCAGTGAGGGGACAAACAGCAAAACCATGGAAGGGATCCTGCAGGAAGTGACAGAGCTGTGGAAAATAATCAGCATCTGCTATGCGTGGTGCACAAGCAGGGCAGAGCCGGCTGGGTCCCCAAAGGGCAAAACACCACCCAGAGCCCCAGCACCAGTGGATTTTGTCAGACTCAAAGCACCAATGGGGGGGCTACAAGCCCTCAAAAGAAGGGGCTCTCTGTGCCCCCTTGCAGGCATCAGCCAGGGCTTTCAGTGCTGAGCCCAGATCCCAGCTGGTAAGGGCGAGGAGGGACACAGCCACCAAGACTCATCTGGCAGCATCCTTCCTCTTCTGCATCCCGGAAGGTCTCCCTGGAGAATGCAAATACTTTCCCCACAGCCTTCAAACACACTCAGCCCCCAAGGAACAACACCTGCACAGACTGGAGATACCATGGAAGTGCTGGAGCCCACTAACAGGTCCTGCATCCTCACCCGACTGTGGCTCGCCTGCCAGGAGGCAAAGCTGGCAGCGGGAAGGGCACATTTCCAGCACAGCGAATGGATTCACAGCAGGCAGCAATCCAGCACCCCCCAATAAACTCAGCTGGGATGCCAGCCGGAAAAGCATCCAGACACCTGGACTTCCCCCTAGAAGCAGCCACGGGGGAGACACCAGGTTTAGACTGAAACTGCAGTCAGAGCCCTCCATCTGCGCACGCAGCCGTGACCGCCCTGCTCATTCAGGAGAGGGCCCAGCTGCAACTGAAACCAACTGGCAGGTTTGCACAGGAAAGCACCAAGAAACTGGGGAGCCAATTCACAGAGCCCCTGCGGGAGGGCAATTCCCAGCTCAGTGCCAAGGAAGACACCATGGAGGAGACAGCCTGCTCCAGGCACCCTTTGCTATGGCTCAGGTTTCAGGGACAGCTCCCACACCTTGACTCAACAAGAGTGAAAAGCACACAGTGAAGTTTCAGCCCCAAGAGACAGAACACCAAGCTGAGAGCATGGAGCTGCCTGGGAGACGTGGCCACCAGCATGACCAGTACCTCCCGTTCTGCAGCAGCATGGCCAGGGCCCTGCTCAGACCCATACCTCTGTTTGCAGGGCTACAACCACTCTGCTTTACCCCATGGCACATGAGGAGCAGGGGCAGGAACCCCAGGCCTGGCATGGCCTTGCTTCCTCGTCTCTTTTTAAGCACAAACCCCTGTGACACTGCAGCCACCAGCCCTCACCTGGAAGATGGCATGCGAGCGGGAGGAGACAGCGTTGGCGTCAGTGGGATGCTGCGTCCGGTTTCTGTTGCCATTGGCCAACATCTCCAGAAGCTGCTCTGCTGAGGCAGGCTGGGAGAGAACAGGGAGAGGGATGATACCAGTGTGCCCCATCTGCAGGCACAGACACAACCCGACCCAGAGCACCCACAACTCCGGCATCCTGCAGCACCGTGGGCCTCGTTTCAGCTCAGGCTCATGTTTGCTGCCAGCCAGGAGCTGTGCAGGTGGCACCCCCCTATCTTCAGACACCCCCATCTCCAGCACACGTCTGCTTTCAGAGCTGGTGGGGTGCAGCACTGCCCGTTTTTATACCTGGTGTGCCCATTTTAATACCTACCTGGTGGAAGGAGAGGCCCTGAACCACAGCTCCTCGCTCAGGATCCTCCCGGATGGCTGGCGGTCCCTTGGGCTCCAGCAGGTCATAGATCTGTTCGTTGTACATCTGAAGCAGGGAACTCACTGTAAGGCCGAGGTTTGGCTCCCCAGTGGTGAGCAGGGAGAGGAGCTCTGTAGCCCAGGGTCACACATGACCTCGTGTCCCACTCCCAACACCCCCTCCAGGACGTCACTGCACCCAGAGCCGCTGATGGTGCCCTAGGGGACAGCTCAGGAGGGCTTTCAGAGCAACGCACTTGGCCACAGCTCCTCTAAAGCCTTTCCAGCCAGGAACCCCTCATTGCTACGTGCACCGTGGCAAGGAGGAGAAAATGCCCCGATTCCAGACAGGAGAAACCAGGAACACCAGTTCATTGAACTGGCAGGCTGAGCATGCTTCCAGCTGGGCTCTAGGGCTGCCCTGGGGACACTGGGTACCCTGAACGTGGCACTACCGGGTCTGCATCAACCCCGAATCTTAGTGACAGTGACCCAGTTGCGGCAGCCACAATGCACCTCCTGGTAGGAGACTAGGACCTCACAGCTCTTCTGCTTTCTGGCCTCCATCCTCCTGTACAGCTCCACCATGGTGAAGTACATGATGCCAGGGCTGTGCTCCGAGCCCAGCATGGTGTGGGTTTTCCCTGCTCTGGTCGCGCCATTGGCAAACACTGAGAGGAGAAAGATTGGATGGGTGAAAGCCTGACTGGGAGCAGCAGAACGTCCGCTCCTTGCTGCAGAGGAGATGTGGAGATCTTCCCGCAGCAACCCCTGCAGCAGGGCTCGCTCACAGGCTCCCAGAGACGAGGCAAAGCCCATTACCCTCTGCACTACCGGCAGGAGCCTTCAGTGCAGGTCATTTCCTCAGTTCAGCCTCTCCCATTTAGCAGAAGCAGAATGGGTCCCCAAACCATCACCACTTGGATGCTGCAGTCGCCTCCAAACTCTTCCCTTTAATAAACCAAGCAGCCCCATTCCCCCATCTCTCACCAGAATGGGTTTCTCCATCCAGCCCTCGTAATTCATCTCATTTTTCCACCCCAGCCTTTCAACACCCTCTTTAAAGCATCACCATCAGAGCAGGACACACTGATCTAGAGAGCCTCAGCCCTTCTCCCTGTTAGCAGCACTCGGTGCCTCGCAACTCTCTCCTTGAGGATCCTGGAGCTCTTTTATGCAGATAGAGACACGAGACGTGCCTGCCAGGTGGGCACGGTGACAGAGGCAGGCTTCAGCGCCTCGCCGAGCACACGGGGAGCCAGGAATAGCATCCTGCAGCGCCAGGGCCCCGCTCGGCACACGAGGAGACGGGAGCGCGGTGTCACCTGCTCGGTGCCTGCCTTACACAAGTGATGGGCTCATTAAGGCACCGTCGGCTGACGGCCTGCAAACGGCACAGGGGCTGCAGCACCATGAGAGGAGCTTTCAGGCCCAGCTTCATGGAGCTGCCAGCCTGGGGGATGCTCAGGAGGGGCACAGCAACCCCCAGAGCTCCCCAAGAAGTGGCTGCTTCACCCCAGATCCCCCTCCGAAACTCAGCATCCCCTGTGGATGCAGCCCCACATCCAACCTACCTTCACTCCTGCCACAGTGCTCTGCTCACTCCCCTTCAGGTCAGTGCGCACCACAACCCACAGGTCCCTCCCAGTCACACAGATCCCAGCCTGCACCCAGCTCCTGGGTTATCCCATCACAAGCGCAAGGCTTCCCACTCCTCTGTGTTAAGCTACACACCATTCTGGTTCGCCTTCCCCAGCCCAGCCGGGGCTCTCCCACAAACCACATCACATCCTGACCACACTTGCCATCACTAAGGGATGCCACCGACCAGTTGAAGGCTGCAGGTTTTGCACTGCTCTTGTGCCTCCCCCCACCACCTGCCTGCGGGCCCCCAAACTAAACCCACAGCTCTCCCAACAGACGGGGCAGGAGCTCCCAAAGGCTCCAAGCCATTCGGCAGCTCTCACCAGAGCAGTTGTAGCCCTCGAGGACGCTGCCCAGCAGCTCGGAGGTGGTGTGCTGGAACACCTCCTCCTGCGTGGCCTCTTCCCCGAAGACCCGGTCGAAGACAAAGTCCAGGCCCTTGCCCTTGGGCCCACGCGTGGGCAGCGCGCTGCCGGGGGGAGCCCCGGGCCCCGCGGGGGTGAGGACGATGCCGCGCTGGTTAACGACGTGCACGACCTGGGGCAGGGCCTGCTCACTGCGGGCCAGGGGCCGCACACGCACCACCACAGCCACGGTGCCCTCCTCGGGCGGGGGGCACGGCCCCATGGGGGCAGCAGGGGCAGGCACCAGGGGCAGGCACCAGGGGCAGGCACCAGGCAGGCAGCTCCTTACTTGTGCTGGAGGCTGCTGAGGTCCTGGCTGAGGTTGTCCCTCTGCGTCTCCAGATGGGCCTTGGCAGTGGCCAAGTGCTCCACGCGGCCCCGCAGCTCACGCAGCTCCTCCCGGTAGACGTCGGCCACACGCGAGGGCTCCTGGTCCCGCGCCTGGTTCAGCTCCAGCGCCAGCCCCCGGTTCTGCTGCTCCGGCAGCCGGACCTTCTCGACGGAGCTGGCGAAGCGGTCGTTGAGCTCCATCAGCTCCACCTTCTCCTTGCTGCGCGTCTCCCTGAACTCCGAGTTGAGCACCGTGGCCAGCGAGAAATCCATCCTGCCCGTGCCCATGCGGGGACCCAGCCGGGAGCTGCGGGGCGCCCGGAGCCGCGCCGGGGAGCTGGCGGGGAGCACCTGGTGCAGCGGGGCGGCGGTGCCGGAGCGGCGGCTGTAGGAGGACAGGCGCTGGCTCTCCATGCCGATGGGATGGGCGCGATGCGCCGGGATGAGGGGTTTTATGGAGCCCCGGAGCCCCCGTCCCGCCGGCACTGGCCACTGGCCACAGAGCTGGAGGGATGGCACAAAACCCAGCCTCTGCGGCGCCTGCAGGGGTGAATGTGCCCTGGCACCCGGCCTGGGCACCGGGAACCGCCTGCCCCATCCACAGGCTCTGCTGGGATCCGGGGAGGGCCCGCGACAGCCGGCATGGGGAGCACAGAGCACGGCCATCCCTACCCATCCCTTCTCCATCCCCATCCCGGCTCCATCCCTACCCATGGGGCAGCCGGAGGGTTTGCTGGGCGCAATGCCCTGGGGACACGGGGTGCTGGGTCCGAGGTGTCGCAGGGTGCCCGCTGCAGTGCCAGGGCTGTGCCTGCACCCTGGGGATCCATCCAGCAGCGTCTTGAGGTGCTCAGGGTAGGGAGAGCCCCTGGGCAGGCTCAGGGGTGGGTGTGCACCCCCCCGCCATGCACACACACGAGGCTTTCCTGTGGTTCTGCCGCCTGATGATGCTGATGCTGACCTGGATGCTCCTTTGGAGCCGGGGCCTCTGGATCCGGGCAAGGAGCCTGGTTCACATCCCCCACATCCTTATGACAAACGGGCAGCTGTAAAGGGAGAAGGGAGAGGGGCAGGGCTGCGGATGGACAGAGAGCTTTCCCGGTGGCGTGTGTGCCGGAGCAGGACCCGCCGTGGGAAGGTCTCTGCTATGCTCTTATGAAAGATACCAGGCGAATGGTGACGGACCATGGACCCGGGGCCCCATAGAGAGCTCATTTGACAGGGTCTCTCTGGGATACTCACGTACCAGGGGCTGGCACATACAAATAGATCCATGTTGCCATCGACACTGGAGACTTTTCCAGCCTGATCGTCCATCCTCTCGGGGTTCTGGCGCCACGTTCTGTGCAGGGGGCTGTGGAGTGGCGTAATGATGGTCCGGGTTTTGTGTTTCAAACACTGTAATTGTGGGGAGTGCGCTTGTGCGATCCCATGCGTGTGTCTGTGTCCGTGTGCGTGTGTGTTGGTGGCAGGCAGTGTTCTGTGTGCTTTCTGTTGTCTGGTTCCCGTATTAGTTTTTAAGGGGTTGGAAGCAGCAGTGCGGCCCCCTCAGCTGTTGCATCACCGTGTGCAAAAGAAGCTGCCCCCCGATCCGCTTCCCAGCGCTCCAACGGTGGCACGGCCGGGATGGACACCGGAGCCGTGCAGTGAAGGAAAACAAACCCAAACCCTTTCCATCTATGGGAGCACTGGGGCAGTTTGTAGAGACCCCACAGACAAGGCCTAAAGAGCGCCTGCAGCACGCGGGGCACACGGGAGGAGCCCTGCTCAGTGTGTTTAAAGTGACCTGGGGGTGAATCCAGGGCTGGGAGGAACGGATGGATCGGGTGACACCAGAGCTGCTGGCTGGAACAGCGAGAGGGGCAGCGCAGCCCCAGCTCCATCAGCCCCATCACCTCCATCAGCTCCATCAGCTCCATCAGCTCCATCAGCCCCATCACCTCCATCAGCCCCATCACCTCCATCAGCTCCACCAGCCCCATCACCTTCATCAGTTCCATCAGCCCCATCACCTCCATCAGCTCCATCAGCTCCATCAACTCCATCAGCCCCATCAGCTCCATCAGCTCCAACATCTCCATCAGCCCCATCAGCTCCATCAGATCCATCACCTCCATCAGCCCCTTCAGCTCCATCACCTCTATCAGGATATCTATCTCTTCTTTCCTCTTGTTATTTCCTTTATCATTATTATTATTGGCGGTAGCAGCAGAGATTTCTGTTATACCTTAGTTACTAAACTGTTCTTATCTCAACCCGTGGGAGTTGCATTCTTTCTGATTCTCCTCTCCGTCCCTCCAGGAGCAGGGGGAGGGCAAGAAGGGGGGGAGTGAGCAAACGAGGTTTGTAGTTGGGTTTAAAGCAGAACACTTGTGAGGTCCCAAGGGAAGATCCCAAGCCTGGAAGCAGGATGCTCCAGCTGGATGCAGGGATGAAACAGAACCATGGAAGGCTGGGTTCTCCTTCATCATTTGGGTGTGTTCCAACTGGAACAGAGAAGTTCAGGTTGGAGATAAGGAAGTGAGGGAGCTGGGACACTGGGATGGGTTGAATGGAGAAGGAGGGATGGGGCATGGAGCAACCTGGTCTAATGGAAGCTGTCCCCCCTCCTTCTTCATGCCACGGCTTGATGGTAGGGCAATGATTGGACTTTATGCTCCTGAAGGTCTTTCCCAACCTGGCTGATTCCCTGATTCCCAGCTCCCGCTTCCCACTGTGCCCTCCATCCCTCATCCCCATCCCTCCCCATGCACCAGAAGAAGAGGTGGGCGTGCAAAGCATCCCTTCTACGGGAAAACGAGGCAACTTTACTGCAGTTCAAGCCAACTGCAGGCGATGCCGCTCCTCAAGTCTTCTTCCCCCCTAGACCCTGCAGCAACTCCCGCACCCGAGTGGCGAATTCCACCAGCACCCGAACCGGGAACGAGCAGAAGCCACTGATGCTGGAGGCCGTGGGCGCCGGCATCGTCTCCTGGGTGGGAGTGTGGGAGACGTGCTGGTGGCTCCATGTCGGGGGCGTGGCGGAGGCTCCCGCGGAGCGGAACATCCCCAGCTGGTAGAGGATCCACTCATGGAAGTGCTGCGTTGAGGTGTAGACCCCCGGATGGTTGGCCCTGGCGCAGCCGCGGCCCCAGCTCGTCAGCCCCACAACCCAGAAGAAGTTGGCGCGCTTGTCCCGGCACATGAGGGGACCGCCGCTGTCACCCTATGGAGGAGAAGGAGAGAGGATGAGGATGGGGATGGGTGGCCATGGCAACGCCGGAGGGGACCGCCACTCTCCCCTGTGGGGATGGAAGGGTTCTCCTTCATCATTTGGGCGTGAAGGGGGACCTTCCACATGGATTGGAGCCGTAGGATGAGGAGTGATGGGTTCCAACTGGAACAGGGGAGTGTGGCTTGAGATAAGGAGAAGTTGTTCCATATGAGGGTGGTGGGACACTGGCATGGGTTGGATGGAGAAGGATGGATGGGGCTTGGAGCAACCTGGTCTAATGGAAGGCGTCCCTGCCCCTTGCTTCCACCTGGATGCTTTAAGCTCCTTCCCAACCTAACCCATTCCATGAACCCGTGCTCATGACATGGTTTAGTGGTGGAATCTCGATGCTCTTAAAGCTCTAGCCTCTATGGTCTGTGCGCAGGGATGACGGCCCAGGAGGCGGATGCGCTTCCGCAGCTGGGATAAGGGGGGATGCAGAGCAAGGCCCTGCGGATGGGAGAGGAGAAGGGAGCCCCGATGGCACATCCCTACCTGGCAGGTGTCGATGCCTCCCTGCGGGTACCCAGCACAGAGGTTGTGTCTCTTGATGGCCCCTCGGTACCAATTGGTGCTGTTGCAGAGCTTGACATCGATGAGGTGGACCTTGGCCTCCTGCAGGGCTGATGGGGACGATGCCCCTGCTGTGGGGACGCAAAGGGGGTCAGGGCTGGGGGTACAAGGGATGGCTTTGGGGTATTGGGGGCTGAGAAGCTCAATGGGATCCATCAACACCCCCCCACGGCCTGGGCTGCATCCTCTTTGCTCAGTATCCTCAACATAAGGAGGACGTGAAGGGACCTTCAGCGATGGGACAAGGGCTGATGGTTTCCAGCTCAACCAGAAATGCTCAGGTTGAACAGAATGAAGTGGTGGGACACTGGGATGGGTTGGATGGAGAAGGCTGGTTTGCTCCTTCCCCAGTTGCAGCAACCTCCAATAGGCCTGGATGAGCTTTACCCTCCCTTCCATCCCATTCCATGAACTCATGACCCAGCATTCCAAGGCCAACGGGGCCGTCGGGCACTCACTTCTGGCCTCCCTCGCGCCCCATCCGCTGATGAAGCACTCGGAGAGCTGGGATAGCCTGAGCGTCGCATCGGGCACGCAGGCCAGCTGCACGTGGTACCCGCACTGCACCGGCTGGTCCAGCTCCACCAAGGCGATGTCGAAGCCGCCGGAGATGCCGGTGTAATATTCATGGACCACAACCTGCCGTATCCACCGCTTCTGGGTCTCGGCATTGGCCCAAGCCAGGTCCGTGATTCCAACCATCACGAACCAATCCGTGGTGAAGCTGGGAGGGAGTGGAAGAGCAGGGGTTGGAGCCGTAGGACAAGGGCTGATGGGTTCCGACAGGGACTTGCAGGCTGGAGATAAGGAAGGGATTCCCTGGGAGGGTGCTGGGGCACTGGGATGGCATGGACGGAGAAGGTTTGGATGCTCCATGCCTGGCAGTGCTCAAGGCCGGCTTGGAGCAAGCTGCTTTACGGAAGGCATCCCTGCCCATGGCAAGGGGTTGGAAGTGGGTGATCCCAAGCTCCTTTCCAACCCAACCCAGCCGATTCCATGATCCATTTGATCCCGTGCCATTCCATTCCATCTCATTCCATTCCATTCTAATCCATTCTAAGGATAAGAGGGGTGGGAAGGAGCCACATTCCTGGTGCTTCCCAAAGGAAAGCACTGCCCCAGGGACAGGATGGGGGCTGCTCCTGGGCTATTCCCTAAGGCTGGAATCCCTCCTCTGCCTTACTTTTGCCCGACGAAGCAGTGAGCAGCCGTGAGGACCCACTGGGGGGTGATGAGGGACCCCCCGCAGATGTGCGAGGAGCCGGTGCCCCTGGGGAACTGGATGCTGACGATCCATGGCCAGGCGCCCTGCTGCGCATCCACGCCTCCGACGATGCGTGACGTCCCATAGTAATCAGCCATGGGACGGGTACCGCAAGTGCCTCTGGAAGCAGAAGCCCAACACTTGATGGTTAGCGATGAAGGGCGAGCATTGTCCCACCCCACTGGTGCAGCAGGTACAAGGGACCCTATGGGGTGCCCCATAGCTGCGCTGTGCTACCACATGGGGTGATGGCAAGGAAGTGGGGCTCCCCCAGTCCCACCATCCCACTGGTGTGCTCCTGGCTGGGAGCAGCAGCATCTCCCTGTGGAATAGCAGGAGCCCCAGGGCCACTCACCCACAGCTGTCCCAGGAGCCTCGCACCAGCCAGGCCGAGGCCAGCAGGATGACGGCACGGAGCAAAGCCATCGCTGCCAGCACTGCTAAGGGTGACAACAAGGAGCTGCAAGCACCACTGCACCCAAAGCACAACTGCCCCAGGGACACGGGTGCTGGATGCAGGTCCCTTGGAGCTGGTGCTGATGTCATAGAGAGGCAGGTTCCATGGGGGGGGTTCAGTGGGGGGGGAATGGGGCGTGACCATGAGGGGTTCCATGGTGTGTGGGAGCCTGCTGAGACGGGGGTGTTCTGATGGGCTTGGGGTGATTTGAATCCCTATGGGATGCTCTGGAGCTCTGTGGGATGCTCTGGAGCCCTGTGGGATGCTCTGTTTGTGGGATGCACTGAATCCCTTTGGGATGCTCCAGAACTCTGTGGGATGCTCTGGAGCCCTATTGGATGCTTTGAATCCCTATGGGATTGATTCTCTGCTTGTGGGATGCTATGAATCCGTATGGGCTGCTCTGCTTGTGGAATGCTCTGAGTCCCTGTAGGATGCTCTGCTTGTGGGATGCTCTGAATCCCTATGGGATGCTCTGCTTGTGGGATGATCTGAATCCCTATGGGATGCTCTGCTTGTTGGATGGTCTGAATCCCTATGGGATGCTCTGGAGCCCTATGAGATGCTCTGAATACCTCTGGGATGCTCTGCTTGTGGGATGCCTTGGAGCTCCCTTGTGCCAGCGTCGCCCTGCTGTGCCCGGGGGGCCTCCAGAGCTGCACTGCCCAACTGCAGCGCAGCAGCAAGAGCTGTGTGCAGCCCTCCCACATCCCAGGTGAGCCCTGTGCTCCTCCGCACCCAGGCAGGCACCCAGGGAAGCCCTTTCCCTGCAGCGTGATGGGCTCTGGGAGTGCTCCCTGCCTCGGCGAGCTGCTGCTGTGCCAGCCCCGTTCTAGTCTGGGGGGGCAAACACCTGGGAATGGGCTGTTTGGTGCTGCTGGAAGAGGCCGTTTGGGGTTTGCTGTTCCTGGCTGCAGCCACAGCCTTGGGAAGGGTCCTTGGAGAGGGGTGGGAAGGAGTGAAACAAGGGGGACAGAAAATCGCAAAATGGAATATAAAAACCTTTAGAATCAGTTTTAAGTAATGCTAAGTTTGATGGCTTTGTAACAGTAGCTATGGAAAATTACTGAAGTGCATGGTACATAGAAAAAAAATAGAGTGCAGCTGGAGAACACACTGAGCATTCTTGTGCAAGATAAATTGTTATAGTTGACAGAGTTTTAAGAAAAACAGGCTAGAAGAGCAGGACACAGGGATAAGGAGTATCTGGGAATGGCAGGTGTCCAGGATGGGCTACAGTTAAACTAACTGATAAGTAGGAGGATAGGAGGATTATTATGTCTCCTGTGCTAACGAACCAATTAAACTGGTATGAGCATCTACTGCGCATGCTCCAAAGGCTGCCAGAAGTGATGAAGATTGTTGGAGGAAGTAAACGACCCTCAGAGACCACCGCCACAATTCTGTACGCATGCGGGGAACTTTCTGGAAAACGACGTAATGTATGTGTGCCCAGGGACTAGATAAGGACAGCCTGTGGAGCAACAGAGAGACACACGTTAGGAGGAGCTCTCCCCCGTGTCTCCCGGCGCCGCAATAAAGAATACCTGCTTGTCAGCTTGAAAACTTTGCTGGCAAGTTTGTTCCTGGAGTTTTCTCCCAATCAATCTGGCGACCCAGATGGGACCCTCTCTGCTCGGCTGCAGGACCCACTGAGGACAGGGCTCCCTAGGGCCCTCGGGAATTTTTCCCGGAGGGACCCCTCGACTCATTCGGATCACTGCAGGAGCAGACAAGGACCATCTTCATCAAAGGTATTCTTTTCTTTTGTATGGTCTGTAAGGTGCAGGGGCATCTTGCATAAAGACTGCATTGGTAATTGGGTTGGTTTGGTAAGCATACGCAAGGTTTGGAAGCCTTCCGTAAATCGAGATAGGAAATCTCGTGGGTAAAGGCGAATACCCGGCTGCTAGCGTCCGTTTGGTATACACCCACAAGAAGCAGGGGGCTTCTTGTGGTTTGGGTCCTACAAGACACAGGGGGTGTGTTGTGGAAATGGTTTTGGATCTTGTTGGTATTTGATTTATTTTGTGGCTTGTTACGTTAAGGATTTTGGTCGTGTGCTTTGGTATTGGTGACAGGATGCTATAACTGTGTTATTAACTGTTGTTTGTTTGATAGAATTTTAGTCTCTGTCTCCAGGGTTGTAACTGTGTGCAGTGTGTCTGTGGGATCCCGTGTGTGTGTGTGAATGTGAGACTGATAGTGGAAAGTCAGCAGAGTGAAGAGATCTTGAAAAAGAGTCTTTTAGGGTGCATTTTGGCACACTGGAAGTAACTTGGAGGGTCTCCTGGGGGCTCGGTAAATAAGAAAACATTGGTAAAATATTGTAACCGATGGTGGCCTTTGTATATTTTGGAAAATCAGGGAAAATGGCCTGAAAATGGAACTCTGAACTATAATATATTGTTACAATTAATGTTGTTTTGAGGTGGCAAGGAAAATGGGATGAAGTAATGTATGCAGATGTGTTTTTCACTTTAAGAAACCACGTGGAGTGAGGGACTGAATGCAGAATTAATATAGCTCTGCCAGATCCCTTAATTTTCGCTTTGGAAAAGGACAGGGAAAAACTGAAAGTTAAGATGGAGAGATGCTGTTCAGCCTGTGATATTGGGGAAAGATGTTTAAAGTAAAAAAACAGTAATCAGGAAGGTAGGTTGGGAAATTATGTGTCACAGGTACCTCTGAGAGGAGCACCCTCTGCACCTGTCCTATCTGATATTGATAAGGAGGAAGAGATTGCTGCCACTGGCAAAAAGCGGCAGATTCACATTCAGAGTTAGGAAAGGGTTAAAGCAGAAGTGCTGTTGCAGAGGCAGGCACCTGCAGCCTCTGCAGAGCAGGGTGAGCAACTGTGAGATAAAAAAAAAAAAACAAAAGGGAAAACCAAGGGGGAAAGGAGGGGAGCTCGAGCAGCTCCTGTGTTTGAGCCTGGGAGGAGGGATGTCGGGCAGAGGTGGGGGAGTGGGCTCTTCTGTGGAAGCGGATCGGTGTGCGGGCTGTGGGGAGTTTGGACGCTGGAAGTGAGACTGCCCTGGGTGGGGGGGCAGTGCCACGGGGTGGATCCGGTGACTGAATTGCAACCAGACTGACAGGGACCTGGGGAATCTACCTTACCAGATCCACTGGTTAAATTAAAACTAGGGACTAGAGGAAATAATGTGGAATTTTAGCAATTACAGGAGCAAGTTATTTGGTATTAAATCAGAGAGAAAAGAATTCACTACAGATGTGGGAGCTACTGGCCCCCAGGAAAAAAAAAAGTGAAGCATTCTTTCTGAAACCTTTAAAGTACAAATTGGGAAAACAAATAGGAATGCATAAATTTTTATGCATGCCAAATTCTCTAAAATCTTTATTAGGGTGAGAAGCAACATTTAAAGAAGGCAAAATGGAATTTAGAGTTAAAAATAATCAATTAATTGCAGTTTTGAGTTTATCTTTAATTCAGCAGAAAAGCAAACAGGAGGACCTCCCTGCAATAGAAGAAAAACTTAATCAGGTATATCTGGGAGTATGGGCACCTGAAGTTCCAGGTAAGGCGAAAAATGCTTTGCCTCTTAAAGTGTCAATAAAAAGGAGGGGGAGCCTTGCTCAATTAGAATAAAACAATATCCCTCAAAATTAGAAGATCAAAGGGAATCAACAATCACTGATACATTTTAAAATATAGATTATTAATTGAATGTGACTTGGAATATGACACTCCTATCTGGACACTAAAGGAATATGATGGCAAAAGGTGCAGATTGGTTCAAGATCTCAGGGCAATCAACAAAACAGCAGAGTATATTCGTCCAGTAGTAGCTAATTTGTATGACTTATTGGCTAAACTGAATAATAATCAGAAATGGTTTGCCGTCCTGGACTTAAAGGACACTTTCTTTTGCTTACCATTGGCCAAAGAAAGCCAAAGTTATTTGCTTTTGAATGGGAAAATCCTGACACAGAAAGGGAAACTCAGTTAACTTGGGCAGTATTACCTAAAGAGTTTAAAACAGTCCAGCAATGTTTGGAAATCAGCTAGCACGAGAACTAGAATCACAGAAGCCACCTACTCAGACGGGACTCTGTTACAATATGTGGATGACCTGTTAATTGCTACAGAAACAAAGGCAGAATGTATCCAGTGGACAGTGGAATTATTCAATTTTCTGGGACTGAATGGTTATTGGGTATCCAAATGAAAGGCCCAACTAATCCAAACCTGAGTTTCCTACCTAGGATATGAAATAGCAGGAGGACAGACAGAACTTGGAGCTGCTAGAAAAGAAGCCCTTTGTCAGACTCCATGACCGTCAACCACCAAGGAGCTCCAGGCATTCCTGGGAATGACCGGATGGGTGCAGACTTTGGATCCATGATTATGGTGTTCTGGTAAGACCACTGTATGAACTGTTGAAAGGAAACCCTCCCTCTTTAAAACGGACTGATACAGCAGAGGGGCTTTTAAAAATTTAAAAACAGAGCCAGTGAGAGCTGCAACTCTGTGACTTCCGGATGTGACTAAATCCTTTAGGCTATATTCCTATAAAAAACAAGGAATAGCCTTGGGGGTCCTTGCTCAGAAACTAGGACCATACAGAAGGGCAGTGGCATATTTTTCAAAACAACTGGATGAAGCGAGCAAAGGATGGCCCGGATGCCTGAGGGCTGTGGCCGCAGTCATCATAAATATTGAAGAGGCTCGCAAATTCACCTTGGGACAGAAGATTACTGTGCTAGTGTCCCATGCAGTATCAGCAGTCCTGGAGCAGAAAGGAGCCCACTGGTTATCTCCTTCACGGTTTTTAAAATACCAGGCCACCCTTGTGGAACAGGATGATACAGAAATTGTGGTCACCGATGTGGTGAATCCAGCATCCTTTTTGCAGGAACAACTGACAGAACTACTAACACACAATTGCTTGGCCACCATAGAGACTGTGTATTTGAGCCGACCAGACTTGAAAGAAAAACCTCTGGAAGGCGCTGATTCTCGGTTTACTGAGGTAGTAGCTTCATGAACGAAAGCAGGTGAACGAAAGGCAGGATATGCCGTTACCACCACTTCACAGGTAATAGAAGCTAAACCTTTACCAGCAAACACCTCTGCCCAGAAGGCAGAAATAATAACATTAACGAGAGCCCTGGAACTGCCTGAAGATAAAAGGATAAATATTTGGACTGATTCTAAATACGCATTTGGTGTGGTCCATGCACGAGGTGCTATCTGGAAAGAGCAAGGACTTTTGAATACACAAGGGAAACAGACTAAACATGCTACAGAAATTCTACAATTACTAGAAGCTGTTCAGCTACCTGAACAAGTAGCTATTATGTACTGTAAAGGACATCAAGGTGACTCTGATCAGGAAATTGGAAATAATTTGGCCGATTTTGAAGCCAAACGAGCAGCTGAACAATCTAAAATCATGTCCTTAATCCCTGATGGCAAACTAACAATTGAGAAATCTAAACCTAGGTATTCAAAAGAGGATAGAAAATTGATTCAAGATCTAAAAGGACAGGAAAATAAAGAGGGTGGGGTTCAGATACCTGATGGGAGAATTGTAACCCCCTATAACCAACTCTGGAAGTTAGTTCAGGAAGAACATAATAAAACTCATTGTGATAGTAACTCTTTGTATAAACACTTAAACAAACAAATTGTAGGAAGAAATCTATATACTGTAGTTCAGTAAGTGACAAAACAATGTCAGCTATGTCTTAAGAATAATCCTAAAAGTGAAAATAGAAATCAAATTAGGACAATTGTGAGAGGAAGTTACCTGGGACAGCAGTGGCAAACAGATTTTTCTGAATTATCAAGAAAAGGAGGTTATCAATATTTGTTGGTGTTAAAGGATACTTTTTCAGGCTGGCCAGAAGCATTCCCTTGTAGGATAAATAATGCAAGACAAGCGATTAAAATATTATTTAACGAGATCATACCTCGTTTTGGAGTACCAGAGGCAATTTCTTCAGACTGAGGTTAACACTTTAGTGCAAAATTGTCACAAGAAATTAGCAAAAAAATTTGAAATTGATTGGCAACTACGTGTTCCATACAGGCCTCAGGCCAGTGGGTAAGTAGAAAAGATGAACCATCTGATTAAACAGATTAGTAAAATATGTCCGGAAACAAATTTATATTGGTACCAGGCGTTACCACTGGCTCTATTAAGAATTCAAACTAAACCTCGGTCAAAAGAAGAGGTTAGCCCATTTGAGATTTTGTATGGAAGACCATATCAGTCCCAGTTTACAGGGGAAAGTCTTCAGGAAGTGAGAGAAGGCTATCTACGACAGTTTTTGATTAATTTAGGAAAACAATTGGAAGAGATAAATAAGAGAATAGTAGGGACAAGAGCAAGAGGTTTGGATTATCCGATCCACCCTTTCAGATCTGGAGACTGGGTTTATGTTAAGAATTTTTCTGGAGATCCTCTACAGGAGAAGTGGAGCGGACCGTACCAGAGATTACTGACCACCTTTACAGCAGTGAAGATAAAGGAACAACCTGCTTGAATACATTACTCAAGAATAAAGAAAGAACCAGAGCCAGAGAAGACATGGCAGGTCAAACCTTCAGGACCCTTGCGTATGAAATTGCGTCGGGTGGTGTTCTGATGGGCTTGGGGTGATTTGAATCCCTATGGGATGCTCTGGAGCCCTGTGGGATGCTCTGCTTGTGGGATGCACTGAATCCCTTTGGGATGCTCCGGAGCTCTGTGGGATGCTCTGGAGCCCTGTGGGATGCTCTGAATCCCTATGGGATTGATTCTCTGCTTGTGGGATGCTGTGAATCCGAATGGGATGCTCTGCTTGTGGGATGCTCTGAATCTGTATGGGCTGCTCTGCTTGTGGAATGCTCTGAGTCTCTATGGGATGCTCTGGAGCCCTATGGGATGCTCTGAATCCCTGTGGGATGCTCTGGAGCTCTGTGGGATGCTCTGGAGACCTACTGGATGCTATGAATCCCCATGGGATTGATTCTCTGCTTGTGGGATGCTGTGAATCTGTATGGGCTGCTCTGCTTGTGGAATGCTCTGAGTCCCTATAGGATGCTCTGCCTGTGGGATGCTCTGAATACCTATGGGAAGCTCTGCCTGTGGGATGACCTGAATCCCTGTAGGATGTTCTGCTTGTGAGATGCTCTGAAACCCTATGGGATGCTCTTCTTGTGGGATGATCTGAATCCCTATGGGTTGCTCAGCTTGTTGGATGTTCTCAATCCCTATGGGATGCTCTGCTTGTGGGATGCTCTGAATCCCTGTGGGATGTTCTGGAGCCCTATGGGATGCTCTGAATACCTCTGGGATGCTCTGGAGCCCTATGAGATGCTCTGAATACCTCTGGGATGCTCTGCTTGTGGGATGCTGTGGAGCTCCCTTCTGCCACCAGCTGCTTCCCAAGATCCATGCACCAGAGAACATCCACACTGCAGCACAGAGGTGTGGGATCATGGAGTCATGGAATCCTGGAGTCATGCAACGGGTTGGGTTGAAGGCACCTTAAAGCTCTTCCAGCTCCAACCCCTTCCATGGGCAGGAACACCTTCCATAGAGCAGGATGCTCCAAGCCCAATCCAACCATGCCCGCTCCCAAGAACACCCCACAAACCCAATTAACTTGGACGGTTTTACCTCAAGGGTTTCAAACCAGTCCAGCCATGTTTGGAAATCAGTGCACACACAGCCAGAATCATGGAAGCCACCCACTCAGACGGGGACTCTGGTACAATACGGGGACGCCCTAGGAACTGCCCCAGGAACAGAGGAAGAACGTGTCCAGGGGATGGTGGGATTCTTGAAGCTCCTGGGACTGAACGGTTATCGGGGATCCAGATTAAAGGCCCAACTAATTCAAACCCGAGTTTCCTCCTTAGGATATGAAGTAACAGGAGGACAGAGAGAACTTGGAATCGCTGGAAAAGAAGCCCTTTGTCAAACTCCACGACCGTTGACCGTCAAGGAGCTCCGGATGTTCCCGGGAATGACGGTATGGGGCAGACTTGAGATCCACGATTACGGTGTTCTGGTAGGACCACGCTAGGAACTGTTAAAAGGAAACCCTCCCTCTTTGGAACGGACTGATGCAGCAGAGGGGGCTTTTGGAAATTCAGGAAGAGAGCAAATGAGAGCTGCAGCTCTGGGACTTCCGGATGCAAACCAACCCTGTTGGCTGTATTCTGATGGAAAACAAGGAACAGCCTCGGGGGTCCTGGCTCAGGGACCCTAGAAAAGGGCAGTGGCATCGTTTGCGAAAGAGCTGAATGAAGCGAGCAGCGCACGGCCCGGATGCCTGAGGGCTGTGGCGGCGGTTCTCATGAATACGGAAGAGGCCGCAAACTCTCCTTGGGACAGAAGATGACTGTACTGGTGTCCATGTTGTATCGGCAGCCCTGGAACAGAAAGGAGCCCACTGGTTATCTCCTTCACGGTTTTCAAAGTACCAGGCCACCCCTGTGGAACAGGATGATATAGAAATTGTGGTCACCGATGCGGTGAACCCAGCATCCTTTCTGCAGGAACCACTAACACACGAGTGCTTGGCCACTGGAGAGACTGCGCATTGGAGCCCACCAGATTTGGTTCTTGGTTTACTGATGGGAACCGCTCCATGAAAAAGGGTGATCGAAAGGCAGGATATGCCCTTACCACCACTTGACAGGTAACAGACGCTAAACCTTTACCAGCAAACCCCTCTGCCCGGAAGGCAGAAATAACAGCATTATCGAGAGCCTGGAACTGGCTAAAGACAAAAGGATCAATATTTGGGCTGATTCTAAATACGCCTTTGGTGTGGCCCATGCACACGGAGCCATCTGGAAAGAACGAGGGCTTTTGAACAGCCAAGGGAAACAGATTAAACGTGCTGCAGAAACTGCTGTTCGGCTGCCTGAGGAAGGAGCTGTTATGTATTGTAGAGGGCATCAACACGGTGACCCTGATCAGGAAATCAGAACTAATTTGGCCAATTTGGAAGCCAAACGAGCATCTGAACAAGGTAAAATCATGTCCTTAATCCCTGACGGCAAACTGACAACTGGGAAATCTGAACCCAGATATTCAAAAGGGGATGAAAAGCTGACTGAAGATCTGAAAAGACAGGAAAACAAAGAGGGCTGGGTTCAGATAGCTGATGGGCCCACTGTAATTGCCTATAATCCACTCTGGAAGCTGGTTCAGGAGGAACATAATGAAACTCATTGGCTGAAAACAGAAATCAAACTGGGACAATCGGGTGAGGAAGTTCTCTTGGACAGCAGTGGCAAATAGATTTTTCTGAATGACTGAGCAAAGGAGGTTATTGCTATTTGTTGGTGTTCAAAAGAATATTGGGGACAAGAACTACAGGTTTGGATTTTCCATTTCACCCTTGCAGACCTGGAGACCGGGGTTAAGAAGATTATACCTGTGTACAAAGCAGTGCCACAGGTGTAAGTCACTGTTCAAACTGCAATCACTCTATGAATATCAGATGGTTTCGCAGTTCAGTGGTGGCCCGTTCCTGAAGGGAAACGATGGGATGGGTTATGCGGAGAAAATGCTCATAATACTCCACCCCGACTGGAAGGGGGCATGCACCTTAGGTGCTGTGGTACCCATTCTTGCTAGTATTGGGTTCACAAGGGGGGGGTTGTTCCATAATCAATGGTTCCTACATAGATCAAAGTGGCAGAATTGAAACAGACCTGGAGGAAATTTGGAACCAAACGGAAATATTTCATGCAATGACCAACGATGATACCTCCTGGGGTTTTGAAGAAATCTGGTGTCGTGGTTTAAACCCTACCACAAAAGCTCGTTCACTCACTCCCCCCCACCCTTTTCTCTTTCTCCCTCTTTCTTTCCTTCCCCCCACCCCAACCCTCCCCGCTCCTGGAGGGATGGGGAGGAGAATCGAGAGAATGTAACTCCCACGGGTTGAGGTAAGAACAGCCCAGTAACTAAGGTATAACACAGATCACTGCTGCTACCGCCAACTGATAAGAGAAAATAGCAAGAGAACACGATACCACCGCCGAGCGAGTTCGAGCCCCCCGAAGTGAGACCGTGCCCTTCTGGGTAACTCCCAGTTACATCCTGGGCATGCCGTGCTGTGGTATGGAATACCTCTTTGGCTAGCTTGGGTCAGGTGTCCTGCCTCTGCTTCCTCCCAGCCTCCCCTCGTCCCCGGCAGAGCATGAGGCTCACAAAGTCCTTGGCCAGAATAAACATTATTTGACAACAACTAAAACCAATCGGTGTTATCAGCTCTGTTCCCAGGCTGGAAGTCAAAACACAGAGCTTGCGCCAGTTACTAAGAAGGAGCAAAACGGCTCCTGGTAAACCCAGGACAGGTGTCGTGTGTGTTCCATCAGAAGTGTGCTCCGCACCTCTTGGCTGTAAGCGGTGCAGGATGGCACCACGTTGTAAGCTCAAGCTCTAATCAGCAGAAACATCGGAAGCAAGGAATGTCCCTGTTGTCTGTGCCCCCAGACACACAGGAAAGGAACCACAGGCATCTCCGTAGCTTGTGATTTGAAAGGTTAAAGGGGGGCACTTAAAAACCCAACTGGTTCCAATTAGGGGAGGCCGTTCCAGGACATGGAATGGAAATGCCACGTGGACTTCACTTACCTTGACCCATGGTCTCCTATAGGAATTAGCAGTCAGTGTTTGGACTTGTAAAGACATCAACAGGAGTACAAAAAGGACTGTGTGACCTGAGCACACTTGTTTTGGCTTTAATGAAAGGAAGGGTATAAAAAACACAAGGGTACTCGATATAAAGGCTTCTTGGTGGAATTTGGGTGTTGGGAGAGTCGTGTCTGGCTTTCCCGGTCGGGATCTGTAAATGAAGGAAGAAGGGTGCTTGAAAACACCTTCACCGACAAGAAAAGCACTCCCTGAACAATACGAAATGCCGTGGCTTTCTCTGAAGCTTGCAAGTAGAGAAAAATCACTGAGTAATTATTTTGATTGCCAATTATCTCCACTATTATCCTGCTGTTCTGTTCTCAGTCCCTTCTGAACTCACTTTTGCTGCCCTTTGGAGGATACAACAGCTTCCCCAGCATCCAAAAGAGGGTTATTCATTGATATAGCCTTCAGATTGATGCAGTTTGAATTACAGTATGTTAAGGTGGAAAGTCTGGTCTCCTCGTTGCACCTAAACAGTGTGGAAATCGCTGAAGTGCCCATCTTTGTCCCTAAAATGGGAAGTTTGTAATTGTTACTGTACTGTTGTTAAGATTTAACAGGTGCAAAACCTTTGCAAGTCACTGGTTGTGAATCGTGTGAAACTGCCACGTCCTGCTAAAAAATACTGATTTATTATGCTATTTATTTGATGGGCTTGTCAGATCTATAGCATTTGAATTGTTTTTAACCCTTACATATTACCTAAGGAGTAAATTTAGTCTGTTCACGAAGATGAGACCTCACCTGGATCATTGTGTGCAGTTCTGGTGTCCTCAACATAAAAAGGACATGGAGCTGTTAGAACAAGCCCAGAGGAGGCCACGAGGATGATCAGGGGCTGGAGCACCTCCCGTATGAAGACAGGCTGAGGAAGTTGGGGCTGTTCAGCCTGGAGAAGAGAAGCTGTGTGGAGACCTCAGAACAGCCTTCCAGTACCTGAAGGGGGGCTATAGGGATGCTGGGGAGGGACTCTTCGTCAGGGGCTGTAGTGACAGGACAAGGGGTAACGGGTTAAAACTTAAACAGGGGAAGTTTAGATTGGATATAAGGAGGAAATCCTTTCCTGTTAGGGTGGTGAGACACTGGAATATAACCCCCATTTTCAAGAAGGGCAAAATGGAAGACCCGGGGAATTACAGAGCAGTCAGTCTCACCTCCATGCCTGGTTAAATCTTGGAGCACATTCTCCTGGATGGCATGCTAAGGCACATGAAAAACAACAAGGTGCTTGGTGGCAGCCAGCATGGCTTCACTAAGAGGAAATCCTGCCTGAGCAATTTGGTGGCCTTCTATGATGGGGCTACAGAGTTGATGGATAAGGGTAAAGCAGTTGATGTCATCTACCTGGACTTGTGCAAAGCGTTTGACACTGTCCCACACGACATCCTTCTCTCTAAATTGGAGAGATATCAATTTGATGGATGGACCACTCGGTGGATAAAGAACTGGCTGGACGGCCACACACAAAGAGTTGTGGTCAGTGGCGCGATGTCCGGCTGGAGACCGGTAACGAGTGGTGTCCCTCAGGGATCGGTGTTGGGACCGGTCTTGTTTAACATCTTCATCGCTGACGTGGACAGTGGGATTGAGTGTGCCCTCAGCACGTTTGCCGATGACACCAAGCTGTGTGGTCCGGTTGATACGCTGGAGGGAAGGGATGCCATCCAGAGGGACCTTGACACGCTTGTGAGGTGGGCTGATGCCAGCCTTATGAAGTTCAACCACGACAAGTGCAGGGTCCTACACCTGGGTCGGAGCAATCCCAGGCACAGCTACAGACTGGGCAAAGAAGAGATTCAGAGCAGCCCAAGGAGAAGGACTTGGGGGTGCTGGTCAATGAGAAAATGAACATGAGCTGGGTGCAGTGTGCGCTCGCAGCCCAGAAACCAACCGGATCCTGGGCTGCATCCAACCAGCAGGTGGAAGGAGGTGATCCTGCCCCTCTACTCTGCTCTTGTGAGACCTCACCTGGAGCATTGTGTGCAGTTCTGGTGTCCACAACATAAAAAGGACATGGAACTGCTGGAACAAGTCCAGAGGAGGCCACGAGGATGATCAGGGGCAGGAGCACCTCCCGTATGAAGACAGGCAGAGGAAGTTGGGACTGTTCAGCCTGGAGAAGAGAAGGCTGCGTGGGGACCTAATAGCAGCTTTCCAGTACCTGATGGGGGCCTATATGGATGCTGGGGAGGGACTCTTCATCAGGGACTGTAGTGACAGGACAAGGGGTAACGGGTTCAAACTGAAACAGGGGAAGTTTAAATTGGATGTAAGGAGGAAATTCTTTCCTGTTAGGGTGGTGAGGCACTGGAATGGGTTGCCCAGGGTGGTTGTGAGTGCTCCATGCCTGGTGGTGTTCAAGGCCAGGTTGGATGAAGCCTTGTGTGGGATGGTTTAGTGTGAGGTGTCCCTGTCCATGGCAGGGGGGTTGGAACTGGATGATCTTGAGGTCCTTTCCAACCCTAACTATTCTAGGATTCTATGATTCTATGTGTGTGCACATCTCACACACACACGTGCACATCCATGCGTGTGCACATCTCACACACACATGTGCACATCCATGTGTACCCATGCGCCCAGGGAAGCTCACACGTGCGCTTCCATCCCTCCACAGCCATGTGCAGCACACATGTGCCTGCCCTCGCACGTGTGTGCCCTGGGCAGATGCACACCCACGCTGCGGTCCCTGCCCATGGCCGCAGCCCTAGAGCTGCACACGCTCATCCACCCTTCCATGAGTGCACCAGGCACAGGCACAGCCACCCTGCTCTGCACACGCGGGCACCCATGGCCAGGGCACCCATGGCCACAGCCCCCGGACAGCCCCAGCATGAGCATGGACAAAGTGGGGTCTGGAGGCACAGGGCTGTAAGGGACATGGGGGTCCACACGGATGCCACCACAAGAGGCAGCCAGGATGAAGCTGGGGGCAGGGGGTCACTGTAGGGATGCTGAGGACAGGGATGGGGACAGCTCGCACAGGCTGGCAGCGAGGTGGCATCTGATGGCTGGGAAAGGCTCCCTGAGTGCTGCAGCACAGGGACAGCAGCCAGGCCCTGCTGGACCACAGCCACCAGCACCGGGACACCGACAGCATCCGGACAGGGACGGTTGTGGCAACAGTCATGGGTGCGACCTGTGGGCACCCAGAGGCATTGGTTGCAGTGGGGCACAGTGGTGGCACTGGGGCAGCGCTGAGTTTACACCCATTGCCCCTTGTCCTAGCACTGGATATCACTGAGAAAAGCCTAGCTCCATCACCCTGACACCCACCCTTTACATATTTGTAAACTCTGATGAGGTCACCCCTCAGTCTCCTCTGCTCCAAGCTAAAGAGACCCAGCTCCCTCAGCCTCTCCTCATAAGGGAGGTGTTCCACCCCCTTCATCATCTCTGTGGCTCTGCGCTGGGCTCTTTCAAGCAATTCCCTGTCCTTCTTGAACAGAGGGGCCCAGAACTGGACGCAATATTCCAGATGCGGCCTCACCAAGGCTGAGTGGAGGGGGAGGAGAACCTGTCTTGACCTACTATCCACACCCTTTCTAATGCCCCCTAAGATGCCATTTGCCTTCTTGGCCACAAGAGCACATTGCTGGCTCATGGTCATCCTCCTGTCCACCAGGACCCCCAGTGTGGGAATCGCCGGGAGACGAGCTCATCAGATGATGACCGACAACTCTCGTTTATTGCTAAGCAGATGGATACTTATATACCTTGCTTGCACGTTTATAGTTTGGTTACAGAGAGATCATTGGCTCATAGCTTTTACATGTTACAAGATCATTGGTTTGTAGCTTCTACATTTTTGCAGCTACACCGTGCACCCCCCCACCAGCCTCCTTCTCATGCACTTATCACTTAGTGGCCTTGGCTGTGATTGGTCATAGTATGTTGCTGTTTGCCGGTGTCCTTCAGTTCCTCATTATCTGGCGTGAGAGGTTTGCACCATGTTCTACACAGATGTCTTGTTTCAGCTCGTTGATGGGAGCGTGACCTTTTGACCTTTTTCGACAAGCCAATCCTCCACACCCATTCAGCACCATTACCCATTCAGCACCGTTACCCATTCAGCACCGTTACCCATTCAGCACCGTTACCCGTTCAGCACCATTACCCATTATCCATTCAGCACCGTTACCCGTTCAGCACCAATGCCCATTCAACACCATTACCCGTTCATCACCGTTGCCCGTTCAGCACCGTTACCCATTCAGCACCATTACCCATTCAGCACCAATACCCATTCAACACCGTAACCCATTCAGCACCGTTACCCATTCAGCACCGTTACCCGTTCAGCACCATTACCCGTTCAGCACCGTTACCCGTTCAGCACTGTTACCCATTCAGCACCGTTACCCATTCAGCACCATTACCCGTTCCGCACCATTACCCGTTCAGCACCGTTACCCATTCAGCACCCTTACGCTCAGCCCCTTGGACAGACCTCCCGTGGGTCAACACAGCCCCACAACACCAGCCCTTACACCCTGGGTTAGGTGCACGTGCCCATCCCACACCCTCCGCCACTGTCCCCAGGGGCCACCCATGTCCCCATCACCACCCTGGTACCCAGCAGTACCTGGTCCCCAGGGCTACCCTGGTCCTGGTGACCACCCTGGTCCCTGGGGACACCCCAATTCCCACATTAGTCCTAGGTGGCACCCTGGTCCTTGTTCCTACCATGGTCCCCATCACCACACTGGTCCCCAGAACAAGCCTGATCACCATCCCCGCATCCACCCTGGTCCTGGCGATGCTCCTCACACCCATCCCCAGTGGCCACTCTCAATCCTGTCCCAGCGGCCACCTTGGTCCCTGGGGGCATCCTGGTGGTCCCCCTGCTCCCCATCACCACTCTGCTCCTGATCATCCTCCTGGTCACAGCAGCCACCTTGAGCCCACGCCTGCCCCAAGCCAGGCAGCTCCTTACTTGTGCTGGAGGCTGCCGAGGTCCTGGCTGAGGTTGTCCCTCTGCGTCTCCAGATGGGCCTTGGCAGTGGCCAAGTGCTCCACGCGGCCCCGCAGCTCACGCAGCTCCTCCCGGTAGACGTCGGCCACACGCGAGGGCTCCTGGTCCCGCGCCTGGTTCAGCTCCAGCGCCAGCCCCCGGTTCTGCTGCTCCGGCAGCCGGACCTTCTCGACGGAGCTGGCGAAGCGGTCGTTGAGCTCCATCAGCTCCACCTTCTCCTTGCTGCGCGTCTCCCTGAACTCCGAGTTGAGCGCAGTGGCCAGTGAGAAATCCATCCTGCCCGTGCCCATGCGGGGACCCAGCCGGGAGCTGCGGGGCGCCCGGAGCCGCGCCGGGGAGCTGGCGGGGAGCACCCGGTGCAGCGGGGCGGCGGTGCCGGAGCGGCGGCTGTAGGAGGACAGGCGCTGGCTCTCCATGCCGATGGGATGGGCGCGATGCGCCGGGATGAGGGGTTTTATGGAGCCCCGGAGCCCCCGTCCCGCCGGCACTGGCCACTGGCCACAGAGCTGGAGGGATGGCACAAAACCCAGCCTCTGCGGCGCCTGCAGGGGTGAATGTGCCCTGGCACCCGGCCTGGGCACCGGGAACCGCCTGCCCCATCCACAGGCTCTGCTGGGATCCGGGGAGGGCCCGCGACAGCCGGCATGGGGAGCACAGAGCACGGCCATCCCTACCAACCCTTCTCCATCCCCATCGCAGCTCCATCCCTACCCACGGGGCAGCCGGTGGGGTTCGCTGGGTGCAGTGCCCTGGGGATACGGGGTGCTGGGTCCGAGGTGTCACAGGGTGCCCGCTGCAGTGCCAGGGCTGTGCCTGCACCCTGGGGATCCATCCAGCAGCGTCTTGAGGTGCTCAGGGTAGGGAGAGCCCCTGGGCAGGCTCAGGGGTGGGTGTGCACCCCCCCGCCATGCACACACACGAGGCTCTCCTGTGGTTCTGCCGCCTGATGATGCTGATGCTGACCTGGATGCTCCTTTGGAGCCGGGGCCTCTGGATCCGGGCAAGGAGCCTGGTTCACATCCCACACATCCTTATGACAAACGGGCAGCTGTAAAGGGAGAAGGGAGAGGGGCAGGGATGCGGATGGACTGAGAGCTTTCCCGGTGGCGTGTGTGCCGGAGCAGGACCCGCCGTGGGAAGGTCTCTGCTATGCTCTTATGAAAGATACCAGGCGAATGGTGACGGACCATGGACCCGGGGCCCCATAGAGAGCTCATTTGACAGGGTCTCTCTGGGATACTCACGTACCAGGGGCTGGCACATACAAATAGATCCATGTTGCCATCGACACTGGAGACTTTTCCAGCCTGATTGTCCATCCTCTCGGGGTCCTGGCGCCACGTTCTGTGCAGGGGGCTGTGGAGTGGCGTAATGATGGTCCGGGTTTTGTGTTTCAAACACTGTCATTGTGGGGAGTGTGCTTGTGCGATCCCATGCGTGTGTCTGTGTCCGTGTGCGTGTGTGTTGGTGGCAGGCAGTGTTCTGTGTGCTTTCTGTTGTCGGGTTCCCGTATTAGTTTTTAAGGGGTTGGAAGCAGCAGTGCGGCCCCCTCAGCTGTTGCATCACCGTGTGCAAAAGAAGCTGCCCCCCGATCCGCTTCCCAGTGCTCCACCGGTGGCACGGCCGGGATGGACACCGGAGCCGTGCAGTGAAGGAAAACAAACCCAAACCCTTTCCATCTATGGGAGCACTGGGGCAGTTTGTTGAGACCCCACAGACAAGGCCTAAAGAGCGCCTGCAACACGCGGGGCACACGGGAGGAGCCCTGCTCAGTGTGTTTAAAGTGACCTGGGGGTGAATCCAGGGCTGGGAGGAACGGATGGATCGGGTGACACCAGAGCTGCTGGCTGGAACAGCGAGAGGGGCAGCGCAGCCCCAGCTCCATCAGCCCCGGCACCTCCATCGGCTCCATCAGCTCCATCAGCTCCATCAGCCCCATCACCTCCATCAGCCCCATCACCTCCATCAGTTCCATCAGCCCCATCACCTCCATCAGCTCCATCAGCTCCATCAACTCCATCAGCCCCATCACGTCCATCAGCCCCATCAGCTACATCAGCTCCATCAGCTCCATCACCTCCATCAGCTCCATCAGCTCCATCAACTCCATCAGCCCCATCAGCTCCATCACCTCTATCAGCTCCATCAGCTCCATCAGCCCCATCACCTCCATCAGCCCCATCAGCTCCATCAGCTCCATCAGCCCCATCAGCTACATCAGCTCCATCACCTCCATCACCTCCATCAGCCCCATCAGCTCCATCAGCTCCATCAGCTCCATCACCTCCATCAGTTTCATCAGCCCCATCAGCTCCATCAGCCCCATCAGCTCCATCAGCTCCATCAGCCCCATTAGCTCCATCAGCTCCATCACCTCCATCAGTTTCATCAGCCCCATCAGCTCCATCACCTCCATCAGTTTCATCAGCCCCATCAGCTCCATCACCTCCATCAGCTCCATCACCTCCATCAGCTCCATCAACTCCATCAGCTCCATCAACTCCATCAGCCACATCACCTCCATCAGCCCCATCAGCTCCATCAGCTCCATCACCTCCATCAGCTCCATCAGCTCCATCAACTCCATCAGCCCCATCAGCTCCATCACCTCTATCAGCTCCATCAGCTCCATCAGCCCCATCAGCTCCATCAGCCCCATCAGCTCCATCAGCTCCATCAGCCCCATCAGCTACATCAGCTCCATCACCTCCATCACCTCCATCAGCTCCATCAGCTCCATCAGCTCCATCACCTCCATCAGTTTCATCAGCCCCATCAGCTCCATCAGCCCCATCAGCTCCATCAGCTCCATCAGCCCCATTAGCTCCATCAGCTCCATCACCTCCATCAGTTTCATCAGCCCCATCAGCTCCATCACCTCCATCAGCTCCATCACCTCCATCAGCTCCATCAACTCCATCAGCTCCATCAACTCCATCAGCCACATCACCTCCATCAGCCCCATCAGCTCCATCAGCTCCATCACCTCCATCAGCTCCATCAGCTCCATCAACTCCATCAGCCCCATCAGCTCCATCACCTCTATCAGCTCCATCAGCTCCATCAGCCCCATCAGCTCCATCAGCCCCATCAGCTCCATCAGCTCCATCAGCCCCATCAGCTACATCAGCTCCATCACCTCCATCACCTCCATCAGCCCCATCAGCTCCATCAGCTCCATCACCTCCATTAGTTTCATCAGCCCCATCAGCTCCATCAGCCCCATCAGCTCCATCAGCTCAATCAGCCCCATTAGCTCCATCAGCTCCATCACCTCCATCAGTTTCATCAGCCCCATCAGCTCCATCACCTCCATCAGCTCCATCACCTCTATCAGCTCCATCCCCTCCATCAGCTCCATCAGCCCCAACAGCCCCATCAGCCCCATCAGCTCCAACGCCTCCATCAGCTCCAACGCCTCCATCAGCTCCATCCCCTCCATCAGCTCCATCCTTTCCATCTGCCCCATCAGCTCCATCAGCCCCATCAGCTACATCAGCTCCATCACCTCCATCACCTCCATCAGCCCCATCAGCTCCATCAGCTCCATCAGCTCCATCAGCTCCATCAGCTCCATCACCTCCATCAGTTTCATCAGCCCCATCAGCTCCATCAGCCCCATCAGCTCCATCAGCTCCATCAGCCCCATTAGCTCCATCAGCTCCATCACCTCCATCAGTTTCATCAGCCCCATCAGCTCCATCACCTCCATCAGCTCCATCACCTCTATCAGCTCCATCACCTCTATCAGCTCCATCAGTTCCATTAGCCCCATCAGCTCCATCAGCTCCATCACCTTCATCAGCTCCAACGCCTCCATCAGCTCCATCCCCTCCATCAGCTCCATCAGCCCCAACAGCCCCATCAGCCCCATCAGCTCCAACGCCTCCATCAGCTCCAACGCCTCCATCAGCTCCATCCCCTAAATCAGCTCCATCCCCTCCATCTGCCCCATCAGCTCCATCAGCCCCATCAGCTCCATCAGTTCCATTAGCCCCATCAGCTCCATCAGCTCCATCACCTTCATCAGCTTTATCACTTCCATCAGCTCCATCACCTCCATCAGTTCCATCAGCCCCATCACCCCCATTAGCCCCATCAGCTCCATCACCTCCATCAGCTCCATCAGTTCCATTAGCCCCATCAGCTCCATCAGCTCCATCACCTTCATCAGCTTTATCACCTCCATCAGCTCCATCCCCTCCATCAGCTCCATCCCTTCCATCAGCCGCCAGCCAAGCAGCATCGGGGGGCAGGAGAAGAAGAAAACAAACCGAGACGACGCAGCCCTGGAACAGGAAGGAGCCAGTGCAGCTCCTGTGCTTCCAACCTGCCGGGCCCTTTAACCGCGGGGAATGGCCCAGCCGACTCCTGCAGTGTTAACACTGGGCCGCTTGCTCCTGCGGCTGCTGAACGCTCCTTGTGCATCAGGACGCCTCTGCCCTAAGGAAACCCTTCAACCTGCTGATAACCTGAGGGGTATTTGTGTCCTCCTGCCTACAGGTCCATGGCGGCTGCCTGCAGCGCTTGTCAAGCCTTGCCATGGGCTGGGCAGGGGAGTGGAGGAACCGGATGCCTCGGCTGCAGGAGCTGCCCGTGAATACCCCGAGCAGAAGGAGGCAGGAAGAGAGAAACGAATGATTGCAAAGCATCACTTGGGGGCAGCTGAAAGGTCACAGCTTCAATGTGTGTGCTTGTGAGATTCCAACAGGATGGCAGTGTTCTAAAGCAGGCATCGAGAGCAGATCCATGGAACAAAACAGGGGCAGCTCAGGGTTAACCCCCAAGAACGCACAGTGAAAGTGTGGGATGTTTGGGATGTTTGGGATGCTGGATGGAGGACGGAGCTCCTGTACTGCGCCAGGGCAGCACCCACATGTGCCTTGGCAAGGCAGCAAAGGGGGTCAGGGGGTGCAAGGGACAAGTGCGGTCCCAGGGTAGGGATGCTCAGAGCTCTCTGCCCCAGGCCTGGGGCTTTGCAAGCAGCCGGAGCAAGGGGGACACAGAGAGCAGGGCGGCAGCAGCAGGGTTTTAGCAAGGGGGGAACAGCACCGAAGCACCCAAAGCAGCAGGGGCTGGGCCTGCACTCCAGGACACGGCCCAGGCTGGACGCCCCCAGCACAGCAAAGGGGCAGAAGGCACCCGCAGGAACCCCTGCATGAGCGGGGAAGCCACGATGGAGCTCAGCCCCAGGAGCAAGGGCCTTTGCCAGGCCCAAACCCAGCTCCCCCCAGGGGGGGGGCAAGAAGAAGCAGCCGATGTCTCTGCTCAGCCCTCTGCTTTGAACCAAACTATTTATGAACGACAATAAATCATCTGCTGCAAAACACATCCAGGGCTGGGCTGGGAATGGGGGACAGGGAAAGGGGGACAGGGAATGGGGACAGGGAATGGGGGACAGGGAATGGGGGACAGGGAATGGGGACAGGGCAGGGACTTGGGGGTGACTGTGAGGAGAAGAAACACTTAAGGGGAGCGCTGTGGGGCTGCAAGGAGGACGCAGAGGAAGGAAGAAATCTGGTAACTGGGTTAGGGACACGGGGAGGGATCCGGAAGCCGTCAGCGCAAGAGCTTCATTGGCTGGGGGCGGGCGCAAGGGGTTGGGGACAGTTCCTTGGGTCTCCTCCTGCTGCCTTTCCGGGTGCTGTTCCCCCAGCGAGGCTCTGAGGAAGACAAGAGCAGAGAAACAGATGAGGCAGCTCCTGGGCAACAGCAGCAAACCCAGAGCCCCTCCTGAGGAGGATCCAAGCCTCCTCCTTCCCACCCCTCTCCAAGGACCCTTCCCAAGGCTGTGGCTGCAGCCAGGAACAGCAAACCCCAAACGGCCTCTTCCAGCAGCACCAAACATCCCATTCCCAGGTGTTTGCCCCCCCCAGACTAGAACGGGGCTGGCACAGCAGCAGCTCGCCGAGGCAGGGAGCTCCCATCGGGGCTCCCTTCTCCTCTCCCATCCGCAGGGCCTTGCTCTGCATCCCCCCTTATCCCAGCTGCGGAAGCGCATCCGCCTCCTGGGCCGTCATCCCTGCGCACAGACCATAGAGGCTGGAGCTTTAAGAGCATCAAGGTTCCACCACTAAACCGTGTCATGAGCACGGGTTCATGGAATGGGTTAGGTTGGGAAGGAGCTTAAAGCATCCAGGTGGAAGCAAGGGGCAGGGACGCCTTCCATTAGACCAGGTTGCTCCAAGCCCCATCCATCCTTCTCCATCCAACCCATGCCAGTGTCCCACCACCCTCATATGGAACAACTTCTCCTTATCTCAAGCCACACTCCCCTGTTCCAGTTGGAACCCATCACTCCTCATCCTACGGCTCCAATCCATGTGGAAGGTCCCCCTTCACGCCCAAATGATGAAGGAGAACCCTTCCATCCCCACAGGGGAGAGTGGCGGTCCCCTCCGGCGTTGCCATGGCCACCCATCCCCATCCTCATCCTCTCTCCTTCTCCTCCATAGGGTGACAGCGGCGGTCCCCTCATGTGCCGGGACAAGCGCGCCAACTTCTTCTGGGTTGTGGGGCTGACGAGCTGGGGCCGCGGCTGCGCCAGGGCCAACCATTCGGGGGTCTACACCTCAACGCAGCACTTCCATGAGTGGATCCTCTACCAGCTGGGGATGTTCCGCTCCGCGGGAGCCTCCGCCACGCCCCCGACATGGAGCCACCAGCACGTCTCCCACACTCCCACCCAGGAGACGATGCCGGCGCCCACGGCCTCCAGCATCAGTGGCTTCTGCTCGTTCCCGGTTCGGGTGCTGGTGGAATTCGCCACTCGGGTGCGGGAGTTGCTGCAGGGTCTAGGGGGGAAGAAGACTTGAGGAGCAGCATCGCCTGCAGTTGGCTTGAAGTGAAGTAAAGTTGCCTCGTTTTCCCGTAGAGGGGACGCTTTGCACGCCCACCTCTTCTTCTGGTGCATGGGGAGGGATGGGGATGAGGGATGGAGGGCACAGTGGGAAGCGGGAGCTGGGCATCAGGGAATCAGCCAGGTTGGGAAAGACCTTCAGGAGCATCAAGTCCAATCATTGCCCTACCATCAAGCCGTGGCATGAAGAAGGAGGGAGGACAGCTTCCATTAGACCAATTTGCTCCATGCCCCATCCCTCCTTCTCCATTCAACCCATCCCAGTGTCCCAACACCCTCACTTCCTTATCTCCAACCTGAACTTCCCTGTTCCAGTTGGAACCCATCACCCTCCTCCCCACACCCAAATGATGAAGGAGAACCCAGCCTTCCATGGTTCTGTTTCATCCCTGCATCCAGCTGGAGCATCCCACTTCATCCCTGCATCCAGCTGGAGCATCCTGCTTCCAGGCTTGGGATCTTCCCTTGGGACCTCACAAGTGTCGTGCTTTAAACCCAACTACAAACCTCGTTTGCTCACTTCTCCCCCCTTCTTGCCCTCCCCCTGCTCCTGGAGGGACGGAGAGGAGAATCAGAAAGAATGCAACTCCCACGGGTTGAGATAAGAACAGCCCAGTAACTAAGGTATAACAGAAATCACTGCTGCTACCGCCAATAATAATAATGATAAAGGAAATAACAAGGGGGAAAATGCAACACCTCAACGCCAGCCGACCAATAACTCGCCCCTGTCCCCCCAGCAGAGCACCGACCGATGCCTCCTCGAACCCTGCAGTCCCAGCCCTTCCGGGTAACTCCCAGTTACATCCTGGCCATGCCGTGCTGTGGTATGGAATACCTCTTGGGCTAGTTTGGGTCAGGTGTCCTGTCTCTGCTTCCTCCCGGCCTCCCCTCCTCCTTGGCAGAGCAGGAGGCTCACAAAGTCCTTGGCCAGACCAAACATTCGAGCAGCAACTGAAAACATCGGCGTTATCAGCGCTGTTCCCAGGCCAAAAAACGAAACCACAGCGCTGCACCAGCTACTAAGAAGGAGAAAAATGACTGCTGCTGCTGAACCCAGGACATTCAGAAAAATCTATTTGCCACTGCTGTCCCAGAGAACTTCCTCACCCGATTGTCCCAGTTTGATTTCTGTTTTCAGCCAATGAGTTTCATTATGTTCCTCCTGAACCAGCTTCCAGAGTGGATTATAGGCAATTACAGTGGGCCCATCAGCTATCTGAACCCAGCCCTCTTTGTTTTCCTGTCTTTTCAGATCTTCAGTCAGCTTTTCATCCCCTTTTGAATATCTGGGTTCAGATTTCCCAGTTGTCAGTTTGCCGTCAGGGATTAAGGACATGATTTTACATTGTTCAGATGCTCGTTTGGCTTCCAAATCGGCCAAATTAGTTCCGATTTCCTGATCAGGGTCACCGTGTTGATGCCCTCTACAATACATAACAGCTCCTTCCTCAGGCAGCCGAACAGCAGTTTCTGCAGCACGTTTAATCTGTTTCCCTTGGCTGTTCAAAAGCCCTCGTTCTTTCCAGATGGCTCCGTGTGCATGGGCCACACCAAAGGCGTATTTAGAATCAGCCCAAATATTGATCCTTTTGTCTTTAGCCAGTTCCAGGCTCTCGATAATGCTGTTATTTCTGCCTTCCGGGCAGAGGGGTTTGCTGGTAAAGGTTTAGCGTCTGTTACCTGTCAAGTGGTGGTAAGGGCATATCCTGCCTTTCGATCACCCTTTTTCATGGAGCGGTTCCCATCAGTAAACCAAGAACCAAATCTGGTGGGCTCCAATGCGCAGTCTCTCCAGTGGCCAAGCACTCGTGTGTTAGTGGTTCCTGCAGAAAGGATGCTGGGTTCACCGCATCGGTGACCACAATTTCTATATCATCCTGTTCCACAGGGGTGGCCTGGTACTTTGAAAACCGTGAAGGAGATAACCAGTGGGCTCCTTTCTGTTCCAGGGCTGCCGATACAACATGGACACCAGTACAGTCATCTTCTGTCCCAAGGAGAGTTTGCGGCCTCTTCCGTATTCATGAGAACCGCCGCCACAGCCCTCAGGCATCCGGGCCGTGCGCTGCTCGCTTCATTCAGCTCTTTCGCAAACGATGCCACTGCCCTTTTCTAGGGTCCCTGAGCCAGGACCCCTGAGGCTGTTCCTTGTTTTCCATCAGAATACAGCCAACAGGGTTGGTTTGCATCCGGAAGTCCCAGAGCTGCAGCTCTCATTTGCTCTCTTCCTGAATTTCTAAAAGCCCCCTCTGCTGCATCAGTCCGTTCCAAAGAGGGAGGGTTTCCTTTTAACAGTTCCTAGCGTGGTCTTACCAGAACACCGTAATCGTGGATCTCAAGTCTGCCCCATACCGTCATTCCCGGGAACATCCGGAGCTCCTTGACGGTCAACGGTCGTGGAGTTTGACAAAGGGCTTCTTTTCCGGCGATTCCAAGTTCTCTCTGTCCTCCTGTTACTTCATATCCTAAGGAGGAAACTCGGGTTTGAATTAGTTGGGCCTTTAATCTGGATCCCCGATAACCGTTCAGTCCCAGGAGCTTCAAGAATCCCACCATCCCCTGGACACGTTCTTCCTCTGTTCCTGGGGCAGTTCTTAGGGCGTCCCCGTATTGTACCAGAGTCCCCGTCTGAGTGGGTGGCTTCCATGATTCTGGCTGTGTGTGCACTGATTTCCAAACATGGCTGGACTGGTTTGAAACCCTTGAGGTAAAACCGTCCAAGTTAATTGGGTTTGTGGGGTGTTCTTGGGAGCGGGCATGGTTGGATTGGGCTTGGAGCATCCTGCTCTATGGAAGGTGTTCCTGCCCATGGAAGGGGTTGGACCTGGAAGAGCTTTAAGGTGCCTTCAACCCAACCCGTTGCATGACTCCAGGATTCCATGACTCCATGATCCCACACCTCTGTGCTGCAGTGTGGATGTTCTCTGGTGTATGGATCTTGGGAAGGAGCTGGTGGCACAAGGGAGCTCCACAGCATGCCACAAGCAGAGCATCCCAGAGGGATTCAGAGCATCTCATAGGGCTCCAGAGCATCCCAGAGATATTCAGAGCATCCCATAGGGCTCCAGAGCATCCCAGAGGGATTCAGAGCATCCCACAAGCAGAGCATCCCAGAGGTATTCAGAGCATCTCATAGGGCTCCAGAGCATCCCAGAGGTATTCAGAGCATCCCACAAGCAGAGCATCCCATAGGGATTGAGAACATCCAACAAGCTGAGCAACCCATAGGGATTCAGATCATCCCACAAAAAGAGCATCCCATAGGGTTTCAGAGCATCTCACAAGCAGAACATCCTACAGGCATTCAGGTCATCCCACAGGCAGAGCTTCCCATAGGTATTCAGAGCATTCCACAGGCAGAGCATCCTATAGGGACTCAGAGCATTCCACAAGCAGAGCAGCCCATACAGATTCACAGCATCCCACAAGCAGAGAATCAATCCCATGGGGATTCATAGCATCCAGTAGGTCTCCAGAGCATCCCACAGAGCTCCAGAGCATCCCACAGGGATTCAGAGCATCCCATAGGGCTCCAGAGCATCCCATAGAGACTCAGAGCATTCCACAAGCAGAGCAGCCCATACAGATTCAGAGCATCCCACAAGCAGAGCATCCCATTCGGATTCACAGCATCCCACAAGCAGAGAATCAATCCCATAGGGATTCAGAGCATCCCACAGGGCTCCAGAGCATCCCATAGGGATTCAAATCACCCCAAGCCCATCAGAACACCCCCGTCTCAGCATGCCCCCACACACCATGGAACCCCTCATGGTCACGCCCCACTCCCCCCCACTGAACCGCCCCCCATGGAACCTGCCTCTCTATGACATCAGCACCAGCTCCAAGGGACCTGCACCCAGCACCCGTGTCCCTGGGGCAGTTGTGCTTTGGGTGCAGTGGTGCTTGCAGCTCCTTGTTGTCACCCTTAGCGGTGCTGGCAGCGATGGCTTTGCCCCGTGCCGTCATCCTGCTGGCCTCAGCCTGGCTGGTGCGAGGCTCCTGGGACAGCTGTGGGTGAGTGGCACCAGGCCCCGGGGCTCCTGCTATTCCATAGGGAGATGCTGCTGCTCCCAGCCAGGGGCACACCAGTGGGATGGTGGGATTGGGGGAGCCCCACTTCCTTGCCATCACCCCATGTGGTAGCACAGCGCAGCTATGGGGCACCCCACAGGGTCCCTTGTACCTGCGGCACCAGTGGGGTGGGACCATGCTCGCCCTTCATCGCTAACCATCAAGTGTTGGGCTTCTGCTTCCAGAGGCACTTGCGGTACCCGTCCCATGGCTGATTACTATGGGACGTCACGCATCGTCGGAGGCGTGGATGCGCAGCAGGGCGCCTGGCCATGGATCGTCAGCATCCAGTTCCCCAGGGGCACCGGCTCCTCGCACATCTGCGGGGGGTCCCTCATCACCCCCCAGTGGGTCCTCACGGCTGCTCACTGCTTCGTCGGGCAAAAGTAAGGCAGAGGAGGGATTCCAGCCATAGGGAATAGCCCAGGAGCAGCTCCCATCCTGTCCAATTCCCCATCCTGGATGCACTGGGAAGAGCGCACAAGAGAAGGCTGCTTCCAGCTTGACAGCCCTTGAGCCTAAGCCACCCTGGGGCAGTGCTTTCCTTTGGGAAGCACCAGGAGTGTGGCTCCTTCCTACCCCTCTTCTCCATAGAATGGATTAGAATGGCACAGAATGGAATGGAATGAGATGGAATGGAATGGCACGGGATCGAATGGATCATGAAATCGGCTGGGTTGGGTTGGAAAGGAGCTTGGGATCACCCACTTCCAACCCCTTGCCATGGGCAGGGATGCCTTTCGTAAAGCAGCTTGCTCCAAGCCGGCCTTGAGCACTGCCAGGCATGGAGCATCCAAACCTTCTCCGTCCATGCCATCCCAGTGCCCCAGCACCCTCCCAGGGAATCCCTTCCTTACCTCCAACCTGCAAGTCCCTGTCGGAACCCATCAGCCCTTGTCCTACGGCTCCAACCCCTGCTCTTCCACTCCCTCCCAGCTTCACCACGGATTGGTTCGTGATGGTCGGAATCACGGACCTGGCTTGGGCCAATGCCGAGACCCAGAAGCGGCGGATACGGCAGGTTGTGGTCCATGAATATTACACCGGCATCTCCGGCGGCTTCGACATCGCCTTGGTGGAGCTGGACCAGCCGGTGCAGTGCGGGTACCACGTGCAGCTGGCCTGCGTGCCCGATGCGACGCTCAGGCTATCCCAGCTCTCCGAGTGCTTCATCAGCGGATGGGGCGCGAGGGAGGCCAGAAGTGAGTGCCCGACGGCCCCGTTGGCCTTGGAATGCTGGGTCATGAGTTCATGGAATGGGATGGAAGGGAGGGTAAAGCTCATCCAGGCCTATTGGAGGTTGCTCCAACTGGGGAAGGAGCAAACCAGCCTTCTCCATCCAACCCATCCCAGTGTCCCACCACTTCATTATGTTCAACCTGAGCATTTCTGGTTGAGCTGGAAACCATCAGGCCTTGTCCCATCGCTGAAGGTCCCTTCATGTCCTCCTTATGTTGAGGATACTGAGCAGAGAGGATGCAGCCCAGGCCGTGGGGGGGTGTTGATGGATCCCATTGAGCTTCTCAGCCCCCAATACCCCAAAGCCATCCCTTGTACCCCCAGCCCTGACCCCCTTTGTGTCCCCACAGCGGGGGCATCGTCCCCATCAGCCCTGCAGGAGGCCAAGGTCCGCCTCATCGATGTCAAGCTCTGCAACAGCACCAATTGGTACCGAGGGGCCATCAAGAGACACAACCTCTGTGCTGGGTACCCGCAGGGAGGCATCGACACCTGCCAGGTAGGGATGTGCCATCGGGGCTCCCTTCTCCTCTCCCATCCGCAGGGCCTTGCTCTGCATCCCCCCTTATCCCAGCTGCGGAAGTGCATCCGCCTCCTGGGCCGTCATCCCTGCGCACAGACCATAGAGGCTGGAGCTTTAAGAGCATCGAGATTCCACCACTAAACCGTGTCATGAGCACGGGTTCATGGAATGTGTTAGGTTGGGAAGGAGCTTAAAGCATCCAGGTGGAAGCAAGGGCCAGGGACGCTTTCCATTAGACCAGGTTGCGCCAAGCCCCATCCATCCTTCTCCATCCAACCCATGCCAGTGTCCCACCACCCTCATATGGAACAACTTCTCCTTATCTCAAGCCACACTCCCCTGTTCCAGTTGGAACCCATCACTCCTCATCCTACGGCTCCAATCCATGTGGAAGGTCCCTCTTCACGCCCAAATGATGAAGGAGAACCCTTCCATCCCCACAGGGGAGAGTGGCGGTCCCCTCCGGCGTTGCCATGGCCACCCATCCCCATCCTCATCCTCTCTCCTTCTCCTCCATAGGGTGACAGCGGCGGTCCCCTCATGTGCCAGGACAAGCGCGCCAACTTCTTCTGGGTTGTGGGGCTGACGAGCTGGGGCCGCGGCTGCGCCAGGGCCAACCATCCGGGGGTCTACACCTCAACGCAGCACTTCCATGAGTGGATCCTCTACCAGCTGGGGATGTTCCGCTCCGCGGGAGCCTCCGCCACGCCCCCGACATGGAGCCACCAGCACGTCTCCCACACTCCCACCCAGGAGACGATGCCGGCGCCCACGGCCTCCAGCATCAGTGGCTTCTGCTCGTTCCCGGTTCGGGTGCTGGTGGAATTCGCCACTCGGGTGCGGGAGTTGCTGCAGGGTCTAGGGGGGAAGAAGACTTGAGGAGCGGCATCGCCTGCAGTTGGCTTGAACTGCAGTAAAGTTGCCTCGTTTTCCCGTAGAGGGGACGCTTTGCACGCCCACCTCTTCTTCTGGTGCATGGGGAGGGATGGGGATGAGGGATGGAGGGCACAGTGGGAAGCGGGAGCTGGGCATCAGGGAATCAGCCAGGTTGGGAAAGACCTTCAGGAGCATCAAGTCCAATCATTGCCCTACCATCAAGCCGTGGCATGAATAAGGAGAGGGGACAGCTTCCATTAGACCAGGTTGCTCCATGCCCCATCCCTCCTTCTCCATTCAACCCATCCCAGTGTCCCAGCACCCTCACTTCCTTATCTCCAACCTGAACTTCCCTGTTCCAGTTGGAACACACCCAAATGATGAAGGAGAACCCAGCCTTCCATGGTTCTGTTTCATCCCTGCATCCAGCTGGAGCATCCCGCTTCCAGACTTGGGATCTTCCCTTGGGACCTCACACACTTCAATGCTGTATCCATCCCACCACAAGCACCCATCCCAGCTTGCAACACCCATCCCAGCACACTTTGGACCTCTCCCAGATCCCAGCACTGGTGTCCCCAGTGCCAGGAAAAGGGACTGGGGTCAGCGCTCACCCTTGTCCATGTTCCTGGGTCCCCATTCACCCCTCATCCCACTAAGATCCCAGGAAGATCCTATTAAGATCCCATTAAGACCCCAATAGGATCCCTTTAGGACCCCATTAACATCCCAATAAGACCCCGTCAGGATCCCATTAGGACCCCACTAGGATAGGTTCAGAATCCATGAAGATCCTTTAAGATCTAAGGAGGATCCCTTTAGGACTCCATTAATACCCCATTAATATCCCTTTAGGATCCAATTAATATCCCATTAATATGCCTTTAGTATCCCATTAATATCCTATTAGGATGATATTAGGACCCCTTTAGGACCCCATTAAGATCCATTTAGACCCCATTAAGATCCCATCAGGATGCCATTATGACTCCGTTAATATCCCATTAGGATCCCTCTAGGGCCCCATTAAGATCCCATTGGGACCCCATTAATATCTCACAAGACCACCCCACCCCCCCCCATAGCGGCCCCCCCGAATAGGGACACAGTGACCGGGGGGGGGGGGGTGGGGGGGCACAGCCCCTGAGGTAGTCAGTGCGATGGAGGGGGGGTCAGTGGCAGGCTCAGTTTGGCACCTGGGGGGAGGGGATGGGGGGGTCCTGTCTCAGTGGGGCGCCACAGAGCGGCTCCTGTCCCCCCCCCACCATAGCAATGCTCAGTGGGGGGGACGGCCCTCATCCATCACCCTGGTGGGGGGGGGCATTAATGTCATGGGGGGGTCAATAAGGGTTGGGGTTTAAGCTTCAAGCCGCAGGGTGATTTGTGGGGTGGCACCCTTAGGCCCATAGAGACCCCCCCCACAATGGGGTGGGTGGTCCTGGATGGGGGAGGGGGTGGTCCCAGTCTGGGGGGAGGCCATGGTTGGAAGCATCCATTGGGAAGGTGCTAAAGTGGGGGGGGTGGGGACGGTCATGGGGGGGCACCCATCTCCAGCAGTTTTGGGGGGGGGATGTCCACCTTTTGCGGGGGGGCCCAATTACGGGGCGGACGGGGGTTTTGTAGTGGTCTTGATGGGTGTCCCTCCACTGGGACCAGTGGCTTTTTACAGCCACAAGAGGTTGAGTTGTTACCCCTGTCAAAGTGCATCTGGATCTGCAGTCTCATTCTAGAGCTCAAACCCAGCTGTCAGGGCAGAAAGCGAACTGTTCTTTACCTGTTTATCTGCTAGGGTAGGAGCACGAGGGAAGAACTTGCATTAAGAGTGTTTGTTTTGTTCGGTTCCAGTGGCTCAGACAGTTTCTTATTGATGGAGCCCTTAAGCAGGGGCTGAGCGTGGAGATCCAGAAGAAAGAAGGGGGAGATGTGGGCAGTGGCGGCCATGAGACTGGCGTGAAAAAGAGCTCAGGAATGAGCCCTGAGGCCTTGGTGCTGTGACCAGCCCTGGCCCGAGGAGCTGGGGCCTTGGAGGGCAGAGGATGTGGGGGCTGTGCGAGGTCTGCAGCATGGAGATTGGACTGTTGACCTGGAGAGTTTCACAGGGGCCAGTGAGACGGAGCGTTGTATGGATGTGCAGGTTGGGAAAGCACCGGACAAGGGGATAGAGAAGGCTGGGTTGTGACAAAGGTGGATTTGAGTCTCCTCATCAGCTCGAGTCCGTGCCGTGCTGCGCCCCAGTGCGTGCTGCTGGGATGGATCCCTGCTCACACGGCTCCCACGCACGTATCCGCAGGCAGGCGTGCACATCCATGCGTGTGCACATCTCACACACACACGTGCACATCCATGCGTGTGCACATCTCACACACACACGTGCACATCCATGCGTGTGCACATCTCACACACACACGTGCACATCCATGTGTACCCATGCGCCCAGGGAAGCTCACACGTGCGCTTCCATCCCTCCACAGACATGTGCAGCACACATGTGCCTGCCCTCGCACGTGTGTGCCCTGGGCAGATGCACACCCACGCTGCGGTCCCTGCCCATGGCCGCAGCCCTAGAGCTGCACACGCTCATCCACCCTTCCATGAGTGCACCAGCCACAGGCACAGCCACCCTGCTCTGCACACGCGGGCACCCATGGCCAGGGCACCCATGGCCACAGCCCCCGGACAGCCCCAGCATGAGCATGGACAAAGTGGGGTCTGGAGGCACAGGGCTGTAAGGGACATGGGGGTCCACACGGATGCCACCACAAGAGGCAGCCAGGATGAAGCTGGGGGCAGGGGGTCACTGTAGGGATGCTGAGGACAGGGATGGGGACAGCTCGCACAGGCTGGCAGCGAGGTGGCATCTGATGGCTGGGAAAGGCTCCCTGAGTGCTGCAGCACAGGGACAGCAGCCAGGCCCTGCTGGACCACAGCCACCAGCACCGGGACACCGACAGCATCCGGACAGGGACGGTTGTGGCAACAGTCATGGGTGCGACCTGTGGGCACCCAGAGGCATTGGTTGCAGTGGGGCACAGTGGTGGCACTGGGGCAGCGCTGAGTTTACACCCATTGCCCCTTGTCCTAGCACTCGATATCACTGAGAAAAGCCTAGCTCCATCACCCTGACACCCACCCTTTACATATTTGTAAACTCTGATGAAGTCACCCCTCAGTCTCCTCTTCTCCAAGCTAAAGAGACCCAGCTCCCTCAGCCTCTCCTCATAAGGGAGGTGTTCCACCCCCTTCATCATCTCTGTGGCTCTGCGCTGGGCTCTTTCAAGCAATTCCCTGTCCTTCTTGAACAGAGGGGCCCAGAACTGGACGCAATATTGCAGATGCGGCCTCACCAAGGCTGAGTGGAGGGGGAGGAGAACCTCTCTTGACCTACTATCCACACCCTTTCTAATGCCCCCTAAGATGCCATTTGCCTTCTTGGCCACAAGAGCACATTGCTGGCTCATGGTCATCCTCCTGTCCACCAGGACCCCCAGGTCCCTTTCCCCTTCGCTGCTTTCCAGCAGGTCAACCCGCAACCTGTGCTGGTCCATGGGGTTGTTCTTCCCCAGGTGCAAGACTCTACACTTGCCCTTGTTGAATTTCATCAAGTTTCTCCCCGCCCAACTCTCCAGCCTGTCCAGGCCTCGCTGAATGGCAGCACAGCCTTCGGGTGTGTCAGCCACTCCTCCCAGTTTTGTGTCCTCAGCGAACTTGCTGAGGGTGCACTCAGTTCCCTCATCCAGGTCCTGGATGAAAATATTAAACAGCACCGGTCCCAGCCCCGACCCCCGAGGGACTCCACTAGTCACAGACCTCCAGCTAGATTCTGCGCCATTGACCACAACTCTCTGCCTTCTTCCTTTCAACCAGTTCTCGATCCACCTCACTACTTGATCGTCAAGCCCACACTTCCTTTGCTTATCTATGAGGATGCTGTGAGAGACAGTATCAAATGCCTTACTGAAATCAGGAAAAACCACATCTACCGCTCTACCTTCATCCCTCCACCTAGTCACTTCCTCATAGAAGGCTATAAGGTTGGTCAGACGTGACTTCCCCTCATAAAGCCATGTTGGCTGTTCTTAATGACCCCCTCATCCTTGATATGGCTAGAGATGGAGTCAAGAATAAGTTGTTCCATCACCTTTCCAGGGATGGAGGTAAGGCTGACCGGTCTATAACTACCCGGGTCCTCCTTCTTGCCCTTCTTATAGACTGGTGTGACATTTGCCATCCGCCAATCCTCAGGCACGTCTCCCAGCACAGCCCCCTCTTAATGAGGCAAAGTGTCGTGGTTTAAACCCAACCACAAACCTCTTTTACTCACTCCCCTCCTTCTTGCCCTCCCCCTGCTTCTGGAGGGACGGAGAGGAGAATCGAAAAGAATGCAACTCCCACGGGTTGAGATAAGAACAGTTTAGTAACTAAGGTATAACAGAAATCACTGCTGCTACCACCAGTAATAATAATTATAAAAGAAATAACAAGAGGAAAGAATACAACACCTCAACACCAGCCGACCAATAACTCGCCCCACTCCCCCCAGCCGAGCACCGACCGATACCTCGTCCAACCCTGCAGTCCCTCTCGCCCTTCCGGGTAAGTCCAAGTTACCTCCTGGGCATGACGTGCTGTGGTATGGAATACCTCTTTGGCTAGTTTGGGTCAGGTGTCCTGTCTCTGCTTCCTCCCGGCCTCCCCTCCTCCCTGGCAGAGCATGAGGCTCAGAAGGTCCTTGGCCAGACCAAACATTCGAGCAGCAACTGAAAACATCGGCGTTATCAGCGCTGTTCCCAGGCCAAAAGATCAAAACACAGCACTGCACTAGCTCCTAAGAAGGAGAAAACTGACTGCTGCTGCTCAAACCAGGACATTATCCACCCCTTATTCCATACCATTCACGTCATGATCAGATCCCACATCTTCAATATGCCATCACTCTTACATATATATACACATCTACATATAGACAGAGAAAAAGATCATTTCTTAGTGCATGGACCTATAAAGCTGCTGAGTCCATCTGGTCCATGATGTCAGGCTCCATCTCTTGTAACAGTCTCTCAGAGCAGGAGAGGCTGTGTGCAGTGTTCACACTAGTGAATAACCTGGGCAATAGTGTCCATTGCTAAGTCCACCCCTCGACCATGAGTCCATCTCTGTGTTGCATCTCTGCCCTGATAGCCTGAAGTGCCATGGCCCACCAGGCTCAAAATAATTCACTGTCCCCTTCAGCAGTTTCTGCAGCTTGTTGCTGGGGGCTCCATAGAGCTGCCTTCCATCTCCAATGCTTCCAAGGCACTGGAGGGGTCCAGTGGACTAGATACTGGCTCATACTGTCCCACACACCCTGCCACTCATGGCTGTCCAGCCTTGGGGAAGATCTCTTGGTCCTCCCATATTGTTGTCTAACCCCAGACAAGACCCAAACCTGACTCTGCTTAACTTCTGAGATCAGACAAAATGGTCGTGGGTAGAACACCCTCTGTGTGTGTGCCAACATGCTGATCGCCATCACAACCAGCAGGCAGGTCCCAAGGGTACCCACAGGCCATTCAAACCCGTCAGAACCCTCAAACGATGCTGCTGTGCTTGTCCCTGGGGCTGGTGCAGCTGCTGTGCCTGCCGGCTCTCCCTCCACCAGCTTCTCTTTCCCTGGGTGCAGCTTTTCCTGCTCTGCCGTGCTGGGAAATGCTGCGGGGACTCCTGCATCCTCCTGGGGCTCGGCGGGCGGCTGCCGGGGGACGCTCTCGGCCGCTGCGGGGCTGGGCTCGGCCGCAGGGCTCGGCTCCTCCACGGGGCTCGGCTCCTCCGCGGGGCTCGGCTCCTCGGCCGCCTCCTCCCGCTGCTCAGCAGCTGCCTTCCTCCCGGGCTCGGGCCCCGCTCCCGCCGCCGCCTGCTCCCCGGGGCCGCTCTCCCGGGCCGCTTCGGCCGCCGCCGGCTCCCGGGGCCGCTCCCCCTCGGCTCCCCGCGGCCTCACAAAGACAGAGGCGAGGACAAGGGCCAGGGCGGTGAAGAGCAGCGGGACGGCCGGGTACAAGTCCACGGCCACGTCCATCCCTCCCTGCTGCTGGAGCCCACCCGTATTACAAGCCATAGCCATAAAGTACAGTGAAACAAAAACCTTAGCCCAAGCCCCACACTTGATAAACACTAACACAGGGAATACCGGCTCTAGGTAATGTACTACATTCTGAAGCTCTGAGAGCAAGAGAAACAACTTTGAGAGCCAATAAATCAGCACTGTGACGACTATTAATCTGATCATCTCCGTCGTTATCTCAACCCTTCGTGCCCCACGTTGGGCGCCAAAAAGAACTGTCGTGGTTTAAACCCAACCACAAACCTCTTTTACTCACTCCCCTCCTTCTTGCCCTCCCCCTGCTTCTGGAGGGACGGAGAGGAGAATCGAAAAGAATGCAACTCCCACGGGTTGAGATAAGAACAGTTTAGTAACTAAGGTATAACACAAATCACTGCTGCTACCGCCAATGATAATAATGATAAAGGAAATAACAAGAGGAAAGAATACAACACCTCAACACCAGCCGACCAATAACTCGCCCCACTCCCCCCAGCCGAGCACCGACCGATACCTCGTCCAACCCTGCAGTCCCTCTCGCCCTTCCGAGTAACTCCAAGTTACCTCCTGGGCATGACGTGCTGTGGTATGGAATACCTCTTTGGCTAGTTTGGGTCAGGTGTCCTGTCTCTGATTCCTCCCAGCCTCCCCTCCTCCCTGGCAGAGCATGAGGCTCAGAAAGTCCTTGGCCAGACCAAACATTCGAGCAGCAACTGAAAACATCGGCGTTATCAGCACTGTTCCCAGGCCAAAAGATCAAAGCACAGCACTGTACTAGCTCCTAAGGAGGAGAAAACTGACTGCTGCTGCTCAAACCATGACACAAAGGAACCAGTAGCAGGCTGGAAGGTTTAAGGGGAGGCTTCCAGGCTGGGAGCAGGCAAAGGCGAAGGCGCCGCTGCCAGGCAGGAAAGGGCAGGAGGAGCCGGTGCCCCCGGTCCCCACGGGACTGCAGCACACCCGGAGCCACGGCCCCTCCGTCCTGCTCCCACCACACTTGCCCATCTTGGAGGGTGGCTACGAGGAGCTGGTGCAGGCAGCCAGATGTGTGCCAGCGCCCACGTGTGCCAGAGCCCACATGTGCCTTGGCAAGGCAGCAAAGGGGGTCAGGGGGTGCAAGGGACAAGTGCGGTCCCAGGGTAGGGATGCTCAGAGCTCTCTGCCCCAGGCCTGGGGCTTTGCAAGCAGCCGGAGCAAGGGGGACACAGAGAGCAGGGCGGCAGCAGCAGGGTTTTAGCAAGGGGGGAACAGCACCGAAGCACCCAAAGCAGCAGGGGCTGGGCCTGCACTCCAGGACACGGCCCAGGCTGGACGCCCCCAGCACAGCAAAGGGGCAGAAGGCACCCGCAGGAACCCCTGCATGAGCGGGGAAGCCACGATGGAGCTCAGCCCCAGGAGCAAGGGCCTTTGCCAGGCCCAAACCCAGCTCCCCCCAGGAGGGGGGCAAGAAGAAGCAGCCGATGTCTCTGCTCAGCCCTCTGCTTTGAACCAAACTATTTATGAACGACAATAAATCATCTGCTGCAAAACACATCCAGGGCTGGGCTGGGAATGGGGGACAGGGAAAGGGGGACAGGGAATGAGGACAGGGCAGGGACTTGGGGGTGACTGTGAGCAGAAGAAACACTTAAGGGGAGCGCTGTGGGGCTGCAAGGAGGACGCAGAGGAAGGAAGAAATCTGGTAACTGGGTTAGGGACACGGGGAGGGATCCGGGAGCCGTCAGCGCAAGAGCTTCATTGGCTGGGGGCGGGCGCAAGGGGTTGGGGACAGTTCCTTGGGTCTCCTCCTGCTGCCCTTCCGGGTGCTGTTCCCCCAGCGAGGCTCTGAGGAAGACAAGAGCAGAGAAACAGATGAGGCAGCTCCTGGGCAACAGCAGCAAACCCAGAGCCCCTCCTGAGGAGGATCCAAGCCTCCTCCTGATTGGGAGGAAACTCCAGGAACAAACTTGCCAGCAAAGTTTTCAAGCTGACAAGCAGGTATTCTTTATTGCGGCGCCGGGAGACACGGGGGAGAGCTCCTCCTAACGTGTGTCTCTCTGTTGCTCCACAGGCTGTCCTTATCTAGTCCCTGGGCACACATACATTACGTAATTTTCCAGAAAGTTCCCCGCATGCGTACAGAATTGTGGCGGTGGTCTCTGAGGGTCGTTTACTTCCTCCAACAATCTTCATCACTTCTGGCAGCCTTTGGAGCATGCGCAGTAGATGCTCATACCAGTTTAATTGGTTCGTTAGCACAGGAGACATAATAATCCTCCTATCCTCCTACTTATCAGTTAGTTTAACTGTAGCCCATCCTGGACACCTGCCATTCCCAGATACTCCGTATCCCTGTGTCCTGCTCTTCTAGCCTGTTTTTCTTAAAACTCTGTCAACTATAACAATTTATCTTGCACAAGAATGCTCAGTGTGTTCTCCAGCTGCACTCTATTTTTTTTCTATGTACCATGCACTTCAGTAATTTTCCATTGCTACTGTTACAAAGCCATCAAACTTAGCATTACTTAAAACTGATTCTAAAGGTTTTTATATTCCATTTTGTGATTTTCTGTCCCCCTTGTTTCACTCCTTCCCACCCCTCTCCAAGGGCCCTTCCCAAGGCTGTGGCTGCAGCCAGGAACAGCAAACCCCAAACGGCCTCTTCCAGCAGCACCAAACATCCCATTCCCAGGTGTTTGCTCCCCCAGACTAGAACGGGGCTGGCACAGCAGCAGCTCGCCGAGGCAGGGAGCACTCCCAGCGCCCATCACGCTGCAGGGAAAGGGCTTCCCTGGGTGCCTGCCTGGGTGCGGAGGAGCACAGGGCTCACCTGGGATGTGGGAGGGCTGCACACAGCTCTTGCTGCTGCGCTGCAGTTGGGCAGTGCAGCTCTGGAGGCCCCCCGGGCACAGCAGGGCGACGCTGGCACAAGGGAGCTCCAAGGCATCCCACAAGCAGAGCATCCCAGAGGTATTCAGAGCATCTCATAGGGCTTCAGAGCATCCCACAGGGATTCAGAGCATCCCATAGGGCTCCAGAGCATCCCATAGGGATTCAGACCATCCCCCAAGCAGAGCATCCCATAGGGATTCAGATCATCCCACAAGTAGAGCATCCCATAGGGATTCAGAGCATCCCACAAGCAGAGCATCCTACAGGGACTCAGAGCATTCCACAAGCAGAGCAGCCCATACGGATTCATAGCATCCCACAAGCAGAGAATCAATCCCATAGGGATTCAAAGCATCCAATAGGGCTCCAGAGCATCCCACAGAGTTCTGGAGCATCCCAAAGGGATTCAGTGCATCCCACAAACAGAGCATCCCACAGGGCTCCAGAGCATCCCACAGAGCTCCAGAGCATCCCATAGGGATTCAAATCACCCCAAGCCCATCAGAACACCCCCGTCTCAGCATGCCCTCACACAGCATGGAACCCCTCATGGTCACGCCCCACTCCCCCCTACTGAACCGCCCCCCATGGAACCTGCCTCTCTATGACATCAGCACCAGCTCCAAGGGACCTGCATCCAGCACCCGTGTCCCTGGGGCAGTTGTGCTTTGGGTGCAGTGGCGCTTGCAGCTCCTTGTTGTCACCCTTAGCGGTGCTGGCAGCGATGGCTTTGCTCCGTGCCGTCATCCTGCTGGCCTCAGCCTGGCTGGTGCGAGGCTCCTGGGACAGCTGTGGGTGAGTGGCCCCGGGGCTCCTGGTATTCCATAGGGAGATGCTGCTGCTCCCAGCCAGGGGCACACCAGTGGAATGGTGGGATTGGTGGAGCACCACTTCCTTGCCATCACCCCATGTGGTAGCACAGCGCAGCTATGGGGCACCCCATAGGGTCCCTTGTACCTGCGGCACCAGTGGGGTGGGACCATGCTCGCCCTTCATTGCTAACCATCAAGTGTTGGGCTTCTGCTTCCAGAGGCACTTGCGGTACCCGTCCCATGGCTGATTACTATGGGACGTCACGCATCGTCGGAGGCGTGGATGCGCAGCAGGGCGCCTGGCCATGGATCGTCAGCATCCAGTTCCCCAGGGGCACCGGCTCCTCGCACATCTGCGGGGGGTCCCTCATCACCCCCCAGTGGGTCCTCACGGCTGCTCACTGCTTCGTCGGGCAAAAGTAAGGCAGAGGAGGGATTCCAGCCTTAGGGAATAGCCCAGGAGCAGCTCCCATCCCGTCCGATTCCCCATCCTGGATGCACTGGGAAGAGCGCACAAGAGAAGGCTGCTTCCAGCTTGACAGCCCTTGAGCCTAAGGCACCCTGGGGCAGTGCTTTCCTTTGGGAAGCAGCAGGAATGTGGCTCCTTCCCACCCCTCTTCTCCTTAGAATGGATTAGAATGGCATGGAATGAGATGGAATGGAATGGCACGGGATCGAATGGATCATGGAATCGGCTGGGTTGGGTTGGAAAGGGGCTTGGGATCACCCACTTCCAACCCCTTGCCATGTTCAGGGATGCCTTCCGTAAAGCAGCTTGCTCCAAGCCGGCCTTGAGCACTGCCAGGCATGGAGCATCCAAACCTTCTCCGTCCATGCCATCCCAGTGCCCCAGCACCCTCCCAGGGAATCCCTTCCTTACCTCCAACCTGCAAGTCCCTGTCGGAACCCATCAGCCCTTGTCCTACGGCTCCAACCCCTGCTCTTCCACTCCCTCCCAGCTTCACCACGGATTGGTTCGTGATGGTCGGAATCACGGACCTGGCTTGGGCCAATGCCGAGACCCAGAAGCGGCGGATACGGCAGGTCGTGGTCCATGAATATTACACCGGCATCTCCGGCGGCTTCGACATCGCCTTGGTGGAGCTGGACCAGCCGGTGCAGTGCGGGTACCACGTGCAGCTGGCCTGCGTGCCCGATGCGACGCTCAGGCTATCCCAGCTCTCCGAGTGCTTCATCAGCGGATGGGGTGCGAGGGAGGCCAGAAGTGAGTGCCCGACGGCCCCGTTGGCCTTGGAATGCTGGGTCATGGGTTCATGGAATGGGATGGAAGGGAGGGTAAAGCTCATCCAGGCCTATTGGAGGTTGCTCCAACTGGGGATGGAGTCATCGCAGCCTTCTCCATCCAACCCATCCCAGTGTCCCACCACTTCATTCTGTTCAACCTGAGCATTTCTGGTTGAGCTGGAAACCATCAGCGCTTGTCCCATCGCTGAAGGTCCCTTCACGTCCTCCTTATGTTGAGGATACTGAGCAAAGAGGATGCAGCCCAGGCCGTGGGGGGGTGTTGATGGATCCCATTGAGCTTCTCAGCCCCCAATACCCCAAAGCCATCCCTTGTACCCCCAGCCCTGACCCCCTTTGTGTCCCCACAGCGGGGGCATCGTCCCCATCAGCCCTGCAGGAGGCCAAGGTCCGCCTCATCGATGTCAAGCTCTGCAACAGCACCAATTGGTACCGAGGGGCCATCAAGAGACACAACCTCTGTGCTGGGTACCCGCAGGGAGGCATCGACACCTGCCAGGTAGGGATGTGCCATCGGGGCTCCCTTCTCCTCTCCCATCCGCAGGGCCTTGCTCTGCATCCCCCCTTATCCCAGCTGCGGAAGCGCATCCGCCTCCTGGGCCGTCATCCCTGCGCACAGACCATAGAGGCTGGAGCTTTAAGAGCATCGAGATTCCACCACTAAACCGTGTCATGAGCACGGGTTCATGGAATGGGTTAGGTTGGGAAGGAGCTTAAAGCATCCAGGTGGAAGCAAGGGGCAGGGACACCTTCCATTAGACCAGGTTGCTCCAAGCCCCATCCATCCTTCTCCATCCAACCCATGCCAGTGTCCCACCACCCTCATATGGAACAACTTCTCCTTATCTCAAGCCACACTCCCCTGTTCCAGTTGGAACCCATCACTCCTCATCCTACGGCTCCAATCCATGTGGAAGGTCCCTCTTCACGCCCAAATGATGAAGGAGAACCCTTCCATCCCCACAGGGGAGAGTGGCGGTCCCCTCCGGCGTTGCCATGGCCACCCATCCCCATCCTCATCCTCTCTCCTTCTCCTCCATAGGGTGACAGCGGCGGTCCCCTCATGTGCCGGGACAAGCGCGCCAACTTCTTCTGGGTTGTGGGGCTGACGAGCTGGGGCCGCGGCTGCGCCAGGGCCAACCATCCGGGGGTCTACACCTCAACGCAGCACTTCCATGAGTGGATCCTCTACCAGCTGGGGATGTTCCGCTCCGCGGGAGCCTCCGCCACGCCCCCGACATGGAGCCACCAGCACGTCTCCCACACTCCCACCCAGGAGACGATGCCGGCGCCCACGGCCTCCAGCATCAGTGGCTTCTGCTCGTTCCCGGTTCGGGTGCTGGTGGAATTCGCCACTCGGGTGCGGGAGTTGCTGCAGGGTCTAGGGGGGAAGAAGACTTGAGGAGCGGCATCGCCTGCAGTTGGCTTGAACTGCAGTAAAGTTGCCTCGTTTTCCCGTAGAGGGGACGCTTTGCACGCCCACCTCTTCTTCTGGTGCATGGGGAGGGATGGGGATGAGGGATGGAGGGCACAGTGGGAAGCGGGAGCTGGGAATCAGGGAATCAGCCAGGTTGGGAAAGACCTTCAGGAGCATCAAGTCCAATCATTGCCCTACCATCAAGCCGTGGCATGAAGAAGGAGGGGGGACAGCTTCCATTAGACCAGGTTGCTCCATGCCCCATCCCTCCTTCTCCGTTCAACCCATCCCAGTGTCCCAGCACCCTCACTTCATTATCTCCAACCTGAACTTCCCTGTTCCAGTTGGAACCCTTCACCCTCCTCTCTACACCCAAATGATGAAGAAGAACCCAGCCTTCCATGGTTCTGTTTCATCCCTGCATCCAGCTGGAGCATCCCGCTTCCAGACTTGGGATCTTCCCTTGGGACCTCACACGCTTCAATGCTGTATCCATCCCACCACAAGCACCCATCCCAGCTTGCAACACCCATCCCAGCACACTTTGGACCTCTCCCAGATCCCAGCACTGGTGTCCCCAGTGCCAGGAAAAGGGACTGGGGTCAGCGCTCACCCTTGTCCATGTTCCTGGGTTCCCATTCACCCCTCATCCCACTAAGATCCCAGGAAGATCCTATTAAGATCCCATTAAGATCCCATTAGGATCCCTTTAGGACCCCATTAACATCCCAGTAAGACCCCGTCAGGATCCCATTAGGACCCCACTAGGATACATTAAGAATCCATGAAGATCCTTTAAGATCTAAGGAGGATCCCTTTAGGACTCCATTAATACCCCATTAATATCCCTTTAGGATCCAATTAATATCCCATTAATATGCCTTTAGTATCCCATTAATATCCTATTAGGATGATATTAGGACCCCTTTAGGACCCCATTAAGATCCATTTAGACCCCATTAAGATCCCATCAGGATGCCATTATGACCCCGTTAATATCCCATTAGGATCCCTCTAGGGCCCCATTAAGATCCCATTGGGACCCCATTAATATCTCACAAGACCACCCTCCCGCCCCCATAGCGGCCCCCCCGAATAGGGACACAGTGAGCGGGGGGGGGTGGGGGGGCACAGCCCCTGAGGTAGTCAGTGCGATGGAGGGGGGGTCAGTGGCAGGCTCAGTTTGGCACCGGGAGGGAGGGGATGGGGGGGTCCTGTCTCAGTGGGGTGCCACAGAGCGGCTCCTGTCCCCCCCCCACCATAGCAATGCTCAGTGGGGGGGACGACCCTCATCCATCACCCTGGTGGGGGGGGGGGGCATTAATGTCATGGGGGGGCAATAAGGGTTGGGGTTTAAGCTTCAAGCCCCAGGGTGATTTGTGGGGTGGCACCCTTAGGCCCATAGAGACCCCCCCCCACAATGGGGTGGGTGGTCCTGGATGGGGGAGGGGGTGGTCCCAGTCTGGGGGGAGGCCATGGTTGGAAGCATCCATTGGGAAGGTGCTAAAGTGGGGGGGGTGGGGACGGTCATGGGGGGGCACCCATCTCCAGCAGTTTTGGGGGGGGATGTCCACCTTTTGGGGGGGGCCCAATTACGGGGCGGACGGGGGTTTTGTAGTGGTCTTGATGGGTGTCCCTCCGCTGGGACCAGTGGCTTTTTACAGCCACAAGAGGTTGAGTTGTTACCCCTGTCAAAGTGCATCTGGATCTGCAGTCTCATTCTAGAGCTCAAACCCAGCTGTCAGGGCAGAAAGCGAACTGTTCTTTACCTGTTTATCTGCTAGGGTAGGAGCACGAGGGAAGAACTTGCATTAAGAGTGTTTGTTTTGTTCGGTTCCAGTGGCTCAGACAGTTTCTTATTGATGGAGCCCTTAAGCAGGGGCTGAGCGTGGAGATCCAGAAGAAAGAAGGGGGAGATGTGGGCAGTGGCGGCCATGAGACTGGCGTGAAAAAGAGCTCAGGAATGAGCCCTGAGGCCTTGGTGCTGTGACCAGCCCTGGCCCGAGGAGCTGGGGCCTTGGAGGGCAGAGGATGTGGGGGCTGTGCGAGGTCTGCAGCATGGAGATTGGACTGTTTACCTGGAGAGTTTCACAGGGGCCAGTGAGACGGAGCGTTGTATGGATGTGCAGGTTGGAAAGCACCGGACAAGGGGATAGAGAGGGCTGGGTTGTGACAAAGGTGGATTTGAGTCTCCTCATCAGCTCGAGTCCGTGCCGTGCTGCGCCCCAGTGCGTGCTGCTGGGATGGATCCCTGCTCACACGGCTCCCACGCACGTATCCGCAGGCAGGCGTGCACATCCATGCGTGTGCACATCTCACACACACACGTGCACATCCATGCGTGTGCACATCTCACACACACACGTGCACATCCATGTGTACCCATGCGCCCAGGGAAGCTCACACGTGCGCTTCCATCCCTCCACAGCCATGTGCAGCACACATGTGCCTGCCCTCGCACGTGTGTGCCCTGGGCAGATGCACACCCACGCTGCGGTCCCTGCCCATGGCCGCAGCCCTAGAGCTGCACACGCTCATCCACCCTTCCATGAGTGCACCAGGCACAGGCACAGCCACCCTGCTCTGCACACGCGGGCACCCATGGCCAGGGCACCCATGGCCACAGCCCCCGGACAGCCCCAGCATGAGCATGGACAAAGTGGGGTCTGGAGGCACAGGGCTGTAAGGGACATGGGGGTCCACACGGATGCCACCACAAGAGGCAGCCAGGATGAAGCTGGGGACAGGGGGTCACTGTAGGGATGCTGAGGACAGGGATGGGGACAGCTCGCACAGGCTGGCAGCGAGGTGGCATCTGATGGCTGGGAAAGGCTCCCTGAGTGCTGCAGCACAGGGACAGCAGCCAGGCCCTGCTGGACCACAGCCACCAGCACCGGGACACCGACAGCATCCGGACAGGGACGGTTGTGGCAACAGTCATGGGTGCGACCTGTGGGCACCCAGAGGCACTGCTTGCAGTGGGGCACTGTGGTGGCACTGGGGCAGCGCTGAGTTTACACCCATTGCCCCTTGTCCTAGCACTGGATATCACTGAGAAAAGCCTAGCTCCATCACCCTGACACCTACCCTTTACATATTTGTAAACTCTGATGAAGTCACCCCTCAGTCTCCTCTTCTCCAAGCTAAAGAGACCCAGCTCCCTCAGCCTCTCCTCATAAGGGAGGTGTTCCACCCCCTTCATCATCTCTGTGGCTCTGCGCTGGGCTCTTTCAAGCAATTCTGTGTCCTTCTTGAACAGAGGGGCCCAGAACTGGACGCAATATTCCAGATGCGGCCTCACCAAGGCTGAGTGGAGGGGGAGGAGAACCTCTCTTGACCTACTATCCACACCCTTTCTAATGCCCCCTAAAATGCCATTTGCCTTCTTGGCCACAAGAGCACATTGCTGGCTCATGGTCATCCTCCTGTCCACCAGGACCCCCAGGTCCCTTTCCCCTTCGCTGCTTTCCAGCAGGTCAGCCCCCAACCTGTGCTGGTCCATGGGGTTGTTCTTCCCCAGGTGCAAGACTCTACACTTGCCCTTGTTGAATTTCATCAAGTTTCTCCCCGCCCAACTCTCCAGCCTGTCCAGGCCTCGCTGAATGGCAGCACAGCCTTCGGGTGTGTCAGCCACTCCTCCCAGTTTTGTGTCCTCAGCGAACTTGCTGAGGGTGCACTCAGTTCCCTCATCCAGGTCCTGGATGAAAATATTAAACAGCACCGGTCCCAGCCGCGACCCCCGAGGGACTCCACTAGTCACAGACCTCCAGCTAGATTCTGCGCCATTGACCACAACTCTCTGCCTTCTTCCTTTCAACCAGTTCTCGATCCACCTCACTACTTGATCGTCAAGCCCACACTTCCTTTGCTTATCTATGAGGATGCTGTGAGAGACAGTATCAAATGCCTTACTGAAATCAGGAAAAACCACATCTACCGCTCTACCTTCATCCCTCCACCTAGTCACTTCCTCATAGAAGGCTATAAGGTTGGTCAGACGTGACTTCCCCTCATAAAACCATGTTGGCTGTTCTTAATGACCCCCTCATCCTTGATATGGCTAGAGATGGAGTCAAGAATAAGTTGTTCCATCCCCTTTCCAGGGATGGAGGTAAGGCTGACCGGTCTATAACTACCCGGGTCCTCCTTCTTGCCCTTCTTATAGACTGGTGTGACATTTGCCATCCGCCAATCCTCAGGCACGTCTCCCAGCACAGCCCCCTCTTAATGAGGCAAAGTGTCGTGGTTTAAACCCAACCACAAACCTCTTTTACTCACTCCCCTCCTTCTTGCCCTCCCCCTGCTTCTGGAGGGACGGAGAGGAGAATCGAAAAGAATGCAACTCCCACGGGTTGAGATAAGAACAGTTTAGTAACTAAGGTATAACACAAATCACTGCTGCTACCACCAGTAATAATAATTATAAAAGAAATAACAAGAGGAAAGAATACAACACCTCAATGCCAGCCGACCAATAACTCGCCCCACTCCCCCCAGCCGAGCACCGACCGATACCTCGTCCAACCCTGCAGTCCCTCTCGCCCTTCCGGGTAACTCCAAGTTACCTCCTGGGCATGACGTGCTGTGGTATGGAATACCTCTTTGGCTAGTTTGGGTCAGGTGTCCTGTCTCTGCTTCCTCCCAGCCTCCCCTCCTCCCTGGCAGAGCAGGAGGCTCACAAAGTCCTTGGCCAGACCAAACATTCGAGCAGCAACTGAAAACATCGGCGTTATCAGCGCTGTTCCCAGGCCAAAAGATCAAAGCACAGCACTGTACTAGCTCCTAAGAAGGAAAAAACTGACTGCTGCTGCTCAAACCATGACACAAAGGAACCAGTAACAGGCTGGAAGGTTTAAGGGGAGGCTTCCAGGCTGGGAGCAGGCAAAGGCGAAGGCGCCGCTGCCAGGCAGGAAAGGGCAGGAGGAGCCGGTGCCCCCGGTCCCCACGGGACTGCAGCACACCCGGAGCCACGGCCCCTCCGTCCTGCTCCCACCACACTTGCCCATCTTGGAGGGTGGCTACGAGGAGCTGGTGCAGGCAGCCAGATGTGTGCCAGCGCCCACGTGTGCCAGCGCCCACATGTGCCTTGGCAAGGCAGCAAAGGGGGTCAGGGGGTGCAAGGGACAAGTGCAGTCCCAGGGTAGGGATGCTCAGAGCTCTCTGCCCCAGGCCTGGGGCTTTGCAAGCAGCCGGAGCAAGGGGGACACAGAGAGCAGGGCGGCAGCAGCAGGGTTTTAGCAAGGGGGGAACAGCACCGAAGCACCCAAAGCAGCAGGGGCTGGGCCTGCACTCCAGGACACGGCCCAGGCTGGACGCCCCCAGCACAGCAAAGGGGCAGAAGGCACCCGCAGGAACCCCTGCATGAGCGGGGAAGCCACGATGGAGCTCAGCCCCAGGAGCAAGGGCCTTTGCCAGGCCCAAACCCAGCTCCCCCCAGGAGGGGGGCAAGAAGAAGCAGCTGATGTCTCTGCTCAGCCCTCTGCTTTGAACCAAACTATTTATGAACGACAATAGATCATCTGCTGCAAAACACATCCAGGGCTGGGCTGGGAATGGGGGACAGGGAAAGGGGGACAGGGAATGAGGACAAGGAATGGGGGACAGGGAATGGGGACAGGGCAGGGACTTGGGGGTGACTGTGAGGAGAAGAAACACTTAAGGGGAGCGCTGTGGGGCTGCAAGGAGGACGCAGAGGAAGGAAGAAATCTGGTAACTGGGTTAGGGACACGGGGAGGGGTCCGGGAGCCGTCAGCGCAAGAGCTTCATTGGCTGGGGGCGGGCGCAAGGGGTTGGGGACAGTTCCTTGGGTCTCCTCCTGCTGCCCTTCCGGGTGCTGTTCCCCCAGCGAGGCTCTGAGGAAGACAAGAGCAGAGAAACAGATGAGGCAGCTCCTGGGCAACAGCAGCAAACCCAGAGCCCCTCCTGAGGAGGATCCAAGCCTCCTCCTGATTGGGAGGAAACTCCAGGAACAAACTTGCCAGCAAAGATTTCAAGCTGACAAGCAGGTATTCTTTATTGCGGCGCCGGGAGACACGGGGGAGAGCTCCTCCTAACGTGTGTCTCCCCCTGTTGCTCCACAGGCTGTCCTTATCTAGTCCCTGGGCACACATACATTACGTCATTTTCCAGAAAGTTCCCCGCATGCGTACAGAATTGTGGCGGTGGTCTCTGAGGGTCGTTTACTTCCTCCAACAATCTTCATCACTTCTGGCAGCCTTTGGAGCATGCGCAGTAGATGCTCATACCAGTTTAATTGGTTCGTTAGCACAGGAGACATAATAATCCTCCTATCCTCCTACTTATCAGTTAGTTTAACTGTAGCCCATCCTGGACACCTGCCATTCCCAGATACTCCTTATCCCTGTGTCCTGCTCTTCTAGCCTGTTTTTCTTAAAACTCTGTCAACTATAACAATTTATCTTGCACAAGAATGCTCAGTGTGTTCTCCAGCTGCACTCTATTTTTTTTCGATGTACCATGCACTTCAGTAATTTTCCATTGCTACTGTTACAAAGCCATCAAACTTAGCATTACTTAAAACTGATTCTAAAGGTTTTTATATTCCATTTTGTGATTTTCTGTCCCCCTTGTTTCAAATCCCCCCTTTTTCTGTCCTTTTGCAAATTCTTTTGCAACATTTTATATATTACCATTACCATCAAAAGTCTTTTGAAATAATTTCCCGTTTCTACTTGGCGCTTAATTTCACTCCTTTTCCAGTCTTCATAATTTATCATAGCATTTACAACACCAGAGAGAACATTGTATCATACCACAAGTAATCAATAGTAAAATAATTAACACCAATATAGCTGCAACCAGTTGCCTCAACCAGGAGAGATCAGGTAATCATGAAGTTAACCCTTTCCATATTTTTTTTCAAAACCCCAGGAGGTGTCATCCATGGCCATTTCATGAAATATCTTAGTTTGTTTCCAAATTTCCTCCAGATCTGTTTCAATTCTGCCACTTTGGTCTATATAGGAGCAACAACTTTCACTGATTATGGAACAAACCCCTCCTTGTGATGTCAATAACATGTCTAGAGCCATTCGGTTTTGTAATACCACCTTAGATAGGCTAGTTATCTCTCGTTCTGCCTGGATTATATCAATGTTTTTACTTTCCATTTCCTCTATGGTTGCTGAGATATTTATAATTCACTTATTCCCAAAGATAGAATTAGCCCTCTTACAAAACTATGAAATGCAGTGTGCTGTTCAATAATAGGGTTAAACCCTTGCTTAATCTGTTTAGCAAAATTGGGTATTACAGCACCTAAGGTGCATGCCCCCGTCTAGTTGAGGGCTAGAGTCTTATAAGCATTTTCTCCACATAACCAATACCATCCTTTCCCTTTAGGAATGGGCCACCACTGAATTACGATACCATCTATATTAATAGTGTGATTGCAATTTGAATGGTGACCTACATCTGTGGCATTTAAACAAGCATGATCTCCTACCCTGGTTCCCAGTGTAATACATCTTTGTGCACAGGTGTAATATTTATTACCTGCATTAAGATTAACTATTCCAAATTTTAACTTTTCCTTCGAATACAGATTGCTAGTGTTCACCCACAAATTTGTCCATGAGACAGTGTTAGGAATTGGAACTCCAATTAATGGGAGATCCAGGCTTTCTCCTGATTTAGGCAACTGTGCACACACCCAACAGTCACTACGATTGAAAACCTTAGTGATATTCTGCACTAATTTCAGGTATAAGTTCTGGTCCCAAGCTTGTGCTCCGGTTATCATATGAGTCCTAATTGTGACCGACGCAATTTCACACGCAAGGGTCCTGAAGGCTTGACCTGCCATGTCTTCTCTGGCTCTGGTGCTTTCTTTATTCTTGAGTAATGTATTCAAGCAGGTTGTTCCTTTATCTTCACTGCTGTAAAGGTGGTCAGTAATCTCTGGTACGGTCCGCTCCACTTCTCCTGCAGAGGATCTCCAGAAAAATTCCTAACATAAACCCAGTCTCCAGATCTGAAAGGGTGGATCGGATAGTGTGGGAATCGCCCAGAGACGAGCTCATCAGATGATGACCGACAAGTCTCGTTTATTGCTAAGCAGATCGATACTTATATACCTTGCTTGCATGTTTATAGTTTGGTTACAGAGAGATCATTGGCTCATAGCTTTTACATGTTACAAGATCATTGGTTTGTAGCTTCTACATTTTTGCAGCTACACCGTGCACCCCCCCACCATCCTCCTTCTCATGCACTTATCACTTAGTGGCCTTGGCTGTGATTGGTCATAGTATGTTGCTGTTTGCCGGTGTCCTTCAGTTCCTCATTATCTGGCGTGAGAGGTTTGCACCATGTTCTACACAGATGTCTTGTTCCAGCTCGTTGACGGGAGTGTGACCTTTTGACCTTTTTCGACAAGCCAATCCTCCACACCCATTCAGCACCGTTACCCGTTCAGCACCATTACCCGTTCAGCACTGTTACCCATTCAGCACCCTTACGCTCAGCCCCTTGGACAGAACTCCCGTGGGTCAACACAGCCCCACAACACCAGCCCTTACACCCTGGGTTAGGTGCACGTGCCCATCCCACACCCTCCGCCACTGTCCCCAGGGGCCACCCATGTCCCCATCACCACCCTGGTACCCAGCAGTACCTGGTCCCCAGGGCTACCCTGGTCCTGGTGACCACCCTGGTCCCTGGGGACACCCCGATTCCCACATTAGTCCTAGGTGGCACCCTGGTCCTTGTTCCTACCATGGTCCCCATCACCACACTGGTCCCCAGAACAAGCCTGATCACCATCCCCGCATCCACCCTGGTCCTGGCGATGCTCCTCACACCCATCCCCAGTGGCCACTCTCAATCCTGTCCCAGCGGCCACCTTGGTCCCTGGGGGCATCCTGTGGTGGTCCCCCTGCTCCCCATCACCACTCTGCTCCTGATCATCCTCCTGGTCACAGCGGCCACCTTGAGCCCACGCCTGCCCCAAGCCAGGCAGCTCCTTACTTGTGCTGGAGGCTGCCGAGGTCCTGGCTGAGGTTGTCCCTCTGCATCTCCAGATGGGCCTTGGCAGTGGCCAAGTGCTCCACGCGGCCCCGCAGCTCACGCAGCTCTTCCGGTAGACGTCGGCCACACGCGAGGGCTCCTGGTCCCGCGCCTGGTTCAGCTCCAGCGCCAGCCCCCAGTTCTGCTGCTCCGGCAGCCGGACCTTCTCGACGGAGCTGGCGAAGCGGTCGTTGAGCTCCATCAGGTCCACCTTCTCCTTGCTGCGCGTCTCCCTGAACTCCGAGTTGAGCGCAGTGGCCAGCGAGAAATCCATCCTGCCCGTGCCCATGCGGGGACCCAGCCGGGTGCTGCGGGGCGCCCGGAGCCGCGCCGGGGAGCTGGCGGGGAGCACCCGGTGCAGCGGGGCGGCAGTACCGGAGCGGCGGCTGTAGGAGGACAGGCGCTGGCTCTCCATGACGATGGGATGGGCGCGATGCGCCGGGATGAGGGGTTTTATGGAGCCCCGGAGCCCCCGTCCCGCCGGCACTGGCCACTGGCCACAGAGCTGGAGGGATGGCACAAAACCCAGCCTCTGCGGCGCCTGCAGGGGTGAATGTGCCCTGGCACCCGGCCTGGGCACCGGGAACCGCCTGCCCCATCCACAGGCTCTGCTGGGATCCGGGGAGGGCCCGAGACAGCCAGCATGGGGAGCACAGAGCACGGCCATCCCTACCCATCCCTTCTCCATCCCCATCCCGGCTCCATCCCTACCCACGGGGCAGCCGGTGGGGTTCACTGGGCGCAATGCCCTGGGGACACGGGGTGCTGGGTCCGAGGTGTCACAGGGTGCCCGCTGCAGTGCCAGGGCTGTGCCTGCACCCTGGGGATCCATCCAGCAGCGTCTTGAGGTGCTCAGGGTAGGGAGAGCCCCTGGGCAGGCTCAGGGGTGGGTGTGCACCCCCCCGCCATCAGCCCCATCAGCTCCGTCAGCCCCATCACCTCCATCAGCTCCATCAGCTCCACCAGCTCCATCAGCCCCATCAGCTCCATCAGCTCCAACATCTCCATCAGCCCCATCAGCTCCATCAGCTCCATCACCTCCATCAGCCCCATCAGCTCCATCACCTCTATCAGGATATCTATCTCTTCTTTCCTCTTGTTATTTCTTTTTTCATTATTATTATTGGCGGTAGCAGCAGTGATTTGTGTTATACCTTAGTTACTAAACTGTTCTTATCTCAACCCGTGGGAGTTGCATTCTTTTTGATTCTCCTCTCCGTCCCTCCAGAAGCAGGGGGAGGGCAAGAAGGGGGGGAGTGAGCAAACGAGGTTTGTAGTTGGGTTTAAAGCACGACACTTGTGAGGTCCCAAGGGAAGATCCCAAGCCTGGAAGCAGGATGCTCCAGCTGGATGCAGGGATGAAGTGGGATGCTCCAGCTGGATGCAGGGATGAAACAGAACCATGGAAGGCTGGGTTCTCCTTCATCATTTGGGTGTGTTCGAACTGGAACAATGAAGTTCAGGTTGGAGATAAGGAAGTGAGGGTGCTGGGACACTGGGATGGGTTGAACGGAGAAGGAGGGATGGGGCATGGAGCAACCTGGTCTAATGGAAGCTGTCCCCCCTCCTTCTTCATGCCACGGCTTGATGGTAGGGCAATGATTGGACTTGATGCTCCTGAAGGTCTTTCCCAACCTGGCTGATTCCCTGATGCCCAGCTCCCGCTTCCCACTGTGCCCTCCATCCCTCATCCCCATCCCTCCCCATGCACCAGAAGAAGAGGTGGGCGTGCAAAGCGTCCCCTCTACGGGAAAACGAGGCAACTTTACTGCAGTTCAAGCCAACTGCAGGCGATGCCGCTCCTCAAGTCTTCTTCCCCCCTAGACCCTGCAGCAACTCCCGCACCCGAGTGGCGAATTCCACCAGCACCCGAACCGGGAACGAGCAGAAGCCACTGATGCTGGAGGCCGTGGGCGCCGGCATCGTCTCCTGGGTGGGAGTGTGGGAGACGTGCTGGTGGCTCCATGTCGGGGGCGTGGCGGAGGCTCCCGCGGAGCGGAACATCCCCAGCTGGTAGAGGATCCACTCATGGAAGTGCTGCGTTGAGGTGTAGACCCCCGGATGGTTGGCCCTGGCGCAGCCGCGGCCCCAGCTCGTCAGCCCCACAACCCAGAAGAAGTTGGCGCGCTTGTCCCGGCACATGAGGGGACCGCCGCTGTCACCCTATGGAGGAGAAGGAGAGAGGATGAGGATGGGGATGGGTGGCCATGGCAACGCCGGAGGGGACCGCCACTCTCCCCTGTGGGGATGGAAGGGTTCTCCTTCATCATTTGGGCGTGAAGGGGGACCTTCCACATGGATTGGAGCCGTAGGATGAGGAGTGATGGGTTCCAACTGGAACAGGGGAGTGTGGCTTGAGATAAGGAGAAGTTGTTCCATATGAGGGTGGTGGGACACTGGCATGGGTTGGATGGAGAAGGATGGATGGGGCTTGGAGCAACCTGGTCTAATGGAAGGCGTCCCTGCCCCTTGCTTCCACCTGGATGCTTTAAGCTCCTTCACAACCTAACCCATTCCATGAACCCGTGCTCATGACACGGTTTAGTGGTGGAATCTCGATGCTCTTAAAGCTCCAGCCTCTATGGTCTGTGCGCAGGGATGACGGCCCAGGAGGCGGATGCGCTTCCGCAGCTGGGATAAGGGGGGATGCAGAGCAAGGCCCTGAGGATGGGAGAGGAGAAGGGAGCCCCGATGGCACACCCCTACCTGGCAGGTGTCGATGCCTCCCTGCGGGTACCCAGCACAGAGGTTGTGTCTCTTGATGGCCCCTCGGTACCAATTGGTGCTGTTGCAGAGCTTGACATCGATGAGGCGGACCTTGGCCTCCTGCAGGGCTGATGAGGACGATGCCCCCGCTGTGGGGACACAAAGGGGGTCAGGGCTGGGGGTACAAGGGATGGCTTTGGGGTATTGGGGGCTGAGAAGCTCAATGGGATCCATCAACACCCCCCCACGGCCTGGGCTGCATCCTCTTTGCTCAGTATCCTCAACATAAGGAGGACGTGAAGGGACCTTCAGTGATGGGACAAGGGCTGATGGTTTCCAGCTCAACCAGGAATGCTCAGGTTGAACAGAATGAAGTGGTGGGACACTGGGATGGGTTGGATGGAGAAGGCTGCGATGACTCCATCCCCAGTTGGAGCAACCTCCAATAGGCCTGGATGAGCTTTACCCTCCCTTCCATCCCATTCCATGAACCCATGACCCAGCATTCCAAGGCCAACGGGGCCGTCGGGCACTCACTTCTGGCCTCCCTCGCGCCCCATCCGCTGATGAAGCACTCGGAGAGCTGGGATAGCCTGAGCGTCGCATCGGGCACGCAGGCCAGCTGCACGTGGTACCCGCACTGCACCGGCTGGTCCAGCTCCACCAAGGCGATGTCGAAGCCGCCGGAGATGCCGGTGTAATATTCATGGACCACGACCTGCCGTATCCGCCGCTTCTGGGTCTCGGCATTGGCCCAAGCCAGGTCCGTGATTCCAACCATCACGAACCAATCCGTGGTGAAGCTGGGAGGGAGTGGAAGAGCAGGGGTTGGAGCCGTAGGACAAGGCTGATGGGTTCCGACAGGGACTTGCAGGTTGGAGATAAGGAAGGGATTCCCTGTGAGGGTGCTGGGGCTCTGGGATGGCATGGACGGAGAAGGTTTGGATGCTCCATGCCTGGCAGTGCTCAAGGCCGGCTTGGAGCAAGCTGCTTTACGGAAGGCATCCCTGCCCATGGCAAGGGGTTGGAAGTGGGTGATCCCAAGCTCCTTTCCAACCCAACCCAGCCGATTCCATGATCCATTCGATCCTGTGCCATTCCATTCCATCTCATTCCATTCCATTCTAATCCATTCTAAGGAGAAGAGGGGTGGGAAGGAGTCACATTCCTGGTGCTTCCCAAAGGAAAGCACTGCCCCAGGGTGCCTTAGGCTCAAGGGCTGTCAAGCTGGAAGCAGCCTTCTCTTGTGCACTCTTCCCAGTGCATCCAGGATGGGGAATCGGACAGGATGGGAGCTGCTCCTGGGCTATTCCCTAAGGCTGGAATCCCTCCTCTGCCTTACTTTTGCCCGACGAAGCAGTGAGCAGCCGTGAGGACCCACTGGGGGGTGATGAGGGACCCCCCGCAGATGTGCGAGGAGCCGGTGCCCCTGGGGAACTGGATGCTGACGATCCATGGCCAGGCGCCCTGCTGCGCATCCACGCCTCCGACGATGCGTGACGTCCCATAGTAATCAGCCATGGGACGGGTACCGCAAGTGCCTCTGGAAGCAGAAGCCCAACACTTGATGGTTAGCGATGAAGGGCGAGCATGGTCCCACCCCACTGGTGCCGCAGGTACAAGGGACCCTATGGGGTGCCCCATAGCTGCGCTGTGCTACCACATGGGGTGATGGCAAGGAAGTGGTGCTCCCCCAATCCCACCATCCCACTGGTGTGCCCCTGGCTGGGAGCAGCAGCATCTCCCTATGGAATAGCAGGAGCCCCGGGGCCTGGTGCCACTCACCCACAGCTGTCCCAGGAGCCTCGCACCAGCCAGGCCGAGGCCAGCAGGATGACGGCACGGAGCAAAGCCATCGCTGCCAGCACCGCTAAGGGTGACAACAAGGAGCTGCAAGCACCACTGCACCCAAAGCACAACTGCCCCAGGGACACGGGTGCTGGATGCAGGTCCCTTGGAGCTGGTGCTGATGTCATAGAGAGGCAGGTTCCATGGGGGGCGGTTCAGTGGGGGGGAGTGGGGCGTGACCATGAGGGGTTCCATGGTGTGGGGGGGCATGCTGAGACGGGGGTGTTCTGATGGGCTTGGGGTGATTTGAATCCCTATGGGATGCTCTGGAGCCCTGTGGGATGCTCTGCTTGTGGGATGCACTGAATCCCTCTGGGATACTCCGGAGCTCTGTGGGATGCTCTGAATACCTCTGGGATGCTCTGGAGCCCTATGAGATGCTCTGAATACCTCTGGGATGCTCTGCTTGTGGGATGCTCTGAATCCCTCTGGGATGCTCTGGAGCCCTATGGGATGCTCTGAATCCCTCTGGGATGCTCTGCTTGTGGCATGCTGTGGAGCTCCCTTGTGCCACCAGCTCCTTCCCAAGATCCATACACCAGAGAACATCCACACTGCAGCACAGAGGTGTGGGATCATGGAGTCATGGAATCCTGGAGTCATGCAACGGGTTGGGTTGAAGGCACCTTAAAGCTCTTCCAGGTCCAACCCCTTCCATGGGCAGGAACACCTTCCATAGAGCAGGATGCTCCAAGCCCAATCCAACCATGCCCGCTCCCAAGAACACCCCACAAACCCAATTAACTTGGACGGTTTTACCTCAAGGGTTTCAAACCAGTCCAGCCATGTTTGGAAATCAGTGCACACACAGCCAGAATCATGGAAGCCACCCACTCAGACGGGGACTCTGGTACAATACGGGGACGCCCTAGGAACTGCCCCAGGAACAGAGGAAGAACGTGTCCAGGGGATGGTGGGATTCTTGAAGCTCCTGGGACTGAACGGTTATCGGGGATCCAGATTAAAGGCCCAACTAATTCAAACCCGAGTTTCCTCCTTAGGATATGAAGTAACAGGAGGACAGAGAGAACTTGGAATCGCCGGAAAAGAAGCCCTTTGTCAAACTCCACGACCGTTGACCGTCAAGGAGCTCCGGATGTTCCCGGGAATGACGGTATGGGGCAGACTTGAGATCCACGATTACGGTGTTCTGGTAGGACCACGCTAGGAACTGTTAAAAGGAAACCCTCCCTCTTTGGAACGGACTGATGCAGCAGAGGGGGCTTTTAGAAATTCAGGAAGAGAGCAAATGAGAGCTGCAGCTCTGGGACTTCCGGATGCAAACCAACCCTGTTGGCTGTATTCTGATGGAAAACAAGGAACAGCCTCGGGGGTCCTGGCTCAGGGACCCTAGAAAAGGGCAGTGGCATCGTTTGCGAAAGAGCTGAATGAAGCGAGCAGAGCACGGCCCGGATGCCTGAGGGCTGTGGCGGCGGTTCTCATGAATACGGAAGAGGCCGCAAACTCTCCTTGGGACAGAAGATGACTGTACTGGTGTCCATGTTGTATCGGCAGCCCTGGAACAGAAAGGAGCCCACTGGTTATCTCCTTCACGGTTTTCAAAGTACCAGGCCACCCCTGTGGAACAGGATGATATAGAAATTGTGGTCACCGATGTGGTGAACCCAGCATCCTTTCTGCAGGAACCACTAACACACGAGTGCTTGGCCACTGGAGAGACTGCGCATTGGAGCCCACCAGATTTGGTTCTTGGTTTACTGATGGGAACCGCTCCATGAAAAAGGGTGATCGAAAGGCAGGATATGCCCTTACCACCACTTGACAGGTAACAGAAGCTAAACCTTTACCAGCAAACCCCTCTGCCCGGAAGGCAGAAATAACAGCATTATCGAGAGCCTGGAACTGGCTAAAGACAAAAGGATCAATATTTGGGCTGATTCTAAATACGCGTTTGGTGTGGTCCGTGCACACGGAGCCATCTGGAAAGAACGAGGGCTTTTGAACAGCCAAGGGAAACAGATTAAACGTGCTGCAGAAACTGCTGTTCGGCTGCCTGAGGAAGGAGCTGTTATGTATTGTAGAGGGCATCAACACGGTGACCCTGATCAGGAAATCGGAACTAATTTGGCCGATTTGGAAGCCAAACGAGCATCTGAACAAGGTAAAATCATGTCCTTAATCCCTGACGGCAAACTGACAACTGGGAAATCTGAACCCAGATATTCAAAAGGGGATGAAAAGCTGACTGAAGAACTGAAAAGACAGGAAAACAAAGAGGGCTGGGTTCAGATAGCTGATGGGCCCACTGTAATTGCCTATAATCCACTCTGGAAGCTGGTTCAGGAGGAACATAATGAAACTCATTGGCTGAAAACAGAAATCAAACTGGGACAATCGGGTGAGGAAGTTCTCTTGGACAGCAGTGGCAAATAGATTTTTCTGAATGACTGAGCAAAGGAGGTTATTGCTATTTGTTGGTGTTCAAAAGAATATTGGGGACAAGAGCGACAGGTTTGGATTTTCCATTTCACCCTTGCAGACCTGGAGACCGGGGTTAAGAAGATTATACCTGTGTACAAAGCAGTGCCACAGGTGTAAGTCACTGTTCAAACTGCAATCACTCTATGAATATTAGATGGTTTCGCAGTTCAGTGGTGGCCCGTTCCTGAAGGGAAACGATGGGATGGGTTATGCGGAGAAAATGCTCATAATACTCCACCCCGACTGGAAGGGGGCATGCACCTTAGGTGCTGTGGTACCCATTCTTGCTAGTATTGGGTTCACAAGGGGGGGGTTGTTCCATAATCAATGGTTCCTACATAGATCAAAGTGGCAGAATTGAAACAGACCTGGAGGAAATTTGGAACCAAACGGAAATATTTCATGCAATGACCAACGATGATACCTCCTGGGGTTTTGAAGAAATCTGGTGTCGTAGTTTAAACCCTACCACAAAAGCTCGTTCACTCACTCCCCCCCCCCCCTTTTCTCTTTCTCCCTCTTTCTTTCCTTCCCCCCACCCCAACCCTCCCCGCTCCTGGAGGGATGGGGAGGAGAATCGAGAGAATGTAACTCCCACGGGTTGAGGTAAGAACAGCCCAGTAACTAAGGTATAACACAAATCACTGCTGCTACCGCCAACTGATAAGAGAAAATAGCAAGAGAACACGATACCACCGCCGAGCGAGTTCGAGCCCCCCGAAGTGAGACCGTGCCCTTCCGGGTAACTCCCAGTTACATCCTGGGCATGCCGTGCTGTGGTATGGAATACCTCTTTGGCTAGCTTGGGTCAGGTGTCCTGCCTCTGCTTCCTCCCAGCCTCCTCTCGTCCCCGGCAGAGCATGAGGCTCACAAAGTCCTTGGCCAGAATAAACATTATTTGACAACAACTAAAACCAATCGGTGTTATCAGCTCTGTTCCCAGGCTGGAAGTCAAAACACAGAGCTTGCGCCAGTTACTAAGAAGGAGCAAAACGGCTCCTGGTAAACCCAGGACAGGTGTCGTGTGTGTTCCATCAGAAGTGTGCTCCGCACCTCTTGGCTGTAAGCGGTGCAGGATGGCACCACGTTGTAAGCTCAAGCTCTAATCAGCAGAAACATCGGAAGCAAGGAATGTCCCTGTTGTCTGTGCCCCCAAACACACAGGAAAGGAACCACAGGCATCTCCGTAGCTTGTGATTTGAAAGGTTAAAGGGGGGCACTTAAAAACCCAACTGGTTCCAATTAGGGGAGGCCGTTCCAGGACATGGAATGGAAATGCCACGTGGACTTCACTTACCTTGACCCATGGTCTCCTATAGGAATTAGCAGTCAGTGTTTGGACTTGTAAAGACATCAACAGGAGTACAAAAAGGACTGTGTGACCTGAGCACACTTGTTTTGGCTTTAATGAAAGGAAGGGTATAAAAAACACAAGGGTACTCGATATAAAGGCTTCTTGGTGGAATTTGGGTGTTGGGAGAGTCGTGTCTGGCTTTCCCGGTCGGGATCTGTAAATGAAGGAAGAAGGGTGCTTTAAAACACCTTCACCGACAAGAAAAGCACTCCCTGAACAATACGAAATGCCGTGGCTTTCTCTGAAGCTTGCAAGTAGAGAAAAATCACTGAGTAATTATTTTGATTGCCAATTATCTCCACTATTATCCTGCTGTTCTGTTCTCAGTCCCTTCTGAACTCACTTTTGCTGCCCTTTGGAGGATACAACAGCTTCCCCAGCATCCAAAAGAGGGTTATTCATTGATATAGCCTTCAGATTGATGCAGTTTGAATTACAGTATGTTAAGGTGAAAAGTCTGGTCTCCTCGTTGCACCTAAACAGTGTGGAAATCGCTGAAGTGCCCATCTTTGTCCCTAAAATGGGAAGTTTGTAATTGTTACTGTACTGTTGTTAAGATTTAACAGGTGCAAAATCTTTGCAAGTCACTGGTTGTGAATCGTGTGAAACTGCCACGTCCTGCTAAAAAATACTGATTTATTATGCTATTTATTTGATGGGCTTGTCAGATCTATAGCATTTGAATTGTTTTTAACCCTTACATATTACCTAAGGAGTAAATTTAGTCTGTTCACGAAGATGAGACCTCACCTGGAGCATTGTGTGCAGTTCTGGTGTCCTCAACATAAAAAGGACATGGAGCTGTTAGAACAAGCCCAGAGGAGGCCACGAGGATGATCAGGGGCTGGAGCACCTCCCGTATGAAGACAGGCTGAGGAAGTTGGGGCTGTTCAGCCTGGAGAAGAGAAACTGCGTGGAGACCTCAGAGCAGCCTTCCAGTATCTGAAGGGGGGCTATAGGGATGCTGGGGAGGGACTCTTCGTCAGGGACTGTAGTGACAGGACAAGGAGTAACCGGTTAAAACTTAAACAGGGGAAGTTTAGATTGGATATAAGCAGGAAATCCTTTCCTGTTAGGGTGGTGAGACACTGGAATATAACCCCCATTTTCAAGAAGGGCAAAATGGAAGACCCGGGGAATTACAGAGCAGTCAGTCTCACCTCCATGCCTGGTTAAATCTTGGAGCACATTCTCCTGGATGGCATGCTAAGGCACATGAAAAACAACAAGGTGCTTGGTGGCAGCCAGCATGGCTTCACTAAGAGGAAATCCTGCCTGAGCAATTTGGTGGCCTTCTATGATGGGGCTACAGAGTTGATGGATAAGGGTAAAGCAGTTGATGTCATCTACCTGGACTTGTGCAAAGCGTTTGACACTGTCCCACACGACATCCTTCTCTCTAAATTGGAGAGATATCAATTTGATGGATGGACCACACGGTGGATAAAGAACTGGCTGGACGGCCACACACAAAGAGTTGTGGTCAATGGCTCGATGTCCGGCTGGAGACCGGTAACGAGTGGTGTCCCTCAGGGATCGGTGTTGGGACCGGTCTTGTTTAACATCTTCATCGCTGACGTGGACAGTGGGATTGAGTGTGCCCTCAGCACGTTTGCCGATGACACCAAGCTGTGTGGTCCGGTTGATACGCTGGAGGGAAGGGATGCCATCCAGAGGGACCTTGACACGCTTGTGAGGTGGGCTGATGCCAGCCTTATGAAGTTCAACCACGACAAGTGCAGGGTCCTACACCTGGGTCGGAGCAATCCCAGGCACAGCTACAGACTGGGCAAAGAAGAGATTCAGAGCAGCCCAAGGAGAAGGACTTGGGGGTGCTGGTCAATGAGAAAATGAACATGAGCTGGCTGCAGTGTGCGCTCGCAGCCCAGAAACCAACCGGATCCTGGGCTGCATCCAACCAGCAGGTGGAAGGAGGTGATCCTGCCCCTCTACTCTGCTCTTGTGAGACCTCACCTGGAGCATTGTGTGCAGTTCTGGTGTCCTCAACATAAAAAGGACATGGAACTGCTGGAACAAGTCCAGAGGAGGCCACGAGGATGATCAGGGGCTGGAGCACCTCCCGTATGAAGACAGGCAGAGGAAGTTGGGGCTGTTCAGCCTGGAGAAGAGAAGGCTGCGTGGGGACCTAATAGCAGCCTTCCAGTACCTGATGGGGGCCTATAGGGATGCTGGGGAGGGACTCTTCATCAGGGACTGTAGTGACAGGACAAGGGGTAACGGGTTAAAACTTAAACAGGGGAAGTTTAAATTGGATGTAAGGAGGAAATTCTTTCCTGTTAGGGTGGTGAGGCACTGGAATGGGTTGCCCAGGGTGGTTGTGAGTGCTCCATGCCTGGCGGTGTTCAAGGCCAGGTTGGATGAAGCCTTGTGTGGGATGGTTTAGTGTGAGGTGTCCCTGTCCATGGCAGGGGGGTTGGAACTGGATGATCTTGAGGTCCTTTCCAACCCTAACTATTCTAGGATTCTATGATTCTATGTGTGTGCACATCACACACACACACGTGCACATCCATGCGTGTGCACATCTCACACACACATGTGCACATCCATGTGTACCCATGCGCCCAGGGAAGCTCACACGTGCGCTTCCATCCCTCCACACCCATGTGCAGCACACATGTGCCTGCCCTCGCACGTGTGTGCCCTGGGCAGATGCACACCCGCGCTGCGGTCCCTGCCCATGGCCGCAGCCCTAGAGCTGCACACGCTCATCCACCCTTCCATGGGTGCACCAGGCACAGGCACAGCCACCCTGCTCTGCACACGCGGGCACCCATGGCCAGGGCACCCATGGCCACAGCCCCCGGACAGCCCCAGCATGAGCATGGACAAAGTGGGGTCTGGAGGCACAGGGCTGTAAGGGACATGGGGGTCCACACGGATGCCACCACAAGAGGCAGCCAGGATGAAGCTGGGGGCAGGGGGTCACTGTAGGGATGCTGAGGACAGGGATGGGGACAGCTCGCACAGGCTGGCAGCGAGGTGGCATCTGATGGCTGGGAAAGGCTCCCTGAGTGCTGCAGCACAGGGACAGCAGCCAGGCCCTGCTGGACCACAGCCACCAGCACCGGGACACCGACAGCATCCGGACAGGGACGGTTGTGGCAACAGTCATGGGTGCGACCTGTGGGCACCCAGAGGCATTGGTTGCAGTGGGGCACAGTGGTGGCACTGGGGCAGCGCTGAGTTTACACCCATTGCCCCTTGTCCTAGCACTCGATATCACTGAGAAAAGCCTAGCTCCGTCACCCTGACACCCACCCTTTACATATTTGTAAACTCTGATGAGGTCACCCCTCAGTCTCCTCTGCTCCAAGCTAAAGAGACCCAGCTCCCTCAGCCTCTCCTCATAAGGGAGGTGTTCCACCCCCTTCATCATCTCTGTGGCTCTGCGCTGGGCTCTTTCAAGCAATTCCCTGTCCTTCTTGAACAGAGGGGCCCAGAACTGGACGCAATATTGCAGATGCGGCCTCACCAAGGCTGAGTGGAGGGGGAGGAGAACCTCTCTTGACCTACTATCCACACCCTTTCTAATGCCCCCTAAGATGCCATTTGCCTTCTTGGCCACAAGAGCACATTGCTGGCTCATGGTCATCCTCCTGTCCACCAGGACCCCCAGTGTGGGAATCGCCGGGAGACGAGCTCATCAGATGATGACCGACAAGTCTCGTTTATTGCTAAGCAGATGGATACTTATAGACCTTGCTTGCACGTTTATAGTTTGGTTACAGAGAGATCATTGGCTCATAGCTTTTACATGTTACAAGATCATTGGTTTGTAGCTTCTACATTTTTGCAGCTACACCGTGCACCCCCCCACCAGCCTCCTTCTCATGCACTTATCACTTAGTGGCCTTGGCTGTGATTGGTCATAGTATGTTGCTGTTTGCCGGTGTCCTTCAGTTCCTCATTATCTGGCGTGAGAGGTTTGCACCATGTTCTACACAGATGTCTTGTTCCAGCTCGTTGATGGGAATGTGACCTTTTGACCTTTTTCGACAAGCCAATCCTCCACAATTCCCCCTTTTTCTTTATAAAGGAATAAGGACTGAGTCAGGAGTCGTTGTAAACAAGCAGAACAACATTGCAAAGCATAACAAAGTAACAAACCCCCTATAACTATGAGACCTATAACAGCGAAGCAGCTTGTAAAGCAAACGTATATGCAGCTCTATGAAGTGAAACTTCTAAAATCAGCTAAATATTTCTGAAGCGCTATAAGCGGGTTACATAAAAGATAATTTGACAGACTATACAAAAAGTCTTTGTTTCAGCCAACTCTGGCGAAGATGCCTTATAGACTGACAACCACCACAATACAATTCTACTGTAGGGTCACACTGATGACAAAACTACAGAGTTATCGAAGCACTTGTTGTATCACCAATCTCAGTTGTACCACTATATGCCTGTGGCCATGGACCGGATCTAGGAGGGCGACCGTGCTCAATGAAAGCTCTGTGTTGACTAAGGAGTTCAGTTCTTCTATTAGTGGCTGTAGCGCTCGGCGCAAGCAATGCTCCTCCCGGGCCTGCGAGTCAGGGTCCATACACTAGCTCGGAGACGCCGTCACTGGAGCTTCTGCAACAGCCGGTCTTAGTCACTTGGATGGTACCCACAAGGGTCCTGCAGGAGCACAAACACAGGCGTAACCACGGCCCAGATATATTACTTCTGCCGGTCCCTGCCACAAATCTGTATTAGGATCTCGATAGTACGCCTTAAAAGAAGGCTTTATCTTCTGCGCTTCTGTTTGTACAAAGTGCTTAATAACCGCTGGAGTTTGTTCATCACCAAAGATGCATAAATAATTTAACGTAATTTCACCCATATAATCAGCATCGATGACACCTGGAACAATGAATAGTCCTTTCAACGCAGATGATGATCTCCCCAGTAGCAAGGCTAGTCTCATAGATTCTTTTAACAATTCTGGACCTAGCTGGACTTGAGCCTCCTTAGTGGAGAACTGTCCAGTTCCCATCAGGTGTTGTAATTGCACCCCAATCAGGGGATCTCCCTGGCCTTGCTGAACTGCAACTGCCTCTTGACAGGCTTCCTGCCAATACATGTTCCATAACAACAACTGCGAAGGGGTGAGGATTAATTTCAAAATACTTTTAATATAACAGCAAATCCGTTCCCCAAATACATGACAACATCTGCCTAGTGGGTTCAAACTGAATGCCTGTAGAAATAACAGTTTGCCTTTACTGAGATAGCAATTTCCAATTTAAGGGAGACATTTCAGCATTTACTACCTGACCTTGAGCGTTAATCTGATACTTAACAGGAAAGGCGAGAATCTTTTCCTGCAACGCCTGCAAACAATCAAAATCATTGTTTGACAGGGCCTCTCTCTGAATAGATTTCCAGTCTATCACCTGGATTCGCATTTGTCTACCTGTGCTCTGCAACTTTACCTTTTTTCCTTCTCTCCCCCCCCCCCTTTTTTTTTTTTTTAAAGTTGTTCACCCTGCTTTGCACGGCTACAAACAACAGCCTGCTCGGCAAGCAGCTACAGCTGCCTGCCTGCTTCAGCAGCAGCCATAAATACCTGTCAGCAACCACACTTTTGCGTTAACCCTTTCTTGCCTGAAATGTTAAACCACTACCTGTTAAAAACTTTTACATGAACACGATAACAAAAAAAATACATAGAACACCATCTGCTCTCATCACACACACACACATACGTATGCATATGGGATCCCACAAGCACATTTCACACAACTACAATATTTGAAACACAAAATCCAGACAATCATTACTCGCACTACACAGTCCCACGTACAGGACATGGCACAAGGACTCTCTGAAGACTATCAGGAAACCAGCTCCAACAAGCATCATCGCAGTGTGAGGTGGCAGGCTCAGCCCTAGCGAGTGTCCCCACAGAAGCTCTGCCTCCCTCACATTGCATGAGGCTTGGGCTTTTATACTGATCAAAATGCACACTCATTCTGACACAGGTGGCCAGTCTATGTCAGAAGAAGTGGCCAGCAATATCTATAAAGGTTTCCAAGCATCAATAGAATCATAGACATTTGCTAACTTCTAGTACATGAGTATCACAGACAGACTGTATCAAATGAGTTGTATATGGGACCCCAAGTCCATGGTCCGTCACAGTCCGCTACAGTCCTCCCGATACCCCTGATAAGGGCATACGAGAGACCTTCCCACCACGGGTCTTGATCCAGCACATACATCACAGGGAAAGCACACAATACATCTGCATCCCACACCCATCTCGCTTCTCCCTTTACAGCTGTCCATTTATCATGAGGATCTGGGGGATATAAATCAGGCTTCTTTTCCGGCTCCATGTCAAAAGGATCATCCAGGTCAGCATCAGAATTAACAGGCGTCAGAACTTCAGAAGCAGCAACAGCAGCCTGATGAGCACGCACAGGCTCCTTCTTGGGGTCAATAGGGTCCGGGTCAAAAAGACTGTCTTAATCTCGGTCTTCAGACTTTGCAGCCGCGGTGGCAACTGGCAGAGGCTCAAGGGTGGCCAGGGGTGGCGGGGTGACACTGGGTTCCACGATCTCGCTTTTTGACTTTAACATCTCTAAAATAGTTCTCCAAATGACCAACAAATGTTTCACAGTGTCACTGCCCTCCGTGGCTGTGTTCTTCGGAGCTTTCCCGATCCCTGCTGTCTTCCCAGCCTTTTGTTTTAACAGGGTATTATACATAGCTTGCCAAATCTTATCTCCAAATTTTCGCCATTCTGCTAATTCATGGACAGTGTGAGGGTTAACAAAACATCCCTTAGACTGCCCATAAGCTAACAGTCCCTGCAGCTCTTTCTGCAGGTCGATCCCTTTAACCTGCCGCTTTTGTAAGAAGGCAGTAAATAAATCATACGCCGCTTGCCTTTCCATACCTTTGCGTGCTTGTTGCAGCCCCTTCAGGTTTCGGCGGCGCGTACCGGCCGGGCTCGTCTATACGGTCACCCAGGGTCCGGCGCTTAAAATCCTGAGATCTTGGCGCTTTGACCGTCCTGTGGCTGCGATCAGGACCCGAGCAGAACTTACGTCGTCCCACCGTGGGGTTCGAGGGATCACGCCGGGGTCACCATTTGTGGGAATCGCCCCGAGACGAGCTCATCAGATGATGACCGACAAGTCTCGTTTATTGCTAAGCAGATGGATACTTATAGACCTTGCTTGCATGTTTATAGTTTGGTTACAGAGAGATCATTGGCTTATAGCTTTTACATGTTACAAGATCATTGGTTTGTAGCTTCTACATTTTTGCAGCTACACCGTGCACCCCCCCACCATCCTCCTCATGCACTTATCACTTAGTGGCCTTGGCTGTGATTGGTCATAGTATGTTGCTGTTTGCCGGTGTCCTTCAGTTCCTCATTATCTGGCGTGAGAGGTTTGCACCATGTTCTACACAGATGTCTTGTTCCAGCTCATTGATGGGAGTGTGACCTTTTGACCTTTTTCGACAAGCCAATCCTCCACACCCATTCAGCACCGTTACCCGTTCAGCACCATTAACCATTCAGCACCGTTACCCATTCAGCACCGTTACCCGTTCAGCACCATTACCCATTATCCATTCAGCACCGTTACCCGTTCAGCACCAATGCCCATTCAACACCATTACCCGTTCATCACCGTTGCCCGTTCAGCACCGTTACCCATTCAGCACCATTACCCATTCAGCACCAATACCCATTCAACACCGTAACCCATTCAGCACCGTTACCCATTCAGCGCCGTTACCCGTTCAGCACCATTACCCGTTCCGCACCATTACCCGTTCAGCACTGTTACCCATTCAGCACCCTTACGCTCAGCCCCTTGGACAGACCTCCCGTGGGTCAACACAGCCCCACAACACCAGCCCTTACACCCTGGGTTAGGTGCACGTGCCCATCCCACACCCTCCGCCACTGTCCCCAGGGGCCACCCATGTCCCCATCACCACCCTGGTACCCAGCAGTACCTGGTCCCCAGGGCTACCCTGGTCCTGGTGACCACCCTGGTCCCTGGGGACACCCCGATTCCCACATTAGTCCTAGGTGGCACCCTGGTCCTTGTTCCTACCATGGTCCCCATCACCACACTGGTCCCCAGAACAAGCCTGATCACCATCCCCGCATCCACCCTGGTCCTGGCGATGCTCCTCACACCCATCCCCAGTGGCCACTCTCAATCCTGTCCCAGCGGCCACCTTGGTCCCTGGGGGCATCCTGGTGGTCCCCCTGCTCCCCATCACCACTCTGCTCCTGATCATCCTCCTGGTCACAGCGGCCACCTTGAGCCCACGCCTGCCCCAAGCCAGGCAGCTCCTTACTTGTGCTGGAGGCTGCCGAGGTCCTGGCTGAGGTTGTCCCTCTGCGTCTCCGGATGGGCCTTGGCAGTGGCCAAGTGCTCCACACGGCCCCGCAGCTCACGCAGCTCCTCCCGGTAGACGTCGGCCACACGCGAGGGCTCCTGGTCCCGCGCCTGGTTCAGCTCCAGCGCCAGCCCCCGGTTCTGCTGCTCCGGCAGCCGGACCTTCTCGACGGAGCTGGCGAAGCGGTCGTTGAGCTCCATCAGCTCCACCTTCTCCTTGCTGCGCGTCTCCCTGAACTCCGAGTTGAGCGCAGTGGCCAGCGAGAAATCCATCCTGCCCGTGCCCATGCGGGGACCCAGCCGGGTGCTGCGGGGCGCCCGGAGCCGCGCCGGGGAGCTGGCGGGGAGCACCCGGTGCAGCGGGGCGGCGGTGCCGGAGCGGCGGCTGTAGGAGGACAGGCGCTGGCTCTCCATGCCGATGGGATGAGGGGTTGCGATGCGCCGGGATGAGGGGTTTTATGGAGCCCCGTCCCCCCCGTCCCGCCGGCACTGGCCACTGGCCACAGAGCTGGAGGGATGGCACAAAACCCAGCCTCTGCGGCGCCTGCAGGGGTGAATGTGCCCTGGCACCCGGCCTGGGCACCGGGAACCGCCTGCCCCATCCACAGGCTCTGCTGGGATCCGGGGAGGGCCCGAGACAGCCGGCATGGGGAGCACAGAACACGGCCATCCCTACCAACCCTTCTCCATCCCTACCCACGGGGCAGCCGTGCCCTGGGGACACGGGGTGCTGGGTCCGAGGTGTCACAGGGTGCCCGCTGCAGTGCCAGGGCTGTGCCTGCACCCTGGGGATCCATCCAGCAGCGTCTTGAGGTGCTCAGGGTAGGGAGAGCCCCTGGGCAGGCTCAGGGGTGGGTGTGCACCCCCCCGCCATGCACACACACGAGGCTCTCCTGTGGTTCTGCCGCCTGATGATGCTGATGCTGACCTGGATGCTCCTTTGGAGCCGGGGCCTCTGGATCCGGGCAAGGAGCCTGGTTCACATCCCACACATCCTTATGACAAACGGGCAGCTGTAAAGGGAGAAGGGAGAGGGGCAGGGATGCGGATGGACAGAGAGCTTTCCCGGTGGCGTGTGTGCCGGAGCAGGACCCGCTGTGGGAAGGTCTCTGCTATGCTCTTATGAAAGATACCAGGCGAATGGTGACGGACCATGGACCCGGGGCCCCATAGACAGCTCATTTGACAGGGTCTCTCTGGGATACTCACGTACCAGGGGCTGGCACATACAAATAGATCCATGTTGTCATCGACCCCTGGAGACTTTTCCAGCCTGATCGTCCATCCTCACAGGGTCCTGGCGCCACGTTCTGTGCAGGGGGCTGTGGAGTGGCGTAATGATGGTCCGGGTTTTGTGTTTCAAACACTGCCATTGTGGGGAGTGTGCTTGTGCGATCCCATGCGTGTGTCTGTGTCCGTGTGCGTGTGTGTTGGTGGCAGGCAGTGTTCTGTGTGCTTTCTGTTGTCGGGTTCCCACATTAGTTTTTAAGGGGTTGGAAGCAGCAGTGCGGCCCCCTCAGCTGTTGCATCACCGTGTGCAAAAGAAGCTGCCTCCCGATCCGCTTCCCAGCGCTCCAGCGGTGGCACGGCCGGGATGGACACCGGAGCCGTGCAGTGAAGGAAAACAAACCCAAACCCTTTCCATCTATGGGAGCACTGGGGCAGTTTGTAGAGACCCCACAGACAAGGCCTAAAGAGCGCCTGCAGCACGCGGGGCACACGGGAGGAGCCCTGCTCAGTGTGTTTAAAGTGACCTGGGGGTGAATCCAGGGCTGGGAGGAACGGATGGATCGGGTGACACCAGAGCTGCTGGCTGGAACAGCGAGAGGGGCAGCGCAGCCCCAGCTCCATCAGCCCCGGCACCTCCATCGGCTCCATCAGCTCCATCAGCTCCATCAGCCCCATCACCTCCATCAGCCCCATCACCTCCATCAGTTCCATCAGCCCCATCACCTCCATCAGCTCCATCAGCCCCATCAACTCCATCAGCCCCATCACCTCCATCAGCCCCATCGGCTCCATCAGCTCCATCACCTCCATCAGCTCCATCAGCTCCATCAACTCCATCAGCCCCATCAGCTCCATCACCTCTATCAGCTCCATCAGCTCCATCAGCCCCATCACCTCCATCAGCCCCATCAGCTCCATCAGCTCCATCAGCCCCATCAGCTACATCAGCTCCATCACCTCCATCACCTCAATCAGCTCCATCAGCTCCATCAGCTCCATCACCTCCATCAGTTTCATCAGCCCCATCAGCTCCATCAGCCCCATCAGCTCCATCAGCTCCATCAGCCCCATTAGCTCCATCAGCTCCATCACCTCCATCAGCTCCATCAGCTCCATCACCTCCATCAGCTCCATCAGCTCCATCAACTCCATCAGCCCCATCAGCTCCATCACCTCTATCAGCTCCATCAGCTCCATCAGCCCCATCACCTCCATCAGCCCCATCAGCTCCATCAGCTCCATCACCTCCATCAGTTTCATCAGCCCCATCAGCTCCATCAGCCCCATCAGCCGCATCAGCTCCATCAGCCCCATTAGCTCCATCAGCTCCATCACCTCCATCAGTTTCATCAGCCCCATCAGCTCCATCACCTCCATCAGCTCCATCACCTCTATCAGCTCCATCACCTCTATCAGCTCCATCAGTTCCATTAGCCCCATCAGCTCCATCAGCTCCATCACCTTCATCAGCTCCAACGCCTCCATCAGCTCCATCCCCTCCATCAGCTCCATCAGCCCCAACAGCCCCATCAGCCCCATCAGCTCCAACGCCTCCATCAGCTCCAACACCTCCATCAGCTCCATCCCCTCCATCAGCTCCATCCCCTCCATCTGCCCCATCAGCTCCATCAGCCCCATCAGCTCCATCAGTTCCATTAGCCCCATCAGCTCCATCAGCTCCATCACCTTCATCAGCTTTATCACTTCCATCAGCTCCATCACCTCCATCAGTTCCATCAGCCCCATCAGCCCCATTAGCCCCATCAGCTCCATCACCTCCATCAGTTCCATTAGCCCTATCAGCTCCATCAGCTCCATCACCTTCATCAGCTTTATCACCTCCATCAGCTCCATCCCCTCCATCAGCTCCATCCCTTCCATCAGCCGCCAGCCAAGCAGCATCGGGGGGCAGGAGAAGAAGAAAACAAACCGAGACGACGCAGCCCTGGAACAGGAAGGAGCCAGTGCAGCTCCTGTGCTTCCAACCTGCCGGGCCCTTTAACCGCGGGGAATGGCCCAGCCGACTCCTGCAGTGTTAACACTGGGCCGCTTGCTCCTGCGGCTGCTGAACGCTCCTTGTGCATCAGGACGCCTCTGCCCTAAGGAAACCCTTCAACCTGCTGATAACCTGCGGGGTATTTGTGTCCTCCTGCCTACAGGTCCATGGCGGCTGCCTGCAGCGCTTGTCAAGCCTTGCCATGGGCTGGGCAGGGGAGTGGAGGAACCGGATGCCTCAGCTGCAGGAGCTGCCCGTGAATACCCCGAGCAGAAGGAGGCAGGAAGAGAGAAACGAATGATTGCAAAGCATCACTTGGGGGCAGCTGAAAGGTCACAGCTTCAATGTGTGTGCTTGTAACGTAGCAGTGAGCAGAGGCGGTGGTTTTGTGTGTACAGCACCTGTATTCACTGGCCAGGAGCTGATGAGAAACTGCACCTTGCATGGATTTGTCCCTTGTAAAAGAGGTGCTGGAGCGTGCACATTTGCAGCAGCTGCTAGAAACTGCTAAGGCAAAAGCCAGAGAGATTCCAACAGGATGGCAGTGTTCTAAAGCAGGCATCGAGAGCAGATCCATGGAACAAAACAGGGGCAGCTCAGGGTTAACCCCCAAGAACGCACAGTGAAAGTGTGGGATGTTTGGGATGTTTGGGATGCTGGATGGAGGACGGAGCTCCTGTACTGCGCCAGGGCAGCACCCACATGTGCCTTGGCAAGGCAGCAAAGGGGGTCAGGGGGTGCAAGGGACAAGTGCGGTCCCAGGGTAGGGATGCTCAGAGCTCTCTGCCCCAGGCCTGGGGCTTTGCAAGCAGCCGGAGCAAGGGGGACACAGAGAGCAGGGCGGCAGCAGCAGGGTTTTAGCAAGGGGGGAACAGCACCGAAGCACCCAAAGCAGCAGGGGCTGGGCCTGCACTCCAGGACACGGCCCAGGCTGGACGCCCCCAGCACAGCAAAGGGGCAGAAGGCACCCGCAGGAACCCCTGCATGAGCGGGGAAGCCACGATGGAGCTCAGCCCCAGGAGCAAGGGCCTTTGCCAGGCCCAAACCCAGCTCCCCCCAGGAGGGGGGCAAGAAGAAGCAGCCGATGTCTCTGCTCAGCCCTCTGCTTTGAACCAAACTATTTATGAACGACAATAAATCATCTGCTGCAAAACACATCCAGGGCTGGGCTGGGAATGGGGGACAGGGAAAGGGGGACAGGGAATGGGGACAGGGAATGGGGGACAGGGAATGGGGACAGGGAATGGGAGACAGGGAATGGGGACAGGGCAGGGACTTGGGGGTGACTGTGAGCAGAAGAAACACTTAAGGGGAGCGCTGTGGGGCTGCAAGGAGGACGCAGAGGAAGGAAGAAATCTGGTAACTGGGTTAGGGACACGGGGAGGGATCCAGGAGCCGTCAGTGCAAGAGCTTCATTGGCTGGGGGCGGGCGCAAGGGGTTGGGGACAGTTCCTTGGGTCTCCTCCTGCTGCCCTTCCGGGTGCTGTTCCCCCAGCGAGGCTCTGAGGAAGACAAGAGCAGAGAAACAGATGAGGCAGCTCCTGGGCAACAGCAGCAAACCCAGAGCCCCTCCTGAGGAGGATCCAAGCCTCCTCCTTCCCACCCCTCTCCAAGGACCCTTCCCAAGGCTGAGGCTGCAGCCAGGAACAGCAAACCCCAAACGGCCTCTTCCAGCAGCACCAAACATCCCATTCCCAGGTGTTTGCCCCCCCAGACTAGAACGGGGCTGGCACAGCAGCAGCTCGCCGAGGCAGGGAGCTCCCATCGGGGCTTGCTTCTCCTCTCCCATCCGCGGGGCCTTGCTCTGTATCCCCCCTTATCCCAGCTGCGGAAACGCATCCGCCTCCTGGGCCGTCATCCCTGCGCACAGACCATAGAGGCTGGAGCTTTAAGAGCATCGAGATTCCACCACTAAACCGTGTCATGAGCACGGGTTTATGGAATGGGTTAGGTTGTGAAGGAGCTTAAAGCATCCAGGTGGAAGCAAGGGGCAGGGACGCCTTCCATTAGACCAGGTTGCTCCAAGCCCCATCCATCCTTCTCCATCCAACCCATGCCAGTGTCCCACCACCCTCATATGGAACAACTTCTCCTTATCTCAAGCCACACTCCCCTGTTCCAGTTGGAACCCATCACTCCTCATCCTACGGCTCCAATCCATGTGGAAGGTCCCTCTTCACGCCCAAATGATGAAGGAGAACCCTTCCATCCCCACAGGGGAGAGTGGCGGTCCCCTCCGGCGTTGCCATGGCCACCCATCCCCATCCTCATCCTCTCTCCTTCTCCTCCATAGGGTGACAGCGGCGGTCCCCTCATGTGCCGGGACAAGCGCGCCAACTTCTTCTGGGTTGTGGGGCTGACGAGCTGGGGCCGCGGCTGCGCCAGGGCCAACCATCCGGGGGTCTACACCTCAACGCAGCACTTCCATGAGTGGATCCTCTACCAGCTGGGGATGTTCCGCTCCGCGGGAGCCTCCGCCACGCCCCCGACATGGAGCCACCAGCACGTCTCCCACACTCCCACCCAGGAGACGATGCCGGCGCCCACGGCCTCCAGCATCAGTGGCTTCTGCTCGTTCCCGGTTCGGGTGCTGGTGGAATTCGCCACTCGGGTGCGGGAGTTGCTGCAGGGTCTAGGGGGGAAGAAGACTTGAGGAGCGGCATCGCCTGCAGTTGGCTTGAACTGCAGTAAAGTTGCCTCGTTTTCCCATAGAGGGGACGCTTTGCACGCCCACCTCTTCTTCTGGTGCATGGGGAGGGATGGGGATGAGGGATGGAGGGCACAGTGGGAAGCGGGAGCTGGGAATCAGGGAATCAGCCAGGTTGGGAAAGACCTTCAGGAGCATCAAGTCCAATCATTGCCCTACCATCAAGCCGTGGCATGAAGAAGGAGGGAGGACAGCTTCCATTAGACCAATTTGCTCCATGCCCCATCCCTCCTTCTCCATTCAACCCATCCCAGTGTCCCAACACCCTCACTTCCTTATCTCCAACCTGAACTTCCCTGTTCCAGTTGGAACCCATCACCCTCCTCCCCACACCCAAATGATGAAGGAGAACCCAGCCTTCCATGGTTCTGTTTCATCCCTGCATCCAGCTGGAGCATCCCACTTCATCCCTGCATCCAGCTGGAGCATCCTGCTTCCAGGCTTGGGATCTTCCCTTGGGACCTCACAAGTGTCGACCCAACTACAAACCTCGTTTGCTCACTCCCCCCCTTCTTGCCCTCCCCCTGCTCCTGGAGGGACGGAGAGGAGAATCAGAAAGAATGCAACTCCCACGGGTTGAGATGAGAACAGTTTAGTAACTAAGGTATAACAGAAATCACTGCTGCTACCGCCAATAATAATAATGATAAAGGAAATAACAAGGGGGAAAATGCAACACCTCAACGCCAGCCGACCAATAACTCGCCCCAGTCCCCCCAGCAGAGCACCGACCGATGCCTCCTCCAACCCTGCAGTCCCAGCCCTTCCGGGTAACTCCCAGTTACATCCTGGCCATGCCGTGCTGTGGTATGGAATACCTCTTGGGCTAGTTTGGGTCAGGTGTCCTGTCTGATTCCTCCCGGCCTCCCCTCCTCCCTGGCAGAGCAGGAGGCTCACAAAGTCCTTGGCCAGACCAAACATTCGAGCAGCAACTGAAAACATCGGCGTTATCAGCGCTGTTCCCAGGCCAAAAAACGAAACCACAGCGCTGCACCAGCTACTAAGAAGGAGAAAAATGACTGCTGCTGCTGAACCCAGGACATTCAGAAAAATCTATTTGCCACTGCTGTCCCAGAGAACTTCCTCACCCGATTGTCCCAGTTTGATTTCTGTTTTCAGCCAATGAGTTTCATTATGTTCCTCCTGAACCAGCTTCCAGAGTGGATTATAGGCAATTACAGTGGGCCCATCAGCTATCTGAACCCAGCCCTCTTTGTTTTCCTGTCTTTTCAGATCTTCAGTCAGCTTTTCATCCCCTTTTGAATATCTGGGTTCAGATTTCCCAGTTGTCAGTTTGCCGTCAGGGATTAAGGACATGATTTTACCTTGTTCAGATGCTCGTTTGGCTTCCAAATCGGCCAAATTAGTTCCGATTTCCTGATCAGGGTCACCGTGTTGATGCCCTCTACAATACTTAACAGCTCCTTCCTCAGGCAGCCGAACAGCAGTTTCTACAGCACGTTTAATCTGTTTCCCTTGGCTGTTCAAAAGCCCTCGTTCTTTCCAGATGGCTCCTTGTGCATGGACCACACCAAACGCGTATTTAGAATCAGCCCAAATATTGATCCTTTTGTCTTTAGCCAGTTCCAGGCTCTCGATAATGCTGTTATTTCTGCCTTCCGGGCAGAGGGGTTTGCTGGTAAAGGTTTAGCTTCTGTTACCTGTCAAGTGGTGGTAAGGGCATATCCTGCCTTTCGATCACCCTTTTTCATGGAGCGGTTCCCATCAGTAAACCAAGAACCAAATCTGGTGGGCTCCAATGCGCAGTCTCTCCAGTGGCCAAGCACTCGTGTGTTAGTGGTTCCTGCAGAAAGGATGCTGGGTTCACCACATCGGTGACCACAATTTCTATATCATCCTGCTCCACAGGAGTGGCCTGGTACTTTGAAAACCGTGAAGGAGATAACCAGTGGGCTCCTTTCTGTTCCAGGGCTGCCGATACAACATGGACACCAGTACAGTCATCTTCTGTCCCAAGGAGAGTTTGCGGCCTCTTCCGTATTCATGAGAACCGCCGCCACAGCCCTCAGGCATCCGGGCCGTGCTCTGCTCGCTTCATTCAGCTCTTTCGCAAACGATGCCACTGCCCTTTTCTAGGGTCCCTGAGCCAGGACCCCCGAGGCTGTTCCTTTTTTCCATCAGAATACAGCCAACAGGGTTGGTTTGCATCCGGAAGTCCCAGAGCTGCAGCTCTCATTTGCTCTCTTCCTGAATTTCTAAAAGCCCCCTCTGCTGCATCAGTCCGTTCCAAAGAGGGAGGGTTTCCTTTTAACAGTTCCTAGCGTGGTCCTACCAGAACACCGTAATCGTGGATCTCAAGTCTGCCCCATACCGTCATTCCCGGGAACATCCGGAGCTCCTTGACGGTCAACGGTCGTGGAGTTTGACAAAGGGCTTCTTTTCCGGCGATTCCAAGTTCTCTCTGTCCTCCTGTTACTTCATATCCTAAGGAGGAAACTCGGGTTTGAATTAGTTGGGCCTTTAATCTGGATCCCCGATAACCGTTCAGTCCCAGGAGCTTCAAGAATCCCACCATCCCCTGGACACGTTCTTCCTCTGTTCCTGGGGCAGTTCCTAGGGCGTCCCCGTATTGTACCAGAGTCCCCGTCTGAGTGGGTGGCTTCCATGATTCTGGCTGTGTGTGCACTGATTTCCAAACATGGCTGGACTGGTTTGAAACCCTTGAGGTAAAACCGTCCAAGTTAATTGGGTTTGTGGGGTGTTCTTGGGAGCGGGCATGGTTGGATTGGGCTTGGAGCATCCTGCTCTATGGAAGGTGTTCCTGCCCATGGAAGGGGTTGGAGCTGGAAGAGCTTTAAGGTGCCTTCAACCCAACCCGTTGCATGACTCCAGGATTCCATGACTCCATGATCCCACACCTCTGTGCTGCAGTGTGGATGTTCTCTGGTGCATGGATCTTGGGAAGCAGCTGGTGGCAGAAGGGAGCTCCACAGCATCCCACAAGCAGAGCATCCCAGAGGTATTCAGAGCATCTCATAGGGCTCCAGAGCATCCCAGAGGTATTCAGAGCATCCCATAGGGCTCCAGAGCATCCCAGAGGTATTCAGAGCATCCCACAAGCAGAGCATCCCATAGGGATTGAGAACATCCAACAAGCTGAGCAACCCATCGGGATTCAGATCATCCCACAAAAAGAGCATCCCATAGGGTTTCAGAGCATCTCACAAGCAGAACATCCTACAGGGATTCAGGTCATCCCACAGGCAGAGCTTCCCATAGGTATTCAGAGCATCCCACAGGCAGAGCATCCTATAGGGACTCAGAGCATTCCACAAGCAGAGCAGCCCATACAGATTCACAGCATCCCACAAGCAGAGAATCAATCCCATGGGGATTCATAGCATCCAGTAGGTCTCCAGAGCATCCCACAGAGCTCCAGAGCATCCCACAGGGATTCAGAGCATCCCATAGGGCTCCAGAGCATCCCATAGAGACTCAGAGCATTCCACAAGCAGAGCAGCCCATACAGATTCCGAGCATCCCACAAGCAGAGCATCCCATTCGGATTCACAGCATCCCACAAGCAGAGAATCAATCCCATAGGGATTCACAGCATCCCACAGGGCTCCAGAGCATCCCACAGAGCTCCGGAGCATCCCAAAGGGATTCAGTGCATCCCACAAGCAGAGCATCCCACAGGGCTCCAGAGCATCCCATAGGGATTCAAATCACCCCAAGCCCATCAGAACATCACCCGACGCAATTTCATACGCAAGGGTCCTGAAGGTTTCACCTGCCATGTCTTCTCTGGCTCTGGTGCTTTCTTTATTCTTGAGTAATGTATTCAAGCAGGTTGTTCCTTTATCTTCACTGCTGTAAAGGTGGTCAGTAATCTCTGGTACGGTCCGCTGCACTTCTCCTGTAGAGGATCTCCAGAAAAATTCTTAACATAAACCCAGTCTCCAGATCTGAAAGGGTGGATCGGATAATCCAAACCTCTTGCTCTTGTCCCTACTATTCTCTTATTTATCTCTTCCAATTGTTTTCCTAAATTTATCAAAAACTGTCGTAGATAGCCTTCTCTCACTTCCTGAAGACTTTCCCCTGTAAACTGGGACTGATATGGTCTTCCATACAAAATCTCAAATGGGCTAACCTCTTCTTTTGACCGAGGTTTAGTTTGAATTCTTAATAGAGCCAGTGGTAACGCCTGGTACCAATATAAATTTGTTTCCTGACATATTTTACTAATCTGTTTAATCAGATGGTTCATCTTTTCTACTTACCCACTGGCCTGAGGCCTGTATGGAACACGTAGTTGCCAATCAATTTCAAATTTTTTTGCTAATTTCTTGTGACAATTTTGCACTAAAGTGTTAACCTCAGTCTGAAGAAACTGCCTCTGGTACTCCAAAACGAGGTATGATCTCGTTAAATAATATTTTAATCGCTTGTCTTGCATTATTTATCCTACAAGGGAATGCTTCTGGCCAGCCTGAAAAAGTATCCTTTAACACCAACAAATATTGATAACCTCCTTTTCTTGATAATTCAGAAAAATCTGTTTGCCACTGCTGTCCCAGGTAACTTCCTCTCACAATTGTCCTAATTTGATTTCTATTTTCACTTTTAGGATTATTCTTAAGACATAGCTGACATTGTTTTGTCACTTACTGAACTACAGTATATAGATTTCTTCCTACAATTTGTTTGTTTAAGTGTTTATACAAAGAGTTACTATCACAATGAGTTTTATTATGTCCCCCCTGAACTAACTTCCAGAGTTGGTTATAGGGGGTTACAATTCTCCCATCAGGTATCTGAACCCCACCCTCTTTATTTTCCTGTCCTTTTAGATCTTGAATCAATTTTCTATCCTCTTTTGAATATCTAGGTTTAGATTTCTCAATTGTTAGTTTGCCATCAGGGATTAAGGACATGATTTTAGATTGTTCAGCTGCTCGTTTGGCTTCAAAATCGGCCAAATTATTTCCAATTTCCTGATCAGAGTCACCTTGATGTCCTTTACAGTACATAATAGCTACTTGTTCAGGTAGCTGAACAGCTTCTAGTAATTGTAGAATTTCTGTAGCATGTTTAATCTGTTTCCCTTGTGTATTCAAAAGTCCTTGCTCTTTCCAGATAGCACCTCGTGCATGGACCACACCAAATGCGTATTTAGAATCAGTCCAAATATTTATCCTTTTATCTTCAGGCAGTTCCAGGGCTCTCGTTAATGTTATTATTTCTGCCTTCTGGGCAGAGGTGTTTGCTGGTAAAGGTTTAGCTTCTATTACCTGTGAAGTGGTGGTAACGGCATATCCTGCCTTTCGTTCACCTGCTTTCGTTCATGAAGCTACTACCTCAGTAAACCGAGAATCAGCGCCTTCCAGAGGTTTTTCTTTCAAGTCTGGTCGGCTCAAATACACAGTCTCTATGGTGGCCAAGCAATTGTGTGTTAGTAGTTCTGTCAGTTGTTCCTGAAGAAAGGATGCTGGATTCACCACATCGGTGACCACAATTTCTGTATCATCCTGTTCCACAAGGGTGGCCTGGTATTTTAAAAACCGTGAAGGAGATAACCAGTGGGCTCCTTTCTGCTCCAGGACTGCTGATACTGCATGGGACACTAGCACAGTAATCTTCTGTCCCAAGGTGAATTTGCGAGCCTCTTCAATATTTATGATGACTGCGGCCACAGCCCTCAGGCATCCGGGCCATCCTTTGCTCGCTTCATCCAGTTGTTTTGAAAAATATGCCACTGCCCTTCTGTATGGTCCTAGTTTCTGAGCAAGGACCCCCAAGGCTATTCCTTGTTTTTTATAGGAATATAGCCTAAAGGATTTAGTCACATCTGGAAGTCACAGAGTTGCAGCTCTCACTGGCTCTGTTTTTAAATTTTTAAAAGCCCCTCTGCTGTATCAGTCCGTTTTAAAGAGGGAGGGTTTCCTTTCAACAGTTCATACAGTGGTCTTACCAGAGCACCATAATCATGGATCCAAAGTCTGCACCCATCCGGTCATTCCCAGGAATGCCTGGAGCTCCTTGGTGGTTGACGGTCATGGAGTCTGACAAAGGGCTTCTTTTCTAGCAGCTCCAAGTTCTGTCTGTCCTCCTGCTATTTCATATCCTAGGTAGGAAACTCAGGTTTGGATTAGTTGGGCCTTTCATTTGGATACCCAATAACCATTCAGTCCCAGAAAATTGAATAATTCCACTGTCCACTGGATACATTCTGCCTTTGTTTCTGTAGCAATTAACAGGTCATCCACATATTGTAACAGAGTCCCGTCTGAGTAGGTGGCTTCCGTGATTCTAGTTCTCGTGCTAGCTGATTTCCAAACATTGCTGGACTGTTTTAAACTCTTTAGGTAATACTGCCCAAGTTAACTGAGTTTCCCTTTCTGTGTCAGGATTTTCCCATTCAAAAGCAAATAACTTTGGCTTTCTTTGGCCAATGGTAAGCAAAAGAAAGTGTCCTTTAAGTCCAGGATGGCAAACCATTTCTGATTATTATTCAGTTTAGCCAATAAGTCATACAAATTAGCTACTACTGGACGAATATACTCTGCTGTTTTGTTGATTGCCCTGAGATCTTGAACCAATCTGCACCTTTTGCCATCATATTCCTTTAGTGTCCAGATAGGAGTGTCATATTCCAAGTCACATTCAATTAATAATCTATATTTTAAAATGTATCAGTGATCGTTGATTCCCTTTGATCTTCTAATTTTGAGGGATATTGTTTTATTCTAATTGAGCAAGGCTCCCCCTCCTTTTTATTGACACTTTAAGAGGCAAAGCATTTTTCGCCTTACCTGGAACTTCAGATGCCCATACTCCCAGATATACCTGATTAAGTTTTTCTTCTATTGCAGGGAGGTCCTCCTGTTTGCTTTTCTGCTGAATTAAAGATAAACTCAAAACTGCAATTAATTGATTATTTTTAACTCTAAATTCCATTTTGCCTTCTTTAAATGTTGCTTCTCACCCTAATAAAGATTTAAGAGAATTTGGCATGCATAAAAATTTATGCATTCCTATTTGTTTTCCCAATTTGTACTTTAAAGGTTTCAGAAAGAATGCTTCACTTTTTTTTTTTTCCTGGTGGCCAGTAGCTCCCACATCTGTAGCGAATTCTTTTCTCTCTGATTTAATACCAAATAACTTGCTCCTGTAATTGCTAAAATTCCACTTTATTTCCTCTAGTCCCTAGTTTTAATTTAACCAGTGGATCTGGTAAGGTAGATTCCCCAGGTCCCCGTCAGTCTAGTTGCAATTCAGTCACCGGATCCACCCCATGGCACTGCCCCCCCACCCAGGGCAGTCTCACTTCCAGCGTCCAAACTCCCCACAGCCCGCACACCGATCCGCTTCCACAGAAGAAGAGCCCACTCCCCCACCTCTGCCCGACATCCCTCCTCCCAGGCTCAAACACAGGAGCTGCTCGAGCTCCCCTCCTTTCCCCCTTGGTTTTCCCTTTTGTTTTTTATCTCACAGTTGCTCACCCTGCTCTGCAGAGGCTGCAGGTGCCTGCCTCTGCAACAGCACTTCTGCTTTAACCTTTTCCTAACTCTGAATGTGAATCTGCCGCTTTTTGCCAGTGGCAGCAATCTCTTCCTCCTTATCAATATCAGATAGGACAGGTGCAGAGGGTGCTCCTCTCAGAGGTACCTGTGACACATACTTTTCCAACCTACCTTCCTGATTACTGTTTTTTTACTTTAAACATCTTTCCCCAATATCACAGGCTGAACAGCATCTCTCCATCTTAACTTTCAGTTTTTCCCTGTCCTTTTCCAAAGCGAAAATTAAGGGATCTGGCAGAGCTATATTAATTCTGCATTCAGTCCCTCACTCCACGTGGTTTCTTAAAGTGAAAAACACATCTGCATACATTACTTCATCCCATTTTCCTTGCCACCTCAAAACAACATTAATTGTAACAATATATTATAGTTCAGAGTTCCATTTTCAGGCCATTTTCCCTGATTTTCCAAAATATACAAAGGCCACCATCGGTTACAATATTTTACCAATGTTTTCTTATTTACCGAGCCCCCAGGAGACCCTCCAAGTTACTTCCAGTGTGCCAAAATGCACCCTAAAAGACTCTTTTTCAAGATCTCTTCACTCTGCTGACTTTCCATTATCAGTCTCACATTCACACACACACACGGGATCCCACAGACACACTGCACACAGTTACAACCCTGGAGACAGAGACTAAAATTCTATCAAACAAACAACAGTTAATAACACAGTTATAGCATCCTGTCACCAATACCAAAGCACACGACCAAAATCCTTAACGTAACAAGCCACAAAATAAATCAAATACCAACAAGATCCAAAACCATTTCCACAAGACACCCCCTGCGTTTTGTAGGACCCAAACCACAAGAAGCCCCCTGCTTCTTGTGGGTGTATACCAGACGGACGCTAGCAGCCGGGTATTCGCCTTTACCCACGAGATTTCCTATATCTCGATTTACGGAAGGCTTCCAAACCTTGCGTACGCTTACCAAACCAACCCAATTACCAATGCAGTCTTTATGCAAGATGCCCCTGCACCTTACAGACCATACAAAAGAAAAGAATACCTTTGATGAAGATGGTCCTTGTCTGCTCCTGCAGTGATCCGAATGAGTCGAGGGGTCCCTCCGGGAAAAATTCCCGAGGGCCCTAGGGAGCCCTGTCCTCAGTGGGTCCTGCAGCCGAGCAGAGAGGGTCCCATCTGGGTCGCCAGATTGATTGGGAGAAAACTCCAGGAACAAACTTGCCAGCAGAGTTTTCAAGCTGACAAGCAGGTATTCTTTATTGCGGCGCTGGGAGCCACGGGGGAGAGCTCCTCCTAACGTGTGTCTCCCCCTGTTGCTCCACAGGCTGTCCTTATCTAGTCCCTGGGCACACATACATTACGTCATTTTCCAGAAAGTTCCCCGCATGCGTACAGAATTGTGGCGGTGGTCTCTGAGGGTCGTTTACTTCCTCCAACAATCTTCATCACTTCTGGCAGCCTTTGGAGCATGCGCAGTAGATGCTCATACCAGTTTAATTGGTTCGTTAGCACAGGAGACATAATAATCCTCCTATCCTCCTACTTATCAGTTAGTTTAACTGTAGCCCATCCTGGACACCTGCCATTCCCAGATACTCCTTATCCCTGTGTCCTGCTCTTCTAGCCTGTTTTTCTTAAAACTCTGTCAACTATAACAATTTATCTTGCACAAGAATGCTCAGTGTGTTCTCCAGCTGCACTCTATTTTTTTCTATGTACCAGGCACTTCAGTAATTTTCCATAGCTACTGTTACAAAGCCATCAAACTTAGCATTACTTAAAACTGATTCTAAAGGTTTTTATATTCCATTTTGTGATTTTCTGTCCCCCTTGTTTCACTCCTTCCCACCCCTCTCCAAGGGCCCTTCCCAAGGCTGTGGCTGCAGCCAGGAACAGCAAACCCCAAACGGCCTCTTCCAGCAGCACCAAACATCCCATTCCCAGGTGTTTGCCCCCCCAGACTAGAACGGGGCTGGCACAGCAGCAGCTCACCGAGGCAGGGAGCACTCCCAGCGCCCATCACGCTGCAGGGAAAGGGCTTCCCTGGGTGCCTGCCTGGGTGCGGAGGAGCACAGGGCTCACCTGGGATGTGGGAGGGCTGCACACAGCTCTTGCTGCTGCGCTGCAGTTGGGCAGTGCAGCTCTGGAGGCCCCCCGGGCACAGCAGGGCGACGCTGGCACAAGGGAGCTCCAAGGCATCCCACAAGCAGAGCATCCCAGAGGTATTCAGAGCATCTCATAGGGCTTCAGAGCATCCCACAGGGATTCAGAGCATCCCATAGGGCTCCAGAGCATCCCATAGGGATTCAGACCATCCCCCAAGCAGAGCATCCCATAGGGATTCAGATCATCCCACAAGCAGAGCATCCCATAGGGATTCAGAGCATCCCACAAGCAGAGCATCCTATAGGGACTCAGAGCATTCCACAAGCAGAGCAGCCCATACGGATTCATAGCATCCCACAAGCAGAGAATCAATCCCATAGGGATTCAAAGCATCCAATAGGGCTCCAGAGCATCCCACAGAGTTCCGGAGCATCCCAAAGGGATTCAGTGCATCCCACAAACAGAGCATCCCACAGGGCTCCAGAGCATCCCACAGAGCTCCAGAGCATCCCATAGGGATTCAAATCACCCCAAGCCCATCAGAACACCCCCGTCTCAGCATGCCCCCACACAGCATGGAACCCCTCATGGTCACGCCCCACTCCCCCCCACTGAACCGCCTCCCATGGAACCTGCCTCTCTATGACATCAGCACCAGCTCCAAGGGACCTGCATCCAGCACCCGTGTCCCTGGGGCAGTTGTGCTTTGGGTGCAGTGGTGCTTGCAGCTCCTTGTTGTCACCCTTAGCGGTGCTGGCAGCGATGGCTTTGCTCCGTGCCGTCATCCTGCTGGCCTCGGCCTGGCTGGTGCGAGGCTCCTGGGACAGCTGTGGGTGAGTGGCACCAGGCCCCGGGGCTCCTGCTATTCCATAGGGAGATGCTGCTGCTCCCAGCCAGGGGCACACCAGTGGGATGGTGGGATTGGGGGAGCCCCACTTCCTTGCCATCACCCCATGTGGTAGCACAGCGCAGCTATGGGGCACCCCATAGCGTCCCTTGTACCTGCGGCACCAGTGGGGTGGGACAATGCTCGCCCTTCATCACTAACCATCAAGTGTTGGGCTTCTGCTTCCAGAGGCACTTGCGGTACCCGTCCCATGGCTGATTACTATGGGACGTCACGCATCGTCGGAGGCGTGGATGCGCAGCAGGGCGCCTGGCCATGGATCGTCAGCATCCAGTTCCCCAGGGGCACCGGCTCCTCGCACATCTGCGGGGGGTCCCTCATCACCCCCCAGTGGGTCCTCACGGCTGCTCACTGCTTCGTCGGGCAAAAGTAAGGCAGAGGAGGGATTCCAGCCTTAGGGAATAGCCCAGGAGCAGCTCCCATCCTGTCCGATTCCCCATCCTGGATGCACTGGGAAGAGTGCACAAGAGAAGGCTGCTTCCAGCTTGACAGCCCTTGAGCCTAAGGCACCCTGGGGCAGTGCTTTCCTTTGGGAAGCACCAGGAATGTGACTCCTTCCCACCCCTCTTCTCCTTAGAATGGATTAGACTGGCATGGAATGAGATGGAATGGAATGGCACGGGATCGAATGGATCATGGAATCGGCTGGGTTGGGTTGGAAAGGAGCTTGGGATCACCCACTTCCAACCCCTTGCCATGGGCAGGGATGCCTTCCGTAAAGCAGCTTGCTCCAAGCCGGCCTTGAGCACTGCCAGGCATGGAGCATCCAAACCTTCTCCGTCCATGCCATCCCAGTGCCCCAGCACCCTCCCAGGGAATCCCTTCCTTACCTCCAACCTGCAAGTCCCTGTCGGAACCCATCAGCCCTTGTCCTACGGCTCCAACCCCTGCTCTTCCACTCCGTCCCAGCTTCACCACGGATTGGTTTGTGATGGTCGGAATCACGGACCTGGCTTGGGCCAATACCGAGACCCAGAAGCGGTGGATACGGCAGGTCGTGGTCCATGTATATTACACGGGCATCTCCGGCGGCTTCGACATCGCCTTGGTGGAGCTGGACCAGCCGGTGCAGTGCGGGTACCACGTGCAGCTGGCCTGCGTGCCCGATGCGACGCTCAGGCTATCCCAGCTCTCCGAGTGCTTCATCAGCGGATGGGGCGCGAGGGAGGCCAGAAGTGAGTGCCCGACGGCCCCGTTGGCCTTGGAATGCTGGGTCATGGGTTCATGGAATGGGATGGAAGGGAGGGTAAAGCTCATCCAGGCCTATTGGAGGTTGCTCCAACTGGGGATGGAGTCATCGCAGCCTTCTCCATCCAACCCATCCCAGTGTCCCACCACTTCATTCTGTTCAACCTGAGCATTTCTGGTTGAGCTGGAAACCATCAGCCCTTGTCCCATCGCTGAAGGTCCCTTCACGTCCTCCTTATGTTGAGGATACTGAGCAAAGAGGATGCAGCCCAGGCCGTGGGGGGGTGTTGATGGATCCCATTGAGCTTCTCAGCCCCCAATACCCCAAAGCCATCCCTTGTACCCCCAGCCCTGACCCCCTTTGCGTCCCCACAGCAGGGGCATCGTCCCCATCAGCCCTGCAGGAGGCCAAGGTCCGCCTCATCGATGTCAAGCTCTGCAACAGCACCAATTGGTACCGAGGGGCCATCAAGAGACACAACCTCTGTGCTGGGTACCCGCAGGGAGGCATCGACACCTGCCAGGTAGGGATGTGCCATTGGGGCTCCCTTCTCCTCTCCCATCCTCAGGGCCTTGCTCTGCATCCCCCCTTATCCCAGCTGCGGAAGCGCATCCGCCTCCTGGGCCGTCATCCCTGCGCACAGACCATAGAGGCTGGAGCTTTAAGAGCATCGAGATTCCACCACTAAACCGTGTCATGAGCACGGGTTCATGGAATGGGTTAGGTTGGGAAGGAGCTTAAAGCATCCAGGTGGAAGCAAGGGGCAGGGACGCCTTCCATTAGACCAGGTTGCTCCAAGCCCCATCCATCCTTCTCCATCCAACCCATGCCAGTGTCCCACCACCCTCATATGGAACAACTTCTCCTTATCTCAAGCCAGACTCCCCTGTTCCAGTTGGAACCCATCACTGCTCATCCTACGGCTCCAATCCATGTGGAAGGTCCCTCTTCACGCCCAAATGATGAAGGAGAACCCTTCCATCCCCACAGGGGAGAGTGGCGGTCCCCTCCGGCGTTGCCATGGCCACCCATCCCCATCCTCATCCTCTCTCCTTCTCCTCCATAGGGTGACAGCGGCGGTCCCCTCATGTGCCGGGACAAGCGCGCCAACTTCTTCTGGGTTGTGGGGCTGACGAGCTGGGGCCGCGGCTGCGCCAGGGCCAACCATCCGGGGGTCTACACCTCAACGCAGCACTTCCATGAGTGGATCCTCTACCAGCTGGGGATGTTCCGCTCCGCGGGAGCCTCCGCCACGCCCCCGACATGGAGCCACCAGCACGTCTCCCACACTCCCACCCAGGAGACGATGCCGGCGCCCACGGCCTCCAGCATCAGTGGCTTCTGCTCGTTCCCGGTTCGGGTGCTGGTGGAATTCGCCACTCGGGTGCGGGAGTTGCTGCAGGGTCTAGGGGGGAAGAAGACTTGAGGAGCGGCATCGCCTGCAGTTGGCTTGAACTGCAGTAAAGTTGCCTCGTTTTCCCGTAGAGGGGACGCTTTGCACGCCCACCTCTTCTTCTGGTGCATGGGGAGGGATGGGGATGAGGGATGGAGGGCACAGTGGGAAGCGGGAGCTGGGAATCAGGGAATCAGCCAGGTTGGGAAAGACCTTCAGGAGCATCAAGTCCAATCATTGCCCTACCATCAAGCCGTGGCATGAAGAAGGAGGGGTTGAGATAAGAACAGTTTAGTAACTAAGTAACTAGTAACTAAGGTATAACAGAAATCACTGCTGCTACCGCCAATAATAATAATGAAAAAGGAAATAACAAGAGGAAAGAAGAGATAGAGATCCTGATAGAGGTGATGGAGCTGATGGGGTGATGGAGGTGATGGAGCTGATGGAGCTGATGGGGCTGATGGAGATGTTGGAGCTGATGGAGCTGATGGGGCTGATGGAGCTGATGGGGCTGATGGAGCTGATGGGGCTGATGGAGATGTTGGAGCTGATGGAGCTGATGGGGCTGATGGAGCTGATGGGGCTGATGGAGCTGATGGAGCTGATGGAGCTGATGGAAGTGATGGGGCTGACGGAGCTGATGGGGCTGATGGAGTTAATGGAGCTGATGGAGCTGATGGAGGTGATGGGGCTGATGGAGCTGGGGCTGCGCTGCCCCTCTCGCTGTTCCAGCCAGCAGCTCTGGTGTCACCCGATCCATCCGTTCCTCCCAGCCCTGGATTCACCCCCAGGTCACTTTAAACACACTGAGCAGGGCTCCTCCCGTGTGCCCCGCGTGCTGCAGGCGCTCTTTAGGCCTTGTCTGTGGGGTCTCTACAAACTGCCCCAGTGCTCCCATAGATGGAAAGGGTTTGGATTTATTTTCCTTCACTGCACGGCTCCGGTGTCCATCCCGGCCGTGCCACCGCTGGAGCGCTGGGAAGCGGATCGGGGGGCAGCTTCTTTTGCACACGGTGATGCAACAGCTGAGGGGGCCGCACTGCCGCTTCCAACCCCTTAAAAACTAACACGGGAACCCGACAACAGAAAGCACACAGAACACTGCCTGCCACCAACACACACGCACACGGACACAGACACACGCATGGGATCGCACAAGCACACTCCCCACAATGACAGTGTTTGAAACACAAAACCCGGACCATCATTACGCCACTCCACAGCCCCCTGCACAGAACATGGCGCCAGGACCCTGTGAGGATGGACGATCAGGCTGGAAAAGTCTCCAGTGTCGATGGCAACATGGATCTATTTGTATGTGCCAGCCCCTGGTACGTGAGTATCCCAGAGAGACCCTGTCAAATGAGCTCTCTATGGGGCCCCGGGTCCATGGTCCGTCACCATTCGCCTGGTATCTTTCATAAGAGCATAGCAGAGACCTTCCCACGGCAGGTCCTGCTCCGGCACACACGCCACCGGGAAAGCTCTCAGTCCATCCGCATCCCTGCCCCTCTCCCTTCTCCCTTTACAGCTGCCCGTTTGTCATAAGGATGTGGGGGATGTGAACCAGGCTCCTTGCCCGGATCCAGAGGCCCCAGCTCCAAAGGAGCATCCAGGTCAGCATCAGCATCATCAGGCGGCAGAACCACAGGAGAGCCTCGTGTGTGTGCATGGCGGGGGGGTGCACACCCACCCCTGAGCCTGCCCAGGGGCTCTCCCTACCCTGAGCACCTCAAGACGCTGCTGGATGGATCCCCAGGGTGCAGGCACAGCCCTGGCACTGCAGCGGGCACCCTGTGACACCTCGGACCCAGCACCCCGTGTCCCCAGGGCATTGCGCCCAGCAAACCCTCCGGCTGCCCCATGGGTAGGGATGGAGCCGGGATGGGGATGGAGAAGGGATGGGTAGGGATGGCCGTGCTCTGTGCTCCCCATGCCGGCTGTCGCGGGCCCTCCCCGGATCCCAGCAGAGCCTGTGGATGGGGCAGGCGGTTCCCGGTGCCCAGGCCGGGTGCCAAGGCACATTCACCCCTGCAGGCGCCGCAGAGGCTGGGTTTTGTGCCATCCCTCCAGCTCTGTGGCCAGTGGCCAGTGCCGGCGGGACGGGGGGGACGGGGCTCCATAAAACCCCTCATCCCGGCGCATCGCGCCCATCCCATCAGCATGGAGAGCCAGCGCCTGTCCTCCTACAGCCGCCGCTCCAGTACTGCCGCCCCGCTGCACCGGGTGCTGCCCGCCAGCTCCCCAGCGCGGCTCCGGGCGCCCTGCAGCACCCGGCTGGGTCCCCGCATGGGCACGGGCAGGATGGATTTCTCGCTGGCCACGGTGCTCAACTCGGAGTTCAGGGAGACGCGCAGCAAGGAGAAGGTGGAGCTGATGGAGCTCAACGACCGCTTCGCCAGCTCCGTCGAGAAGGTCCGGCTGCCGGAGCAGCAGAACCGGGGGCTGGCGCTGGAGCTGAACCAGGCGCGGGACCAGGAGCCCTCGCGTGTGGCCGACGTCTACCGGGAGGAGCTGCGTGAGCTGCGGGGCCGCGTGGAGCACTTGGCCACTGCCAAGGCCCATCTGGAGACGCAGAGGGACAACCTCAGCCAGGACCTCGGCAGCCTCCAGCACAAGTAAGGAGCTGCCTGGCTTGGAGCAGGCGTGGGCTCAAGGTGGCCGCTGTGACCAGGAGGATGGTCAAGAGCAGAGTGGTGATGGGGAGCAGGGGGACCACCAGGATGCCCCCAGGGACCAAGGTGGCCGCTGGGACAGGATTGAGAGTGGCCACTGGGGATGGGTGTGAGGAGCATCGCCAGGACCAGGGTGGATGCGGGGATGGTGATCAGGCTTGTTCTGGGGACCAGTGTGGTGATGGGGACCATGGTAGGAACAAGGACCAGGGTGCCACCTAGGACTAATGTGGGAATCGGGGTGTCCCCAGGGACCAGGGTGGTCACCAGGACCAGGGTAGCCCTGGGGACCAGGTACTGCTGGGTACCAGGGTGGTGATGGGGACATGGATGGCCCCTGGGGACAGTGGCGGAGGGTGTGGGATGGGCACGTGCACCTAACCCAGGGTGTAAGGGCTGGTGTTGTGGGGCTGTGTTGACCCACGGGAGGTCTGTCCAAGGGGCTGAGCGTAAGGGTGATGAATGGGTAACGGTGCTGAATGGGTAACGGTGCTGAATGGGTGTGGAGGATTGGCTTGTCGAAAAAGGTCAAAAGGTCACACTCCTGTCAACGAGCTGAAACAAGACATCTGTGTAGAACATGGTGCAAACCTCTCACGCCAGATAATGAGGAACTGAAGGACACCGGCAAACAGCAACATACTATGACCAATCACAGCCAAGGCCACTAAGTGATAAGTGCATGAGAAGGAGGATGGTGGGGGGGTGCACGGTGTAGCTGCAAAAATGTAGAAGCTACAAACCAATGATCTTGTAACATGTAAAAGCTATGAGCCAATGATCTCTCTGTAACCAAACTATAAACATGCAAGCAAGGTCTATAAGTATCCATCTGCTTAGCAATAAACGAGAGTTGTTGGTCATCATCTGATGAGCTCGTCTCTGGGCGATTCCCACACTATCCGATCCACCCTTTCAGATCTGGAGACTGGGTTTATGTTAGGAATTTTTCTGGAGATCCTCTACAGGAGAAGTGGAGCGGACCGTACCAGAGATTACTGACCACCTTTACAGCAGTGAAGATAAAGGAACAACCTGCTTGAATACATTACTCAAGAATAAAGAAAGCACCAGAGCCAGAGAAGACATGGCAGGTCAAGCCTTCAGGACCCTTGCGTGTGAAATTGCGTCGGTCACAATTAGGACTCATATGATAACCGGAGCACAAGCTTGGGACCAGAACTTATACCTGAAATTAGTGCAGAATATCACTAAGGTTTTCAATCGTAGTGACTGTTGGGTGTGTGCACAGTTGCCTAAATCAGGAGAAAGCCTGGATCTCCCATTGGAGTTCCAATTCCTAACACTGTCTCATGGACAAATTTGTGGGTGAACACTAGCAATCTGTATTCGAAGGGAAAGTTAAAATTTGGAATAGTTAATCTTAATGCAGGTAATAAATATTACACCTGTGCACAAAGATGTATTACACTGGGAACCAGGGTAGGAGATCATGCTTGTTTAAATGCCACAGATGTAGGTCACCATTCAAATTGCAATCACACTATTAATATAGATGGTATCGTAATTCAGTGGTGGCCCATTCCTAAAGGGAAAGGATGGTATTGGTTATGTGGAGAAAATGCTTATAAGACTCTAGCCCTCAACTAGACGGGGGCATGCACCTTAGGTGCTGTAATACCCAATTTTGCTAAACAGATTAAGCAAGGGTTTAACCCTATTATTGAACAGCACACTGCATTTCATAGTTTTGTAAGAGGGCTAATTCTATCTTTGGGAATAAGTGAATTATAAATATCTCAGCAACCATAGAGGAAATGGAAAGTAAAAACATTGATATAATCCAGGCAGAACGAGAGATAACTAGCCTATCTAAGGTGGTATTACAAAACCGAATGGCTCTAGACATGTTATTGACATCACAAGGAGGGGTTTGTTCTATAATCAGTGAAAGTTGTTGCTCCTATATAGACCAAAGTGGCAGAATTGAAACAGATCTGGAGGAAATTTGGAAACAAACTAAGATATTTCATGAAATGGCCATGGATGACACCTCCTGGGGTTTTGAAAAAAAATATGGAAAGGGTTAACTTCATGATTACCTGATCTCTCCTGGTTGAGGCAACTGGTTGCAGCTATATTGGTGTTAATTATTTTACTATTGATTACTTGTGGTATGATACAATGTTCTCTCTGGTGTTGTAAATGCTATGATAAATTATGAAGACTGGAAAAGGAGTGAAATTAAGCGCCAAGTAGAAACGGGAAATTATTTCAAAAGACTTTTGATGGTAATGGTAATATATAAAATGTTGCAAAAGAATTTGCAAAAGGACAGAAAAAGGGGGGATTTGAAACAAGGGGGACAGAAAATCACAAAATGGAATATAAAAACCTTTAGAATCAGTTTTAAGTAATGCTAAGTTTGATGACTTTGTAACAGTAGCAATGGAAAATTACTGAAGTGCACGGTACATAGAAAAAAAATAGAGTGCAGCTGGAGAACACACTGAGCATTCTTGTGCAAGATAAATTGTTATAGTTGACAGAGTTTTAAGAAAAACAGGCTAGAAGAGCAGGACACAGGGATAAGGAGTATCTGGGAATGGCAGGTGTCCAGGATGGGCTACAGTTAAACTAACTGATAAGTAGGAGGATAGGAGGATTATTATGTCTCCTGTGCTAACGAACCAATTAAACTGGTATGAGCATCTACTGCGCATGCTCCAAAGGCTGCCAGAAGTGATGAAGATTGTTGGAGGAAGTAAACGACCCTCAGAGACCACCGCCACAATTCTGTACGCATGCGGGGAGCTTTCTGGAAAATGACGTAATGTATGTGTGCCCAGGGACTAGATAAGGACAGCCTGTGGAGCAACAGAGAGACACACGTTAGGAGGAGCTCTCCCCCGTGTCTCCCGGCGCCGCAATAAAGAATACCTGCTTGTCAGCTTGAAAACTTTGCTGGCAAGTTTGTTCCTGGAGTTTCCTCCCAATCAGGAGGAAGCTTGGATCCTCCTCAGGAGGGGCTCTGGGTTTGCTGCTGTTGCCCAGGAGCTGCCTCATCTGTTTCTCTGCTCTTGTCTTCCTCAGAGCCTCGCTGGGGGAACAGCACCCGGAAGGGCAGCAGGAGGAGACCCAAGGAAGTGTCCCCAACCCCTTGCGCCCGCCCCCAGCCAATGAAGCTCTTGCGCTGACGGCTCCCGGATCCCTCCCCGTGTCCCTAACCCAGTTACCAGATTTCTTCCTTCCTCTGCGTCCTCCTTGCAGCCCCACAGCGCTCCCCTTAAGTGTTTCTTCTCCTCACAGTCACCCCCAAGTCCCTGCCCTGTCCCCATTCCCTGTCCCCCATTCCTTGTCCTCATTCCCTGTCCCCCTTTCCCTGTCCCCCATTCCCAGCCCAGCCCTGGATGTGTTTTGCAGCAGATGATCTATTGTCGTTCATAAATAGTTTGGTTCAAAGCAGAGGGCTGAGCAGAGACATCGGCTGCTTCTTCTTGCCCCCCTCCTGGGGGGAGCTGGGTTTGGGCCTGGCAAAGGCCCTTGCTCCTGGGGCTGAGCTCCATCGTGGCTTCCCCGCTCATGCAGGGGTTCCTGCGGGTGCCTTCTGCCCCTTTGCTGTGCTGGGGGCGTCCAGCCTGGGCCGTGTCCTGGAGTGCAGGCCCAGCCCCTGCTGCTTTGGGTGCTTCGGTGCTGTTCCCCCCTTGCTAAAACCCTGCTGCTGCCGCCCTGCTCTCTGTGTCCCCCTTGCTCCGGCTGCTTGCAAAGCCCCAGGCCTGGGGCAGAGAGCTCTGAGCATCCCTACCCTGGGACCGCACTTGTCCCTTGCACCCCCTGACCCCCTTTGCTGCCTTGCCAAGGCACATGTGGGCTCTGGCACACGTGGGCGCTGGCACACATCTGGCTGCCTGCACCAGCTCCTCGTAGCCACCCTCCAAGATGGGCAAGTGTGGTGGGAGCAGGACGGAGGGGCCGTGGCTCCGGGTGTGCTGCAGTCCCGTGGGGACTGGGGGCACCGGCTCCTCCTGCCCTTTCCTGCCTGGCAGCGGCGCCTTCGCCTTTGCCTGCTCCCAGCCTGGAAGCCTCCACTTAAACCTTCCAGCCTGCTCCTGCTTCCTTTGCCTCATTAAGAGGGGGCTGTGCTGGGAGACGTGCCTGAGTATTGGCGGATGGCAAATGTCACACCAGTCTATAAGAAGGGCAAGAAGGAGGACCCGGGTAGTTATAGTTTTATGAGGGGAAGTCACGTCTGACCAACCTTATAGCCTTCTATGAGGAAGTGACTAGGTGGAGGGATGAAGGTAGAGCGGTAGATGTGGTTTTTCTAGATTTCAGTAAGGCATTTGATACTGTCTCTCACAGCATCCTCATAGATAAGCAAAGGAAGTGTGGGCTTGACGATCAAGTAGTGAGGTGGATCGAGAACTGGTTGAAAGGAAGAAGGCAGAGAGTTGTGGTCAATGGCGCAGAATCTAGCTGGAGGTCTGTGACTAGTGGAGTCCCTCGGGGGTCGGGGCTGGGACCGGTGCTGTTTAATATTTTCATCCAGGACCTGGATGAGGGAACTGAGTGCACCCTCAGCAAGTGCGCTGAGGACACAAAACTGGGAGTGGCTGACACACCCGAAGGCTGTGCTGCCATTCAGCGAGGCCTGGACAGGCTGGAGAGTTGGGCGGGGAGAAACTTGATGAAATTCAACAAGGGCAAGTGTAGAGTCTTGCACCTGGGGAAGAACAACCCCATGAACCAGCACAGGTTGGGGGTTGACCTGCTGGAAAGCAGCGAAGGGGAAAGGGACCTGGGGGTCCTGGTGGACAGGAGGATGACCATGAGCCAGCAATGTGCTCTTGTGGCCAAGAAGGCAAATGGCATCTTAGGGGGCATTAGAAAGGGTGTGGATAGTAGGTCAAGAGAGGTTCTCCTCCCCCTCCACTCAGCCTTGGTGAGGCCGCATCTGGAATATTGCGTCCAGTTCTGGGCCCCTCTGTTCAAGAAGGACAGGGAATTGCTTGAAAGAGCCCAGCGCAGAGCCACAGAGATGATGAAGGGGGTGGAACACCTCCCTTATGAGGAGAGGCTGAGGGAGCTGGGTCTCTTTAGCTTGGAGAAGAGGAGACTGAGGGGTGACCTCATCAGAGTTTACAAATATGTAAAGGGTGGGTGTCAGGGTGATGGAGCTAGGCTTTTCTCAGTGATATCCAGTGCTAGGACAAGGGGCACTGGGTGTAAACTCAGCGCTGCCCCAGTGCCACCACTGTGCCCCACTGCGAGCAGTGCCTCTGGGTGCCCACAGGTCGCACCCATGACTGTTGCCACAACCGTCCCTGTCCGGATGCTGTCGGTGTCCCGGTGCTGGTGGCTGTGGTCCAGCAGGGCCTGGCTGCTGTCCCTGTGCTGCAGCACTCAGGGAGCCTTTCCCAGCCATCAGATGCCACCTCGCTGCCAGCCTGCGAGCTGTCCCCATCCCTGTCCTCAGCATCCCTACAGTGACCCCCTGCCCCCAGCTTCATCCTGGCTGCCTCTTGTGGTGGCATCCGTGTGGACCCCCATGTCCCTTACAGCCCTGTGCCTCCAGACCCCACTTTGTCCATGCTCATGCTGGGGCTGTCCGGGGGCTGTGGCCATGGGTGCCCTGGCCATGGGTGCCCGCGTGTGCAGAGCAGGGTGGCTGTGCCTGTGCCTGGTGCAATCATGGAAGGGTGGATGAGCGTGTGCAGCTCTAGGGCTGCGGCCATGGGCAGGGACCGCAGCGCGGGTGTGCATCTGCCCAGGGCACACACGTGCGAGGGCAGGCACATGTGTGCTGCACATGGCTGTGGAGGGATGGAAGCGCACGTGTGAGCTTCCCTGGGCGCATGGGTACACATGGATGTGCACGTGTGTGTGTGAGATGTGCACACGCATGTATGTGCACGTGTGTGTGTGAGATGTGCACATGCATGGATGTGCACGTGTGTGTGTGAGATGTGCACTCGCATGGATGTGCACGCCTGCCTGCGGATACGTGCGTGGGAGCCGTGTGAGCAGGGATCCATCCCAGCAGCACGCACTGGGGCGCAGCACGGCACGGACTCGAGCTGATGAGGAGACTCAAATCCACCTTTGTCACAACCCAGCCCTCTCTATCCCCTTGTCCGGTGCTTTCCCAACCTGCACATCCATACAACGCTCCGTCTCACTGGCCCCTGTGAAACTCTCCAGGTAAACAGTCCAATCTCCATGCTGCAGACCTCGCACAGCCCCCACATCCTCTGCCCTCCAAGGCCCCAGCTCCTCGGGCCAGGGCTGGTCACAGCACCAAGGCCTCAGGGCTCATTCCTGAGCTCTTTTTCACGCCAGTCTCATGGCCGCCACTGCCCACATCTCCCCCTTCTTTCTTCTGGATCTCCACGCTCAGCCCCTGCTTAAGGGCTCCATCAATAAGAAACTGTCTGAGCCACTGGAACCGAACAAAACAAACACTCTTAATGCAAGTTCTTCCCTCGTGCTCCTACCCTAGCAGATAAACAGGTAAAGAACAGTTCGCTTTCTGCCCTGACAGCTGGGTTTGAGCTCTAGAATGAGACTGCAGATCCAGATGCACTTTGACAGGGGTAACAACTCAACCTCTTGTGGCTGTAAAAAGCCACTGGTCCCAGCGGAGGGACACCCATCAAGACCACTACAAAACCCCCGTCCGCCCCGTAATTGGGCCCCCCCCAAAAGGTGGACATCCCCCCCCCAAAACTGCTGGAGATGGGTGCCCCCCCATGACCGTCCCCACCCCCCCCACTTTAGCACTTTCCCAATGGATGCTTCCAACCATGGCCTCCCCCCAGACTGGGACCACCCCCTCCCCCATCCAGGACCACCCACCCCATTGTGGGGGGGGGGTCTCTATGGGCCTAAGGGTGCCACCCCACAAATCACCCTGGGGCTTGAAGCTTAAACCCCAACCCTTATTGACCCCCCCATGACATTAATGCCCCCCCCCACCAGGGTGATGGATGAGGGTCGTCCCCCCCACTGAGCATTGCTATGGTGGGGGGGGGACAGGAGCCGCTCTGTGGCGCCCCACTGAGACAGGACCCCCCCATCCCCTCCCTCCCGGTGCCAAACTGAGCCTGCCACTGACCCCCCCTCCATCGCACTGACTACCTCAGGGGCTGTGCCCCCCCACCCCCCCCCGCTCACTGTGTCCCTATTCGGGGGGGCCGCTATGGGGGCGGGAGGGTGGTCTTGTGAGATATTAATGGGGTCCCAATGGGATCTTAATGGGGCCCTAGAGGGATCCTAATGGGATATTAACGGGGTCATAATGGCATCCTGATGGGATCTTAATGGGGTCTAAATGGATCTTAATGGGGTCCTAAAGGGGTCCTAATATCATCCTAATAGGATATTAATGGGATACTAAAGGCATATTAATGGGATATTAATTGGATCCTAAAGGGATATTAATGGGGTATTAATGGAGTCCTAAAGGGATCCTCCTTAGATCTTAAAGGATCTTCATGGATTCTTAATGTATCCTAGTGGGGTCCTAATGGGATCCTGACGGGGTCTTACTGGGATGTTAATGGGGTCCTAAAGGGATCCTAATGGGATCTTAATGGGATCTTAATAGGATCTTCCTGGGATCTTAGTGGGATGAGGGGTGAATGGGAACCCAGGAACATGGACAAGGGTGAGCGCTGACCCCAGTCCCTTTTCCTGGCACTGGGGACACCAGTGCTGGGATCTGGGAGAGGTCCAAAGTGCGCTGGGATGGGTGTTGCAAGCTGGGATGTGTGCTTGTGGTGGGATGGATACAGCATTGAAGCGTGTGAGGTCCCAAGGGAAGATCCCAAGTCTGGAAGCGGGATGCTCCAGCTGGATGCAGGAATGAAACAGAACCATGGAAGGCTGGGTTCTTCTTCATCATTTGGGTGTAGAGAGGAGGGTGAAGGGTTCCAACTGGAACAGGGAAGTTCAGGTAGGAGATAATGAAGTGAGGGTGCTGGGACACTGGGATGGGTTGAACGGAGAAGGAGGGATGGGGCATGGAGCAACCTGGTCTAATGGAAGCTGTCCCCCCTCCTTCTTCATGCCACGGCTTGATGGTAGGGCAATGATTGGACTTGATGCTCATGAAGGTCTTTCCCAACCTGGCTGATTCCCTGATTCCCAGCTCCCGCTTCCCACTGTGCCCTCCATCCCTCATCCCCATCCCTCCCCATGCACCAGAAGAAGAGGTGGGCGTGCAAAGCGTCCCCTCTACGGGAAAAGGAGGCAACTTTACTGCAGTTCAAGCCAACTGCAGGCGATGCCGCTCCTCAAGTCTTCTTCCCCCCTAGACCCTGCAGCAACTCCCGCACCCGAGTGGCGAATTCCACCAGCACCCGAACCGGGAACGAGCAGAAGCCACTGATGCTGGAGGCCGTGGGCGCCGGCATCGTCTCCTGGGTGGGAGTGTGGGAGACGTGCTGGTGGCTCCATGTCGGGGGCGTGGCGGAGGCTCCCGCGGAGCGGAACATCCCCAGCTGGTAGAGGATCCACTCATGGAAGTGCTGCGTTGAGGTGTAGACCCCCGGATGGTTGGCCCTGGCGCAGCCGCGGCCCCAGCTCGTCAGCCCCACAACCCAGAAGAAGTTGGCGCGCTTGTCCCGGCACATGAGGGGACCGCCGCTGTCACCCTATGGAGGAGAAGGAGAGAGGATGAGGATGGGGATGGGTGGCCATGGCAACGCCGGAGGGGACCGCCACTCTCCCCTGTGGGGATGGAAGGGTTCTCCTTCATCATTTGGGCGTGAAGAGGGACCTTCCACATGGATTGGAGCCGTAGGATGAGGAGTGATGGGTTCCAACTGGAACAGGGGAGTGTGGCTTGAGATAAGGAGAAGTTGTTCCATATGAGGGTGGTGGGACACTGGCATGGGTTGGATGGAGAAGGATGGATGGGGCTTGGAGCAACCTGGTCTAATGGAAGGCGTCCCTGCCCCTTGCTTCCACCTGGATGCTTTAAGCTCCTTCCCAACCTAACCCATTCCATGAACCCGTGCTCATGACACGGTTTAGTGGTGGAATCTCGATGCTCTTAAAGCTCCAGCCTCTATGGTCTGTGCGCAGGGATGACGGCCCAGGAGGCGGATGCGCTTCCGCAGCTGGGATAAGGGGGGATGCAGAGCAAGGCCCTGCGGATGGGAGAGGAGAAGGGAGCCCCGATGGCACATCCCTACCTGGCAGGTGTCGATGCCTCCCTGCGGGTACCCAGCACAGAGGTTGTGTCTCTTGATGGCCCCTCGGTACCAATTGGTGCTGTTGCAGAGCTTGACATCGATGAGGCGGACCTTGGCCTCCTGCAGGGCTGATGGGGACGATGCCCCCGCTGTGGGGACACAAAGGGGGTCAGGGCTGGGGGTACAAGGGATGGCTTTGGGGTATTGGGGGCTGAGAAGCTCAATGGGATCCATCAACACCCCCCACGGCCTGGGCTGCATCCTCTTTGCTCAGTATCCTCAACATAAGGAGGACGTGAAGGGACCTTCAGCGATGGGACAAGGGCTGATGGTTTCCAGCTCAACCAGAAATGCTCAGGTTGAACAGAATGAAGCGGTGGGACACTGGGATGGGTTGGATGGAGAAGGCTGCGATGACTCCATCCCCAGTTGGAGCAACCTCCAATAGGCCTGGATGAGCTTTACCCTCCCTTCCATCCCATTCCATGAACCCATGACCCAGCATTCCAAGGCCAACGGGGCCGTCGGGCACTCACTTCTGGCCTCCCTCGCGCCCCATCCACTGATGAAGCACTCGGAGAGCTGGGATAGCCTGAGCGTCGCATCGGGCACGCAGGCCAGCTGCACGTGGTACCCGCACTGCACCGGCTGGTCCAGCTCCACCAAGGCGATGTCGAAGCCGCCGGAGATGCCCGTGTAATATTCATGGACCACGACCTGCCGTATCCGCCGCTTCTGGGTCTCGGCATTGGCCCAAGCCAGGTCCGTGATTCCGACCATCACAAACCAATCCGTGGTGAAGCTGGGACGGAGTGGAAGAGCAGGGGTTGGAGCCGTAGGACAAGGGCTGATGGGTTCCGACAGGGACTTGCAGGTTGGAGGTAAGGAAGGGATTCCCTGGGAGGGTGCTGGGGCACTGGGATGGCATGGACGGAGAAGGTTTGGATGCTCCATGCCTGGCAGTGCTCAAGGCCGGTTTGGAGCAAGCTGCTTTACGGAAGGCATCCCTGCCCATGGCAAGGGGTTGGAAGTGGGTGATCCCAAGCTCCTTTCCAACCCAACCCAGCCGATTCCATGATCCATTCGATCCCGTGCCATTCCATTCCATCTCATTCCATTCCATTCTAATCCATTCTTAGGAGAAGAGGGGTGGGAAGGAGCCATATTCCTGCTGCTTCCCAAAGGAAAGCACTGTCCCAGGGTGCCTTAGGCTCAAGGGCTGTCAAGCTGGAAGCAGCCTTCTCTTGTGCGCTTTTCCCAGTGCATCCAGGATGGGGAATCAGACAGGATGGGAACTGCTGCTGGGCTATTCCCTAAGGCTGGAATCCCTCCTCTGCCTTACTTTTGCCCGACGAAGCAGTGAGCAGCCGTGAGGACCCACTGGGGGGTGATGAGGGACCCCCCGCAGATGTGCGAGGAGCCGGTGCCCCTGGGGAACTGGATGCTGACGATCCATGGCCAGGCGCCCTGCTGCGCATCCACGCCTCCGACGATGCGTGACGTCCCATAGTAATCAGCCATGGGACGGGTACCGCAAGTGCCTCTGGAAGCAGAAGCCCAACACTTGATGGTTAGCGATGAAGGGCGAGCATGGTCCCACCCCACTGGTGCCGCAGGTACAAGGGACCCTATGGGGTGCCCCATAGCTGCGCTGTGCTACCACATGGGGTGATGGCAAGGAAGTGGTGCTCCACCAATCCCACCATCCCACTGGTGTGGAATACCAGGAGCCCCGGGGCCTGGTGCCACTCACCCACAGCTGTCCCAGGAGCCTCGCACCAGCCAGGCCGAGGCCAGCAGGATGACGGCACGAAGCAAAGCCATCGCTGCCAGCACCGCTAAGGGTGACAACAAGGAGCTGCAAGCACCACTGCACCCAAAGCACAACTGCCCCAGGGACACGGGTGCTGGGTGCAGGTCCCTTGGAGCTGGTGCTGATGTCATAGAGAGGCAGGTTCCATGGGGGGGGGTTCAGTGGGGGGGAGTGGGGCGTGACCATGAGGGGTTCCATGGTGTGGGGGGGCATGCTGAGACGGGGGTGTTCTGATGGGCTTGGGGTGATTTGAATCCCTATGGGATGCTCTGGAGCCCTGTGGGATGCTCTGCTTGTGGGATGCACTGAATCCCTCTGGGATGCTCCGGAGCTCTGTGGGATGCTCTGGATCCCTGTGGGATGCTATGAATCCCTATGGGATTGATTCTCTGCTTGTGGGATGCTGTGAATCCGAATGGGATGCTCTGCTTGTGGGATGCTCGGAATCTGTATGGGCTGCTCTGCTTGTGGAATGTTCTGAGTCCCTATGGGATGCTCTGGAGCCCTATGGGATGCTCTGAATCCCTGTGGGATGCTCTGGAGCCCTATGGGATGCTCTGAATACCTCTGGGATGCTCTGGAGCCCTATGAGATTCTCTGAATACCTCTGGGATGCTCTGCTTGTGGGATACTCTGAATCCCTCTAGGATGCTCTGCTTGTGGCATGCTGTGGAGCTCCCTTGTGCCACCAGCTCCTTCCCAAGATCCATACACCAGAGAACATCCACACTGCAGCACAGAGGTGTGGGATCGCGGAGTCATGGAATCCTGGAGTCATGCAACGGGTTGGGTTGAAGGCACCTTAAAGCTCTTCCAGCTCCAACCCCTTCCATGGGCAGGAACACCTTCCATAGAGCAGGATGCTCCAAGCCCAATCCAACCATGCCCGCTCCCAAGAACACCCCACAAACCCAATTAACTTGGACGGTTTTACCTCAAGGGTTTCAAACCAGTCCAGCCATGTTTGGAAATCAGTGCACACACAGCCAGAATCATGGAAGCCACCCACTCAGACGGGGACTCTGGTACAATACGGGGACGCCCTAGGAACTGCCCCAGGAACAGAGGAAGAACGTGTCCAGGGGATGGTGGGATTCTTGAAGCTCCTGGGACTGAACGGTTATCGGGGATCCAGATTAAAGGCCCAACTAATTCAAACCCGAGTTTCCTCCTTAGGATATGAAGTAACAGGAGGACAGAGAGAACTTGGAATCGCCGGAAAAGAAGCCCTTTGTCAAACTCCACGACCGTTGACCGTCAAGGAGCTCCGGATGTTCCCGGGAATGACGGTATGGGGCAGACTTGAGATCCACGATTACGGTGTTCTGGTAGGACCACGCTAGGAACTGTTAAAAGGAAACCCTCCCTCTTTGGAACGGACTGATGCAGCAGAGGGGGCTTTTAGAAATTCAGGAAGAGAGCAAATGAGAGCTGCAGCTCTGGGACTTCCGGATGCAAACCAACCCTGTTGGCTGTATTCTGATGGAAAACAAGGAACAGCCTCGGGGGTCCTGGCTCAGGGACCCTAGAAAAGGGCAGTGGCATCGTTTGCGAATGAGCTGAATGAAGCGAGCAGAGCACGGCCCGGATGCCTGAGGGCTGTGGCGGCGGTTCTCATGAATACGGAAGAGGCCGCAAACTCTCCTTGGGACAGAAGATGACTGTACTGGTGTCCATGTTGTATCGGCAGCCCTGGAACAGAAAGGAGCCCACTGGTTATCTCCTTCACGGTTTTCAAAGTACCAGGCCACCCCTGTGGAACAGGATGATATAGAAATTGTGGTCACCGATGTGGTGAACCCAGCATCCTTTCTGCAGGAACCACTAACACACGAGTGCTTGGCCACTGGAGAGACTGCGCATTGGAGCCCACCAGATTTGGTTCTTGGTTTACTGATGGGAACCGCTCCATGAAAAAGGGTGATCGAAAGGCAGGATATGCCCTTACCACCACTTGACAGGTAACAGAAGCTAAACCTTTACCAGCAAACCCCTCTGCCCGGAAGGCAGAAATAACAGCATTATCGAGAGCCTGGAACTGGCTAAAGACAAAAGGATCAATATTTGGGCTGATTCTAAATACGCCTTTGGTGTGGCCCATGCACACGGAGCCATCTGGAAAGAACGAGGGCTTTTGAACAGCCAAGGGAAACAGATTAAACGTGCTGCAGAAACTGCTGTTCGGCAGCCTGAGGAAGGAGCTGTTATGTATTGTAGAGGGCATCAACACGGTGACCCTGATCAGGAAATCGGAACTAATTTGGCCGATTTGGAAGCCAAACGAGCATCTGAACAATGTAAAATCATGTCCTTAATCCCTGACGGCAAACTGACAACTGGGAAATCTGAACCCAGATATTCAAAAGGGGATGAAAAGCTGACTGAAGATCTGAAAAGACAGGAAAACAAAGAGGGCTGGGTTCAGATAGCTGATGGGCCCACTGTAATTGCCTATAATCCACTCTGGAAGCTGGTTCAGGAGGAACATAATGAAACTCATTGGCTGAAAACAGAAATCAAACTGGGACAATCGGGTGAGGAAGTTCTCTGGGACAGCAGTGGCAAATCGATTTTTCTGAATGACTGAGCAAAGGAGGTTATTGCTATTTGTTGGTGTTCAAAAGAATATTGGGGACAAGAGCGACAGGTTTGGATTTTCCATTTCACCCTTGCAGACCTGGAGACCGGGGTTAAGAAGATTATACCTGTGTACAAAGCAGTGCCACAGGTGTAAGTCACTGTTCAAACTGCAATCACTCTATGAATATTAGATGGTTTCGCAGTTCAGTGGTGGCCCGTTCCTGAAGGGAAACGATGGGATGGGTTATGCGGAGAAAATGCTCATAATACTCCACCCCGACTGGAAGGGGGCATGCACCTTAGGTGCTGTGGTACCCATTCTTGCTAGTATTGGGTTCACAAGGGGGGGTTGTTCCATAATCAATGGTTCCTACATAGATCAAAGTGGCAGAATTGAAACAGACCTGGAGGAAATTTGGAACCAAACGGAAATATTTCATGCAATGACCAACGATGATACCTCCTGGGGTTTTGAAGAAATCTGGTGTCGTGGTTTAAACCCTACCACAAAAGCTCGTTCACTCACTCCCCCCCCCCCCTTTTCTCTTTCTCCCTCTTTCTTTCCTTCCCCCCACCCCAACCCTCCCCGCTCCTGGAGGGACGGGGAGGAGAATCGAGAGAATGTAACTCCCACGGGTTGAGGTAAGAACAGCCCAGTAACTAAGGTATAACACAAATCACTGCTGCTACCGCCAACTGATAAGAGAAAATAGCAAGAGAACACGATACCACCGCCGAGCGAGTTCGAGCCCCCCGAAGTGAGACCGTGCCCTTCCGGGTAACTCCCAGTTACATCCTGGGCATGCCGTGCTGTGGTATGGAATACCTCTTTGGCTAGCTTGGGTCAGGTGTCCTGCCTCTGCTTCCTCCCAGCCTCCCCTCGTCCCCGGCAGAGCATGAGGCTCACAAAGTCCTTGGCCAGAATAAACATTATTTGACAACAACTAAAACCAATCGGTGTTATCAGCTCTGTTCCCAGGCTGGAAGTCAAAACACAGAGCTTGCGCCAGTTACTAAGAAGGAGCAAAACGGCTCCTGGTAAACCCAGGACAGGTGTCGTGTGTGTTCCATCAGAAGTGTGCTCCGCACCTCTTGGCTGTAAGCGGTGCAGGATGGCACCACGTTGTAAGCTCAAGCTCTAATCAGCAGAAACATCGGAAGCAAGGAATGTCCCTGTTGTCTGTGCCCCCAGACACACAGGAAAGGAACCACAGGCATCTCCGTAGCTTGTGATTTGAAAGGTTAAAGGGGGGCACTTAAAAACCCAACTGGTTCCAATTAGGGGAGGCCGTTCCAGGACATGGAATGGAAATGCCACGTGGACTTCACTTACCTTGACCCATGGTCTCCTATAGGAATTAGCAGTCAGTGTTTGGACTTGTAAAGACATCAACAGGAGTACAAAAAGGACTGTGTGACCTGAGCACACTTGTTTTGGCTTTAATGAAAGGAAGGGTATAAAAAACACAAGGGTACTCGATATAAAGGCTTCTTGGTGGAATTTGGGTGTTGGGAGAGTCGTGTCTGGCTTTCCCGGTCGGGATCTGTAAATGAAGGAAGAAGGGTGCTTTAAAACACCTTCACCGACAAGAAAAGCACTCCCTGAACAATACGAAATGCCGTGGCTTTCTCTGAAGCTTGCAAGTAGAGAAAAATCACTGAGTAATTATTTTGATTGCCAATTATCTCCACTATTATCCTGCTGTTCTGTTCTCAGTCCCTTCTGAACTCACTTTTGCTGCCCTTTGGAGGATACAACAGCTTCCCCAGCATCCAAAAGAGGGTTATTCATTGATATAGCCTTCAGATTGATGCAGTTTGAATTACAGTATGTTAAGGTGGAAAGTCTGGTCTCCTCGTTGCACCTAAACAGTGTGGAAATCGCTGAAGTGCCCATCTTTGTCCCTAAAATGGGAAGTTTGTAATTGTTACTGTACTGTTGTTAAGATTTAACAGGTGCAAAACCATTGCAAGTCACTGGTTGTGAATCGTGTGAAACTGCCACGTCCTGCTAAAAAATACTGATTTATTATGCTATTTATTTGATGGGCTTGTCAGATCTATAGCATTTGAATTGTTTTTAACCCTTACATATTACCTAAGGAGAAAATTTAGTCTGTTCACGAAGATGAGACCTCACCCGGAGCATTGTGTGCAGTTCTGGTGTCCTCAACATAAAAAGGACATGGAGCTGTTAGAACAAGCCCAGAGGAGGCCACGAGGATGATCAGGGGCTGGATCACCTCCCGTATGAAGACAGGCTGAGGAAGTTGGGGCTGTTCAGCCTGGAGAAGAGAAGCTGTGTGGAGACCTCAGAACAGCCTTCCAGTACCTGAAGGGGGCCTATAGGGATGCTGGGGAGGGACTCTTCGTCAGGGGCTGTAGTGACAGGACAAGGGGTAACGGGTTAAAACTTAAACAGGGGAAGTTTAAATTGGATGTAAGGAGGAAATCCTTTCCTGTTAGGGTGGTGAGGCACTGGAATGGGTTGCCCAGGGTGGTTGTGAGTGCTCCATGCCTGGCGGTGTTCAAGGCCAGGTTGGATGAAGCCTTGTGTGGGATGGTTTAGTGTGAGGTGTCCCTGTCCATGGCAGGGGGGTTGGAACTGGATGATCTTGAGGTCCTTTCCAACCCTAGCTATTCTAGGATTCTATGATTCTATGTGTGTGCACATCTCACACACACACGTGCACATCCATGTGTACCCATGCGCCCATGGAAGCTCACACGTGCGCTTCCATCCCTCCACAGCCATGTGCAGCACACATGAGCCTGCCCTCGCACGTGTGTGCCCTGGGCAGATGCACACCCGCGCTGCGGTCCCTGCCCATGGCCGCAGCCCTAGAGCTGCACACGCTCATCCACCCTTCCATGGGTGCACCAGGCACAGGCACAGCCACCCTGCTCTGCACACGCGGGCACCCATGGCCAGGGCACCCATGGCCACAGCCCCCGGACAGCCCCAGCATGAGCATGGACAAAATGGGGTCTGGAGGCACAGGGCTGTAAGGGACATGGGGGTCCACACGGATGCCACCACAAGAGGCAGCCAGGATGAAGCTGGGGGCAGGGGGTCACTGTAGGGATGCTGAGGACAGGGATGGGGACAGCTCGCAGGCTGGCAGCGAGGTGGCATCTGATGGCTGGGAAAGGCTCCCTGAGTGCTGCAGCACAGGGACAGCAGCCAGGCCCTGCTGGACCACAGCCACCAGCACCGGGACACCGACAGCATCCGGACAGGGACGGTTGTGGCAACAGTCATGGGTGCGACCTGTGGGCACCCAGAGGCATTGGTTGCAGTGGGGCACAGTGGTGGCACTGGGGCAGCGCTGAGTTTACACCCATTGCCCCTTGTCCTAGCACTGGATATCACTGAGAAAAGCCTAGCTCCATCACCCTGACACCCACCCTTTACATATTTGTAAACTCTGATGAAGTCACCCCTCAGTCTCCTCTTCTCCAAGCTAAAGAGACCCAGCTCCCTCAGCCTCTCCTCATAAGGGAGGTGTTCCACCCCCTTCATCATCTCTGTGGCTCTGCGCTGGGCTCTTTCAAGCAATTCCCTGTCCTTCTTGAACAGAGGGGCCCAGAACTGGACGCAATATTGCAGATGCGGCCTCACCAAGGCTGAGTGGAGGGGGAGGAGAACCTCTCTTGACCTACTATCCACACCCTTTCTAATGCCCCCTAAGATGCCATTTGCCTTCTTGGCCACAAGAGCACATTGCTGGCTCATGGTCATCCTCCTGTCCACCAGGACCCCCAGGTCCCTTTCCCCTTCGCTGCTTTCCAGCAGGTCAGCCCCCAACCTGTGCTGGTCCATGGGGTTGTTCTTCCCCAGGTGCAAGACTCTACACTTGCCCTTGTTGAATTTCATCAAGTTTCTCCCCGCCCAACTCTCCAGCCTGTCCAGGCCTCGCTGAATGGCAGCACAGCCTTCGGGTGTGTCAGCCACTCCTCCCAGTTTTGTGTCCTCAGCGAACTTGCTGAGGGTGCACTCAGTTCCCTCATCCAGGTCCTGGATGAAAATATTAAACAGCACCGGTCCCAGCCCCGACCCCCGAGGGACTCCACTAGTCACAGACCTCCAGCTAGATTCTGCGCCATTGACCACAACTCTCTGCCTTCTTCCTTTCAACCAGTTCTCGATCCACCTCACTACTTGATCGTCAAGCCCACACTTCCTTTGCTTATCTATGAGGATGCTGTGAGAGACAGTATCAAATGCCTTACTGAAATCAAGAAAAACCACATCTACCGCTCTACCTTCATCCCTCCACCTAGTCACTTCCTCATAGAAGGCTATAAGGTTGGTCAGACGTGACTTCCCCTCATAAAGCCATGTTGGCTGTTCTTAATGACCCCCTCATCCTTGATATGGCTAGAGATGGAGTCAAGAATAAGTTGTTCCATCACCTTTCCAGGGATGGAGGTAAGGCTGACCGGTCTATAACTACCCGGGTCCTCCTTCTTGCCCTTCTTATAGACTGGTGTGACATTTGCCATCCGCCAATCCTCAGGCACGTCTCCCAGCACAGCCCCCTCTTAATGAGGCAAAGGAAGCAGGAGCAGGCTGGAAGGTTTAAGGGGAGGCTTCCAGGCTGGGAGCAGGCAAAGGCGAAGGCGCCGCTGCCAGGCAGGAAAGGGCAGGAGGAGCCGGTGCCCCCGGTCCCCACGGGACTGCAGCACACCCGGAGCCACGGCCCCTCCGTCCTGCTCCCACCACACTTGCCCATCTTGGAGGGTGGCTACGAGGAGCTGGTGCAGGCAGCCAGATGTGTGCCAGTGCCCACGTGTGCCAGAGCCCACATGTGCCTTGGCAAGGCAGCAAAGGGGGTCAGGGGGTGCAAGGGACAAGTGCGGTCCCAGGGTAGGGATGCTCAGAGCTCTCTGCCCCAGGCCTGGGGCTTTGCAAGCAGCCGGAGCAAGGGGGACACAGAGAGCAGGGCGGCAGCAGCAGGGTTTTAGCAAGGGGGGAACAGCACCGAAGCACCCAAAGCAGCAGGGGCTGGGCCTGCACTCCAGGACACGGCCCAGGCTGGACGCCCCCAGCACAGCAAAGGGGCAGAAGGCACCCGCAGGAACCCCTGCATGAGCGGGGAAGCCACGATGGAGCTCAGCCCCAGGAGCAAGGGCCTTTGCCAGGCCCAAACCCAGCTCCCCCCAGGAGGGGGGCAAGAAGAAGCAGCCGATGTCTCTGCTCAGCCCTCTGCTTTGAACCAAACTATTTATGAACGACAATAAATCATCTGCAGCAAAACACATCCAGGGCTGGGCTGGGAATGGGGGACAGGGAATGGGGACAGGGAATGAGGACAAGGAATGGGGGACAGGGAATGGGGACAGGGAATGGGGACAGGGCAGGGACTTGGGGGTGACTGTGAGCAGAAGAAACACTTAAGGGGAGCGCTGTGGGGCTGCAAGGAGGACGCAGAGGAAGGAAGAAATCTGGTAACTGGGTTAGGGACACGGGGAGGCATCCGGGAGCCGTCAGCGCAAGAGCTTCATTGGCTGGGGGCGGGCGCAAGGGGTTGGGGACAGTTCCTTGGGTCTCCTCCTGCTGCCTTTCCGGGTGCTGTTCCCCCAGCGAGGCTCTGAGGAAGACAAGAGCAGAGAAACAGATGAGGCAGCTCCTGGGCAACAGCAGCAAACCCAGAGCCCCTCCTGAGGAGGATCCAAGCCTCCTCCTTCCCACCCCTCTCCAAGGGCCCTTCCCAAGGCTGTGGCTGCAGCCAGGAACAGCAAACCCCAAACGGCCTCTTCCAGCAGCACCAAACATCCCATTCCCAGGTGTTTGCCCCCCCAGACTAGAACGGGGCTGGCACAGCAGCAGCTCGCCGAGGCAGGGAGCACTCCCAGCGCCCATCACGCTGCAGGGAAAGGGCTTCCCTGGGTGCCTGCCTGGGTGCGGAGGAGCACAGGGCTCACCTGGGATGCGGGAGGGCTGCACACAGCTCTTGCTGCTGCGCTGCAGTTGGGCAGTGCAGCTCTGGAGCCCCCCCGGGCAGGGCAGGGCGACGCTGGCAAAGAGAAAGGGACCATTTCAAACCCGCAGGGCTCAGGGCAGAGGCCCCCCTCATCCCCAGCTGGCACAGGGGAGGTGGCACAGACACAGGCAAGGATGGGGGCTCGAGCCCCAGCGGGGAGCAGAGGCAGGAGCTGCCTGCACGGAGCACTGAGGGGCACAGGGGGCTGGTGCCTGTCTCACCTCTCCACTCGCCTCCGCTTCAGCGCAGGTGCTTTGGGGATGGAGGATGTTATAAATTGAGACCACAACGGATCATAATGCAATTGAAATTTTATTAATTATAGCAAGTAGAATATGAGCAAAGACAGCGCTGGACGACAGGGGAGTCTGCGCTCCGCCAACTGCCGTGTTAAATATTTCAAACAGCCCCTTTTTATACATCTTTACTTCTTTGTTCATGAAATAGTGCAAGTACTCTGCGCATGCTTCAGTTGTTGTTAGGGGGTAGTTTCCTGCCTCCTGGTGATCGATGAGACCAAGGTGAGAAGTTTTCCTCCTTTGATCCTTCATCCATATGTCTTTGCAGGGAGTTGTTAGTCTTATCTCTGCCAGTTCCTGGGACATCTTGCGGCTATCTTATCTTGGCCAGCTGTGTTTTATCTCTGTCAGTTCCTTTACATTTGGCTTAACATATATCTTAATAAACAATACACTAGTCTATAGTTTCTCACATGGAACATCTTACAGCTATCTTTAGGCAACATCTACTATGTTTGCATAAGCGATAAGCGATTGCGGTTGGCGACTGTTAGTCTATGTAAGCTGTGTCCGGTGACTGTTTGAGTAAGCAGTTTCATACTTTTTATTGCCTAACCTTTACATTGGGCTTAACATAAATCCTAATAAACAATATCCTAATTTATAGTTTCTCACAATCCCCCCTTTTTCTTTTATCCTATTATTGTTTATTAGATGCTGCTTTCATTTTCAGAATTGTAAGCCAACCTTTTTCCACACTCCCAACATTTACCATAACACTCACAAGGTAATTCCTTACAATCACAGGTATATTTTTTTACGTGGCATGACACATTCACAACAATCTTCATCCTCATCAATAGATACACTCTTATATTTTACCCCAGATCTCGTAGTTAAAATAAGCAGTTTAGCTATGTCAAACCCTTCTCTAATAAAGTGTAAAATATAGCGTAATATACAAGGCCCAAATATAAGTCTCAGAATCAACATGATAAGCGGTCCTGCTAGAGTAGACAACAAAGTGGTTAGCCAAGGTGAGACATTAAACCAGTTTTCATACCATGACCTGCTCGCCTCACGATCTTTCTTACGTTGATTTAACCTTTTCCGGAGTTCTATATTAAGGTTGTACAGGGAATTCAGGTTGTCCCGTCCCAGTGAAAGTGGTTATCACTTTGGATGTTTCTCAGGATATTAATTCCCACTTTAATGGTTCATGCGGGTTTCCATTTGCTTGGGTTATTATCAATAACAAAACTAATGGTATACCAGGAAAAAAGGGTGTCTGTCAATTTTGCCAATTTAAGTAGATTTTTACCAGTCCTGGGGAAGTTCGGCCATTGCTGGTTTTGCATCCCATTGTTCTGGTTCTTTTCTCCACAGTTTATTCCTCCTCTGCCTCGCCCGTCGACTCGGTTGCTTCGAGCCACGGGGTGTACCATCTTCTCGGCAGCAAGGGAATTCTTCAGGAGAACAGCTGTTTCGGGCTTTCTGCCTGTTTACATAGGCTTCCCACTTTGCAGCCTTAACTAATGGGGCAAAGCAAGATACAGTTAGTACTTCCCTTCTACACTTTATAATCAAAATTTCGGCTATAAAGGGGACTGGTTCATTGGAGTGGTAACAATAATATTGAGGGTTTATTCCTTTGGCAAAAATCTCCCACCACTCATGGGATTCCCAAATAATTTCTTGTTTTAGACTCTAATTGTTTTAATTTCCACTCAGTGAGAGTTCTTTGGATTTTCCAACACTGTGTGCAAACTCCTATTGGAGGGCATCCACATTCATAGTGTGTCCACCATTTATCCTGACATACCTTACACCTAAAACAAACAAATGGATAACAATTGCAATTCAAATTATTACACCTAATTCGTATATCTAGAGTACATACATTATTTACATCAGCATATCTTCTATATTCACTATTGTGTGGTTGCATAAGTTTAACAATTTCCTTCAACACACTTTGTACGTTTCCATATATAATAGAAAAGAGGAGAAATAATTATAGCAAATATAAACAGCAATACACACTTTATACCAAAAGATAATGCGGCAAAATAATTAAATAAAGTTTCTATTATTACGTTATCTTTTCAGGGTTATCTTGGTGTCCCCTGGAGTACTGATTACTTTCCAGTGGGGTCTCGTCACTGGGCCTTTAATGCGACTGGCTCCATTATTTTCTGGCCATTAAACAAATAATGTCCCAAATATTTCACTTTTTCCTCCACAAATTGTAACTTTTCTTGTGATACCCGTAGGCCCTTTTGTGCAGGAAAGTTTAGAAATCGAATGCTTTCTTTTCTTACATCCTCCTTATTATTCCCTGCTATGAGCAGATCATCTACATACTGTAACAGCACGTTCCCCGTTTGTACCTGGTATTCTTTTAAGAGCTCTTCCAGGTATGTTTGTAGCCCATATCCCTGGGAATACCTGATCCAGTATATTTTCAATCTGACTTCTCCCTCGACATGATTAGTGATCAAAATTAAGCTTTTAACATCTCTATATACTGTTGGTCCTTTACTTTTAAAGTGATCTCGCCTCCTTTGAAAGTAATGGTTGCTCCCAAGTGTTCTAACAAATCTCTCCCCAAAAGAGCTTTTGCGGAGTTAGGCATATACAAAAACTTATGGATGCCCCATTGTTTTCCCAATTGATATTTTAGTAGTTTACAAAAATAAGCCTTTTCACTTTGGCCAGTCGCCCCTTTTATCATCATATAATCGTCCCCAAAGGTATTAAAGCTTTGTTTAAAACTGAATACATTGCACCTGTATCAACCAAAAATTCCATTATAACCAGTGGATCTGCTAGGGAAGATTCCCCTGGTCCCGTCAGCCTAGTTCCAATTCAGTCACCCGAGCCACCCCATGGCACTCCCACTAGGGTAGTCTCACTCCCAGCTTCCAAACTCCTCATAGCACTCACACCGATCCGGTTCCACAGAAGAGGAGGTCACTCCCCCACTTCTGTCCGACATTCGTCCTCCACCAGTTTTAAAGCAACCAGCGCAGCCATGGCTGTAGCACGACCCAGCTTTTTCTTTTCTACCTATTTCCAATTCCTATACACTCTCCATGCTTCCTCCTTCACTCCCATCCACATTTATTCATCAATCGTTCAATCCCGTCTGTCAACATGTCTGTCTGCCTGCCCCAGCACCCATCTCATGCTCAAACACAGGAACTGCGGGAGCTTCCCTCCTTTCCCCTTTGGTTTTTCCTTTTTTATTTATTTATTTGTTATTTTTCACAGGTGCTCACCCTGCTCTGCAGGGGTTACAGATGCCCGCCTCTGCAACAGCACTTCTGGTTTAACCCCTTCTTAACCCTGAATGTGAATGTGCTGCTTGTTGCCAGTGACAGCAATTTCCTCCTCCTTATCAATACCTGATAGGACAGAGGCAGAGGGTGCTCCTCTCGGAGGTACCTGTGATATATAATTTTCTTGATGACTGTCCCAATATCACAGGCTGAACAACATCTCTCCATCTTAGCTTTCTGTTTTTCCTTGTCCTTTTCCAAAACCAAAATTAGGGATCTGGCAGAGTTATATTAATTTCACATTCTGTCTGCCACTCCAGGTGCTTTCTTAAAGTGAAACATATCTGCATACATTACTTCATTGCATTTTCTTGGCCACCTCAAAACCAACATAAATTGTAAAAAAAATGCATTAAAATTCAGAGTTCCATTTTTAGGCCATTTTTCCTGATTTTCCAAAGTTTATAAAGGCCACCATTGATTACAATATTTTACCAATGTTTTCTTGTTTACCGAGCCCCCAGAAGAACCTCCCAGTTCTTTCCAATGTGCCAAAATGTAACCCGATGGGCTTTTCTTCAGAATTCCCTTGTTTTGACCGGCTCCCATTTCAAACAATCTCTTACAAATCTCTATAGCTTCTCTTTCCCGGTGCTCTGCAAATGCACTTAAAATATGAGAGCACCCACACACAAGTTTTATGATATTCTCAGGGGATTCAGTAAGATAGTATCTCTGGGTTCTGCAGATCAACTCCCCTGTCGTTAGAACATAGTTTCAGTTCCAGCAAAATTTACACTGCCCTAGTATCCACAGCAGGTTCCACTGTTCAAAACTTATTATGCACTCATATGTCAGGTTACGAAGGTTTTCCTAATATCCCCCGTTGATTGTCCCAAAAAGAGAGACATTAATTGTTGTATTCCCATTTTATTTTTTTTTTTTTTTTTTTTTTGTAACCACATCTTCTCAAATTTTCTTTGATACCTTTTATAAACCCTTTCTCAGTTTTTCATTCTAACTTCTCGGAAGTCCGCCAGGATTTTGTGGCTTTTCTCCACAAAGTAATCTTTTATTTCTGGTCACCGATTAGGTAATTATAATTTTCTACCTGGCAGTGTTTTGTAAGACACCCCGAGCAGTATCTGCCCCACCGCTGTCCTGAGTGGCAATATCCACGTGAAATGCCACCCGTCCCATACAGTTACACTCCTACAAGGCACATACTCTCACAGGGCATATAGGAAATTCCCTTGCCCTTGTATTTCGTAAAATTATCCACTGCGGGAGGGGTAGCCGGACCTTCCCCCGCTTTCTAAGCTGCTTGATGGTTATACACAGACAAGACACAGGACAGAAAAACATAAACGCTTCGTCCGTCTCCGGCCGCTCCCCTCGCGGAGACACGGAACCGCGGATTAGGACTCCACACTCGCTTCGTAGCTACGCTACGTCTCAGTCACACAGAAACACATGGGATCCCACACACTCACGCTATGGTTCCGCTTGCCCTTCTCCTGCTTCCTACACGGTCATTAGCAGGTCCGCCCTGGCTCCCAAAACTTAGGATGCAGCGAAAACCCGGGCTCGCCCGATCCGCCTCCAGGATCGCTCGCAGCCGCGCTATCGGTCGACGAGCCCCCCAGCTTGCAAGCCCTACCTGCCACGGGGAACTCCGCTGTGCGCCAGACGTCTCTGCACGCCTTACCAGCAGCCCCGGGCCACGCGTACGCCCTACAGGCCCCCCAAAGTACCTAAATTCCAAGCATACCGCCTCTCCGCAGCCGGCGCAGGTCGCTGTCTGTCCCCGCAGTGAGCGGATGAGAAGCGGAGCTCCCCCAGGCAAGCGGCCTGGGGGGGGGCTTAGGATATCCGCTCCTCACCCGATCCTGCAGCCGAACAGAGGCCTCCTGGCTGGCTCGCCAAATTGATACGCGGATTGACTCCACAACTCGTTAAAGTTGTAAAGTAGGTATGCTTTATTCAGCGCTGAGGTGCATGGGGATCGTTCCTCCAAAGTATGCACACCCAGGGTCGTTTTTCCTTTACATTTATTCCCTTACGCCTATACATATTTAGTATCTGTCCCCGCTTCATATTATACCTTCTTTTTCTTTTGTTTAGGTTTTTTTTTTTTGTTTTTGTTTTTGTTTTTGTTTTTTTTTTTATCTCATTCAGCGGGTAAAGTCTAGCTCCCGGTCTTTTTAGCCACACTTCCGCATATTGACTCTCCTCAAGGTTAAGGGGTTTTTTATTATTAACCCAGAGGTTTAATTGCTGTCTTACCCAATCTTCTTCTGACCCATAGATTGGCCAAAAAACATTTTTTAAAAATCTTCTTCCCTCCCCATATCTTAGTACAATATTCTATCATTTTTTGCTTATCTTCCCCTAAGGTTCCAGGGAGACATCTCCAATTGTCTAAGATATATGCCAGAGGGGTATTCTTAGGTACAATGGGTACCCATCCCATGGGAGTCGAAGGCTTGCTGCCCTTCGCCCCCATCTTCTGGAATATCTCCGAACACACACTCACTCGCTCCCCCTTGTTCCTGGCCCAGTCCCTCGCGGGAGATGGGAACCGCAGTACTTAAGGGTCCACACTCGCTTGGTTCAGTATATCGAACCTCTCATTCGTTATATTCCAGGAAACCCAATCCCGCCCGAACGGTAAACCCGCGAACAATCTCTGCCGTGAACAATTTCACTCTGCAGTCCTCCGCCGCGAACTATTTCGCTCTGCGGAAAGTTTCGCAATATACTTACGCGTCCTGCGTCTTCGTCCGGACTCCCGTGCACAGAATTTTTATGGGATTTTACCGGTTCCTTCTTTGCTCATATTCTAGCATTTAGGTTCGTCGGTAAGGATGAGGTAAGCTGTTGGTCGCGGGGCCGCGAAATGTCGCGGGGCGCCTCCCCGGAGGACCAAAGCCCACCGTTCCTTATCCGAGTCACGGCACCAGAAATTGTTATAAATTGAGACCACAACGGATCATAATCCAATTGAAATTTTATTAATTATAGCAAGTAGAATATGAGCAAAGACAGCGCTGGACGACAGGGGAGTCTGCGCTCCGCCAACTGCCGTGTTAAATATTTCAAACAGCCCCTTTTTATACATCTTTACTTCTTTGTTCATGAAATAGTGCAAGTACTCTGCGCATGCTTCAGTTGTTGTTAGGGGGTAGTTTCCTGCCTCCTGGTGATCGATGAGACCAAGGTGAGAAGTTTTCCTCCTTTGATCCTTCATCCATATGTCTTTGCAGGGAGTTGTTAGTCTTATCTCTGCCAGTTCCTGGGACATCTTGCGGCTATCTTATCTTGGCCAGCTGTGTTTTATCTCTGTCAGTTCCTTTACATTTGGCTTAACATATATCTTAATAAACAATACACTAGTCTATAGTTTCTCACATGGAACATCTTACAGCTATCTTTAGGCAACATCTACTATGTTTGCATAAGCGATAAGCGATTGCGGTTGGCGACTGTTAGTCTATGTAAACTGTGTCCGGTGACTGTTTGAGTAAGCAGTTTCATACTTTTTATTGCCTAACCTTTACATTGGGCTTAACATAAATCCTAATAAACAATATCCTAATTTATAGTTTCTCACAGAGGAGCTCTTCATGGCCAGCGCTGGGATGGGGGCTCTGTAGCCAAGGAAAAGAGGGTCAGCGCCAGGGGATTCCCCCAGGCTGCAGGGCCGCAGATCCCCAAACGCACACTGAGCCCATCCAGGGCAGCACTTACCTAGGCATGAAGGGGCCCTCCTGCTTTGCTTGCTGGCACTGCCTCTTCTCCCTGTCCAAGCACTCTGAGTGGCGGACGGGAAGGGGCCCGATGGCGCTGGGGGATCTGCTGTCCGGGCAGACCTCAAAGGTCACATTGAGCTCATGGGCAGGCGGGGAGCACAGGTTCTGGGCAGCTGACACTGCCGGGGGCACACGGCTTTGGGGGACTGGTGCTGGGCAGGATTTGGGGGTGTAACCCAGTGGCACCGGGGAGCCAGGGGATGCTGGAGCTCCTGCTTCAAGCCAGGAAGTGCCAGGGCTCTCCGGACTGGGAATCTCCGCTGCCTTCCCACATCCCTGCTGCTGTTTCAATTGCCTCTTGACGCTGCGGCGAGGTCCTGATGGGGAGGCACTGCCCAGCCCAGACTTCCTGCTCTCAATCGGGCTGGAAGCCATGAGCACACGGCCGGAGAACGGAGCAGGCTGCTGCAGGCACTGCGGGGTGGGACTCAGCACCGGGGCACCGCACACGGTGACAGATGCCTCATCTAAAGCAGCAGGAAAGAAGCAGTCACCCCTCTGCCTGCAGCTCCCAGGAATGCCCGGAGCTCAGGGCATCCCCCTCTCCTCCAGCACCGCTCACTGGACTCTGCCCAACAAGCCCCACGGCAGTCACTTCCCAGCGGGGGTTTCCACCAAACCACATTAAACCCAGAGGAAAAGAGCCAGCACAAGGAATCCTGCCCCTGGCAGCCCAAAGGCACCAGCCTGCTCCCAGAGCAACTGCCTGTGGCAATGCCTGAGCTCTCCCAGGAACATGGGGTCTGCGCAGCCCACAGCTCGGCTGCTGGGTCCATGTGTTCGCAAGGAGGATGAGGAGGAAGAGCTCAGGCCTGGGCACACGTAGGCCGAGGACACAGCCAGGGTGACTTGGGCAAACGAACCACGGAGACAAAGGAGAGGGGCCAGCACCGACTGTCCCAGATCCAAATCCTCACCATCACAGCTCCACTTCGTCCTCTTGGCTGGGGGGGCCTCGCTGAGCTCTGCAGACCTGCTCAGAGGCCCGGCTTGCTCAGGGCTCCCACCAGTGTCCTGAGGGACCAGCTGGGCCAGTTCCTCAAGCACGAGGACCAAGTCAGGGGTGAGGAGGTTGGCAGCCTTCAGGACGGAACAGAGCTTCCGGATGCCACTCAGGCCAGAGGCCACAGGCCTGGGGACAGAGACAGGAACCAGTGAGCAGGAGACTTGAGCCAGTGTCACCAGGAACAGAGGCTCAGCACCACCAGCATCACCTCCGAGACACCAGCTCAGGTGGGGCAGGGCCCATTAGCAGAGCTCTGGGGGAAGAGAAGCCAATGGAAGCTGCGAGGTGCCCAAATGACAATCACTTGCTGGAGAAGAGCGAGCTGTGCGCTCAGCGCCTGCTTACAAGGGACCAGCCGGCACCTACAGACTTTTTGCTGCCCTTCAGGCACTCAATAGCTCGGCTGGAGACAGATCCAGGCCCACACCAAGGGCGGCTTCCCCCAGGAGACCTTTCTAAAGAGGTTCATTCTGCCAAGATGCTCGGGCAGAGCCATGAGCAGATGGTGCTGGGGGAGCCCTGCCAGGGCAGGACCCGGGGGAGCCAAGGCTGCAGCAAAGACTTCAGAGGCAGTTTCAGAACCAACAACACACACTTAAGGCTCCAGCAGTTGCTGTGCCTGGAAACCTTCGCAGCTGGCATTTCCAGCAGAGATTATTCCATGGGATTAGATCCCAGGAGCCAAATCCCTTCTTGTACAGGGCAGGCAGTCATCTGAAAGCAAAGATGTGGGCCCACCTTCATCTAGACCATCCCCAGGATGGTTACATGCAACAGCAGGGTGGACAGTCCACCTTCCCCAGGCAACCAAGAGGACACAGGGAGGGCAGGAGGACACTCACTTCTCTGTGCAGTGGCCGGACAGCCCCTGCAGTTTACTGCTTCCACCAAGCCTTGGCTGCTTCAGTCCCAGCCGCAGATCTGCCCGAAGGGATGCTCTGGGTCTGCTGGCAGGCATTGCCTCTGGAGCCTGGAGCAATCACCCAACATTCCTTACCCATCCAGCCCAGGGTAGCCCACATTTGAGCTGAGTTTGGTCCCCAAGATGCTTGTTCCCTGGGAAGTTAAGGGGTTTCGCTAGCAAACCACAGCCCAGCACGTGCTGAGCCAGGACACATGGACCCGCCGAGCTCCTGCCACCGCCCAGCAGGCCCAGTGCATCCCGTGAGAGCCCCAGCTTCTTCTGGGCCCTGCTCATCACGCCAAACCCTCCTGTGCTGCCCATCCCTCCTCTCACCTCTCCCTCCAATTCCAGCTGCATCTGAACACGCAAACCAGCCTGCAGCTCCTGCTGCTCTCCATCATTCTCCCCCTCATCATCGAGGGCCAAGCATGTCTTTGGGACAGCTTCCTCCAACCTACAGAAGCCAGAGAAGCCGGCACTGAGCCAGAGAAGATCCTCTGGTGAAGCACCATTTTGCATGACAAGTCTTGGGATGGATCAAACACAAGACTGGGCCTTTGCAACCCAGCGTCCCTTGGTGCTTGCGTGCTCTGCTCCAGCAGGTTCAGAACCAAACCCGACCACAGTCGAGATGATGCTGCACACCAGCGGCTCCTCTGCTTTCTGACAGGCACTAGGCTCTTACCAGCACTAAAACCCTGCAGGCTCCTTGACACAGGGGACACCAGGAGGTCACACACAAAAGCTCTCTTGCTTCTTTTCCCCCCAGCCTCACCTGGGCAGCTCCACTGGGCTCACGCTGGAGGGAGCCTGGGGCCCTGCTGCCTGCTTCTCTGCCTCTCGGGCAGCATCCTCATAAGCACGAAGCTTTGCCTTGCCACCTGCAAGGAAGGATCCTCTGTTTGCTCAGATGGTTTTATGACCCCTGGAGCTCAGAGGTTTGCATCCCAAACAGACCATAGCTGAAGGCAGAGCCCTGCCCTCCCCACCAGCATCTCACCTCCCCTTTCAGCTGCTCACACATCTCCACATATCCACAGACGTGGGAGGCAGAGCTGCGCGTGCTGCTCTTCAGCTGCAGAGACAGGGACGAGACAGAGGTTAAAGAAGCACTGGGGCAGCACACACCCTCTCCTGACACCGGAGCAGGGCAGCTCCTCAGCCTCCTCCAGGATGCAGGGTCCCCATGGAGCCCCGGGCTGCCTGCAGCAGACACAACCTGCACTCAGGGACCTACTGCCACAGTCACAAGCCTTTCTAGGCTCTGGGCCGGGGAGCTTTAGCAGAAGCCTAGGCACACACTGTCTGCAGCTCCATCAGCTGCTTTCTGCCCAGAGCAGCACCCCAGGGCTGGAAAACTCACGCTGGGTAAGGGAGGCTCCCACTGATCTCCCCCAGCACGCAGCAGACTCCCTCCCATCCATCAGCAGCTCCCAAACACACAACGCATCACCACCACCACCACCAGCTCCTCACTGACAGCTTGATCTCCTTGGCCCTGCTGGCATACTTGAGTGTGTTGTAGGTGTCCTCATAGGCCAGCACAGAGGCGCTCACCGCCGCCACCATGACGCTGCGGCAGTTGCCACCCAGGCAGTCCTTCAGCAGGCGCGTCAGCTTGCTGTCCCGGTACGGGATGTGGCTTTGCTTGCTCTGTAGCAAGAGATCCAGGACCTGCTCAGCTCTTGGCCCTTGGGCACTCAGCTCCTAACCCTGAGGCACAAGGGGATGGCTGCGCTCACCCCCAGCACCAGCAGCACTGACACTTGAGGACACGGCTCACATTCAGCCAGCCCAGGGAGCCAGAGCCCAGCAGGGCCATGTGGGGAACAGCGTTACCTTCGCATCAGCCAAGGCGTTGATGACGTTGATGAGGGCCAGCAGCAAGCGGTTGATGTTGGCCCCCTCCCGCAGCCGCTCTCCCCCGGTGTTGGCGACCGACGCCCGCTCTGAGCCTGCCAGGTCGATCAGGCTCATCTTGGCCACCTTCAGACCCCGACTGAGGCTGCCAGTGCAGTCGTGCTGCTTCACATGGATCTGTGAGGACAGACATGGGTGAGGCCGCAGCTCCACAAGGCTCATGGGGGCCGTGGCTGGAGGCGGCTCAACAGCAGGGCAAGAGGCTGATGTTTAGAACAGGATGGCCAAGTGGATCGTGTGGGCTGTGGGGCAGAGAGGAGCCTGACACGCCAAGAAGAGAAGCCAAAACCTCAGTGAGGGGACAAACAGCAAAACCATGGAAGGGGTCCTGCAGGAAGTGACAGAGCTGTGGAAAATAATCAGCATCTCCTATGCGTGGTGCACAAGCAGGGCAGAGCCGGCTGGGTCTCCAAAGGGCAAAACACCACCCACAGCCCCAGCACCAGTGGATTTTGTCAGACTCAAAGCACCAGTGGGGGGGCTACAAGCCCTCAAAAGAAGGGGCTTTCTGTGCCCCCTTGCAGGCATCAGCCAGGGCTTTCAGTGCTGAGCCCAGATCCCAGCTGGTAAGGGCGAGGAGGGACACAGCCACCAAGACTCATCTGGCAGCATCCTTCCTCTTCTGCATCCCGGAAGGTCTCCCTGGAGAATGCAAATACTTTCCCCACAGCCTTCAAACACACTCAGCCCCCAAGGAACAACGCCTGCACAGACTGGAGATGCCATGGAAGTGCTGGAGCCCACTAACAGGTCCTGCATCCTCACCCGACTGTGGCTCGCCTGCCAGGAGGCAAAGCTGGCAGCGGGAAGGGCACATTTCCAGCACAGCGAATGGATTCACAGCAGGCAGCAATCCAGCACCCCCCAACAAACCCAGCTGGGATGCCAGCTGGAAAAGCATCCAGACACCTGGACTTCCCCCTGGAAGCAGCCACGGGAGAGACACCAGGTTTAGACTGAAACTGCAGTCAGAGCCCTCCGTCTGCGCACGCAGCCGTGACCGCCCTGCTCATTCAGGAGAGGGCCCGGCTGCAACTGAAACCAACTGGCAGGTTTGCACAGGAGAGCACCAAGAAACTGGGGAGCCAATTCACAGAGCCCCTGCGGGAGGGCAATTCCCAGCTCAGTGCCAAGGAAGACACCATGGAGGAGACAGCCTGCTCCAGGCACCCTTTGCTATGGCTCAGGTTTCAGGGACAGCTCCCACACCTTGAGTCAACAAGAGTGAAAAGCACACAGTGAAGTTTCAGCCCCAAGAGACAGAACACCAAGCTGAGAGCGTGGAGCTGCCTGGGAGGCGTGGCCACCAGCATGACCAGTACCTCCCGTTCTGCAGCAGCATGGCCAGGGCCCTGCTCAGACCCATACCTCTGTTTGCAGGGCTACAACCACTCTGCTTTACCCCATGGCACATGAGGAGCAGGGGCAGGAACCCCAGGCCTGGCATGGCCTTGCTTCCTCGTCTCTTTTTAAGCACAAACCCCTGTGACACTGCAGCCACCAGCCCTCACCTGGAAGATGGCATGCGAGTGGGAGGAGACAGCGTTGGCATCAGTGGGATGCTGCGTCCGGTTTCTGTTGCCATTGGCCAACATCTCCAGAAGCTGCTCTGCTGAGGCAGGCTGGGAGAGAACAGGGAGAGGGATGATACCAGTGTGCCCCATCTGCAGGCACAGACACAACCCGGCCCAGAGCACCCACAACTCCGGCATCCTGCAGCACCGTGGGCCTCGTTTCAGCTCAGGCTCATGTTTGCTGCCAGCCAGGAGCTGTGCAGGTGGCACCCCCCTATCTTCAGACACCCCCATCTCCAGCACACGTCTGCTTTCAGAGCTGGTGGGGTGCAGCACTGCCCGTTTTTATACCTGGTGTGCCCATTTTAATACCTACCTGGTGGAAGGAGAGGCCCTGAACCACAGCTCCTCGCTCAGGATCCTCCCGGATGGCTGGCGGTCCCTTGGGCTCCAGCAGGTCATAGATCTGTTCGTTGTACACCTGAAGCAGGGAACTCACTGTAAGGCCGAGGTTTGGCTCCCCAGTGGTGAGCAGGGAGAGGAGCTCTGTAGCCCAGGGTCACACATGACCTCGTGTCCCACTCCCAACACCCCCTCCAGGACGTCACTGCACCCAGAGCCGCTGATGGTGCCCTAGGGGACAGCTCAGGAGGGCTTTCAGAGCAACGCACTTGGCCACAGCTCCTCTAAAGCCTTTCCAGCCAGGAACCCCTCATTGCTACGTGCACCGTGGCAAGGAGGAGAAAATGCCCCGATTCCAGACAGGAGAAACCAGGAACACCAGTTCATTGAACTGGCAGGCTGAGCATGCTTCCAGCTGGGCTCTAGGGCTGCCCTGGGGACACTGGGTACCCTGAACGTGGCACTACAGGGTCTGCATCAACCCCGAATCTTAGTGACAGTGACCCAGTTGCGGCAGCCACAATGCACCTCCTGGTAGGAGACTAGGACCTCACAGCTCTTCTCCTGCTTTCTGGCCTCCATCCTCCTGTACAGCTCCACCATGGTGAAGTACATGATGCCAGGGCTGTGCTCCGAGCCCAGCATGGTGTGGGTTTTCCCTGCTCCGGTCGCGCCATAGGCAAACACTGAGAGGAGAAAGGGCGGATGGGTGAAAGCCTGACTGGGAGCAGCAGAACGTCCGCTCCTTGCTGCAGAGGAGATGTGGAGATCTTCCCGCAGCAACCCCTGCAGCAGGGCTCGCTCACAGGCTCCCAGAGACGAGGCAAAGCCCATTACCCTCTGCACTACCGGCAGGAGCCTTCAGTGCAGGTCATTTCCTCAGTTCAGCCTCTCCCATTTAGCAGAAGCAGAATGGGTCCCCAAACCATCACCGCTTGGATGCTGCAGTCGCCTCCAAACTCTTCCCTTTAATAAACCAAGCAGCCCCATTCCCCCATCTCTCACCAGAATGGGTTTCTCCATCCAGCCCTCGTAATTCATCTCATTTTTCCACCCCAGCCTTTCAACACCCTCTTTAAAGCATCACCATCAGAGCAGGACACACTGATCTAGAGAGCCTCAGCCCTTCTCCCTGTTAGCAGCACTCGGTGCCTCGCAACTCTCTCCTTGAGGATCCTGGAGCTCTTTTATGCAGATAGAGACACGAGACGTGCCTGCCAGGTGGGCACGGTGACAGAGGCAGGCTTCAGCGCCTCGCCGAGCACACGGGGAGCCAGGAATAGCATCCTGCAGCGCCAGGGCCCCGCTCGGCACACGAGGAGACGGGAGCGTGGTGTCACCTGCTCGGTGCCTGCCTTACACAAGTGATGGGCTCATTAAGGCACCGTCGGCTGACGGCCTGCAAACGGCACAGGGGCTGCAGCACCATGAGAGGAGCTTTCAGGCCCAGCTTCATGGAGCTGCCAGCCTGGGGGATGCTCAGGAGGGGCACAGCAACCCCCAGAGCTCCCCAAGAAGTGGCTGCTTCACCCCAGATCCCCCTCCGAAACTCAGCATCCCCTGTGGATGCAGCCCCACATCCAACCTACCTTCACTCCTGCCACAGTGCTCTGCTTACTCCCCTTCAGGTCAGTGCCCACCACAACCAACAGGTCCCTCCCAGTCACACAGATCCCAGCCTGCACCCAGCTCCTGGGTTATCCCATCACAAGCGCAAGGCTTCCCACTCCTCTGTGTTAAGCTACACACCATTCTGGTTCGCCTTCCCCAGCCCAGCCGGGGCTCTCCCACAAACCACATCACATCCTGACCACACTTGCCATCACTAAGGGATGCCACCGACCAGTTGAAGGCTGCAGGTTTTGCACTGCTCTTGTGCCTCCCCCCACCACCTGCCTGCGGGCCCCCAAACTAAACCCACAGCTCTCCCAACAGACGGGGCAGGAGCTCCCAAAGGCTCCAAGCCATTCGGCAGCTCTCACCAGAGCAGTTGTAGCCCTCGAGGACGCTGTCCAGCAGCTCGGAGGTGGTGTGCTGGAACACCTCCTCCTGCGTGGCCTCTTCCCCGAAGACCCGGTCAAAGACAAAGTCCAGGCCCTTGCCCTTGGGCCCACGCGCGGGCAGCGCGCTGCCGGGGGGAGCCCCGGGCCCCGCGGGGGTGAGGACGATGCCGCGCTGGTTAACGACGTGCACGACCTGGGGCAGGGCCTGCTCACTGCGGGCCAGGGGCCACACACGCACCACCACAGCCACGGTGCCCTCCTCGGGCGGGGGGCACGGCCCCATGGGGGCAGCAGGGGCAGGCACCAGGGGCAGGCACCAGGCTGGCAGCAGGGGCAGGCACCAGGCTGCTGGCACGGCTCAGCTCCGAGCTCCGACGTCTCTCAACGGACCTCGCACACCCTGGGGGAGGGCAACGGCTCAGCGCGGGGGAAGCGTTTAAAGCAGGGGGGTCTTGAAGCTGGGCAGGGCCCTGCGCACCCCCCCTGCCCCAACCCCAGAGCCACCGCTGTAACCCCCAACTGCCTCCCCCACGGCCCCACATCCCCCCCACCCCGGCACCGACCCCCGACCCCCCTCCGGGCCCCCACAGCCACTCACCCCCTCCAGGGCCCTGCCCCACCGCCCTCCCTGATGCCTCGGACCCCTCACACCGGCTCCCCTCCGGCCCCACATCGCCCCACATCGCCCCCTAAGCCCCACTCGCTCGCCCCCGCCATAGCCCCCACCTCCTCTCTCCATTACCCATTCAGCACCGTTACCCAATCAGCACCATTACCCGTTCAGCACCATTACCCGTTCAGCACCATTACCCATTCAGCACCGTTACCCGTTCAGCACCGTTACCCATTCAGCACCGTTACCCTTTCAGCACCATTACCCGTTCAGCACCGTTACCCATTCAGCACCATTACCCGTTCAGCACCGTTACCCTTTCAGCACCGTTACCCGTTCAGCACCGTTACCCGTTCAGCGCCGTTACCCGTTCAGCGCCGTTACCCATTACCCATTCAGCACCGTTACCCTTTCAGCACCATTACCCATTCAGCACCGTTACCCATTCAACACCATTACCCTTTCAGCACCATTACCCGTTCAGCGCCGTTACCCGTTCAGCACCATTACCCATTCAGCACCGTTACCCGTTCAGCACCGTTACCCATTCAGCACCGTTACCCATTCAGCACCGTTACCCATTCAGCACTGTTACCCATTCAGCACCGTTACCCATTCAGCACCATTACCCGTTCAGCACCGTTACCCATTCAGCACTGTTACCCATTCAGCACCGTTACCCGTTCAGCACCGTTACCCATTCAGCACCGTTACCCGTTCAGCAACATTACCCATTCAGCACCGTTACCCGTTCAGCACCGTTACCCGTTCAGCACCGTTACGCTCAGCCCCTTGGACAGCCCCCCCCCACGGGTCAACACAGCCCCGCGACTCCAGCCCCTACACCCTGGGTTAGGTGCACGTGCCCATCCCACACCCTCCACCACTGTCCCCAGGGGCCACCCATGTCCCCATCACCACCCTGGTACCCAGCAGTACCTGGTCCCCAGGGCTACCCTGGTCCTGGTGACCACCCTGGTCCCTGGGGACACCCCGATTCCCACATTAGTCCTAGGTGGCACCCTGGTCCTTGTTCCTACCATGGTCCCCATCACCACACTGGTCCCCAGAACAAGCCTGATCACCATCCCCGCATCCACCCTGGTCCTGGCGATGCTCCTCACACCCATCCCCAGTAGCCACTCTCAATCCTGTCCCAGCAGCCACCTTGGTCCCTGGGGGCATCCTGTGGTGGTCCCCCTGCTCCCCATCACCACTCTGCTCCTGACCATCCTCCTGGTCACAGCGGCCACCTTGAGCCCACGCCTACCCCAAGCCAGGCAACTCCTTACTTGTGCTGGAGGCTGCCGAGGTCCTGGCTGAGGTTGTCCCTCTGCGTCTCCAGATGGGCCTTGGCAGTGGCCAAGTGCTCCACGCGGCCCCGCAGCTCACGCAGCTCCTCCCGGTAGACGTCGGCCACACGCGAGGGCTCCTGGTCCCGCGCCTGGTTCAGCTCCAGCGCCAGCCCCCGGTTCTGCTGCTCCGGCAGCCGGACCTTCTCGACGGAGCTGGCGAAGCGGTCGTTGAGCTCCATCAGCTCCACCTTCTCCTTGCTGCGCGTCTCCCTGAACTCCGAGTTGAGCGCCATGGCCAGCGAGAAATCCATCCTGCCCGTGCCCATGCGGGGACCCAGCCGGGAGCTGCGGGGCACCCGGAGCCGCGCCGGGGAGCTGGCGGGGAGCACCCGGTGCAGCGGGGCGGCGGTGCCGGAGCGGCGGCTGTAGGAGGACAGGCGCTGGCTCTCCATGCCGATGGGATGGGCGCGATGCGCCGGGATGAGGGGTTTTATGGAGCCCCGTCCCCCCCGTCCCGCCGGCACTGGCCACTGGCCACAGAGCTGGAGGGATGGCACAAAACCCAGCCTCTGCGGCGCCTGCAGGGGTGAATGTGCCCTGGCACCCGGCCTGGGCACCGGGAACCGCCTGCCCCATCCACAGGCTCTGCTGGGATCCGGGGAGGGCCCGCGACAGCCGGCATGGGGAGCACAGGGCACGGCCATCCCTACCCATCCCTTCTCCATCCCCATCCCGGCTCCATCCCTACCCATGGGGCAGCCGGAGGGTTTGCTGGGCGCAATGCCCTGGGGACACGGGGTGCTGGGTCCGAGGTGTCACAGGGTGCCCGCTGCAGTGCCAGGGCTGTGCCTGCACCCTGGGGATCCATCCAGCAGCGTCTTGAGGTGCTCAGGGTAGGGAGAGCCCCTGGGCAGGCTCAGGGGTGGGTGTGCACCCCCCCGCCATGCACACACACGAGGCTCTCCTGTGGTTCTGCCGCCTGATGATGCTGATGCTGACCTGGATGCTCCTTTGGAGCCGGGGCCTCTGGATCCGGGCAAGGAGCCTGGTTCGCATCCCCCACATCCTTATGACAAACGGGCAGCTGTAAAGGGAGAAGGGAGAGGGGCAGGGATGCGGATGGACTGAGAGCTTTCCCGGTGGCGTGTGTGCCGGAGCAGGACCCGCCGTGGGAAGGTCTCTGCTATGCTCTTATGAAAGATACCAGGCGAATGGTGACGGACCATGGACCCGGGGCCCCATAGAGAGCTCATTTGACAGGGTCTCTCTGGGATACTCACGTACCAGGGGCTGGCACATACAAATAGATCCATGTTGCCATCGACCCCTGGAGACTTTTCCAGCCTGATCGTCCATCCTCACAGGGTCCTGGCACCACGTTCTGTGCAGGGGGCTGTGAAGTGGCGTAATGATGGTCCGGGTTTTGTGTTTCAAACACTGCCATTGTGGGGAGTGTGCTTGTGCGATCCCATGCGTGTGTCTGTGTCTGTGTGCGTGTGTGTTGGTGGCAGGCAGTGTTCTGTGTGCTTTCTGTTGTCGGGTTCCCGTATTAGTTTTTAAGGGGTTGGAAGCAGCAGTGCGGCCCCCTCAGCTGTTGCATCACCGTGTGCAAAAGAAGCTGCCCCCCGATCCGCTTCCCAGCGCTCCAGCGGTGGCACGGCCGGGATGGACACCGGAGCCGTGCAGTGAAGGAAAACAAACCCAAACCCTTTCCATCTATGGGAGCACTGGGGCAGTTTGTAGAGACCCCACAGACAAGGCCTAAAGAGCGCCTGCAGCACGCGGGGCACACGGGAGGAGCCCTTCTCAGTGTGTTTAAAGTGACCTGGGGGTGAATCCAGGCCTGGGAGGAACGGATGGATCGGGTGACACCAGAGCTGCTGGCTGGAACAGCGAGAGGGGCAGCGCAGCCACAGCTCCATCAGCCCCATCACCTCCATCAGCTCCGACAGCCCCATCACCTCCATCAGCTCCATCAGCTCCATCAGCCCCATCAGTTCCATCAGCCCCATCAGCTCCATCAGCCCCATCAGCTCCATCAGCTCCAACATCTCCATCAGCCCCATCAGCTCCATCAGCTCCATCACCTCCATCAGCCCCATCAGCTCCATCACCTCTATCAGGATATCTATCTCTTCTTTCCTCTTATTATTTCCTTTATCATTATTATTATTGGTGGTAGCAGCAGTGATTTCTGTTATACCTTAGTTACTAAACTGTTCTTATCTCAACCCGTGGGAGTTGCATTCTTTCTGATTCTCCTCTCCGTCCCTCCAGGAGCAGGGGGAGGGCAAGAAGGGGGGGAGTGAGCAAACGAGGTTTGTAGTTGGGTTTAAAGCACGACACTTGTGAGGTCCCAAGGGAAGATCCCAAGCCTGGAAGCAGGATGCGCCAGCTGGATGCAGGGATGAAGTGGGATGCTCCAGCTGGAGGCACCATGGAAGGCTGGGTTCTCCTTCATCATTTGGGTGTGTTCCAACTGGAACAGGGAAGTTCAGGTTGGAGATAAGGAAGTGAGGGTGCTGGGACACTGGGATGGGTTGAATGGAGAAGGAGGGATGGGGCATGGAGCAACCTGGTCTAATGGAAGCTGTCCCCCCTCCTTCTTCATGCCATGGCTTGATGGTAGGGCAATGATTGGACTTGATGCTCCTGAAGGTCTTTCCCAACCTGGCTGATTCCCTGATTCCCAGCTCCCGCTTCCCACTGTGCCCTCCATCCCTCATCCCCATCCCTCCCCATGCACCAGAAGAAGAGGTGGGCGTGCAAAGCGTCCCCTCTACGGGAAAACGAGGCAACTTTACTGCAGTTCAAGCCAACTGCAGGCGATGCCGCTCCTCAAGTCTTCTTCCCCCCTAGACCCTGCAGCAACTCCCGCACCCGAGTGGCGAATTCCACCAGCCCCCGAACCGGGAACGAGCAGAAGCCACTGATGCTGGAGGCCGTGGGCGCCGGCATCGTCTCCTGGGTGGGAGTGTGGGAGACGTGCTGGTGGCTCCATGTCGGGGGCGTGGCGGAGGCTCCCGCGGAGCGGAACATCCCCAGCTGGTAGAGGATCCACTCATGGAAGTGCTGCGTTGAGGTGTAGACCCCCGGATGGTTGGCCCTGGCGCAGCCGCGGCCCCAGCTCGTCAGCCCCACAACCCAGAAGAAGTTGGCGCGCTTGTCCCGGCACATGAGGGGACCGCCGCTGTCACCCTATGGAGGAGAAGGAGAGAGGATGAGGATGGGGATGGGTGGCCATGGCAACGCCGGAGGGGACCGCCACTCTCCCCTGTGGGGATGGAAGGGTTCTCCTTCATCATTTGGGCGTGAAGAGGGACCTTCCACATGGATTGGAGCCGTAGGATGAGCAGTGATGGGTTCCAACTGGAACAGGGGAGTCTGGCTTGAGATAAGGAGAAGTTGTTCCATATGAGGGTGGTGGGACACTGGCATGGGTTGGATGGAGAAGGATGGATGGGGCTTGGAGCAACCTGGTCTAATGGAAGGCGTCCCTGCCCCTTGCTTCCACCTGGATGCTTTAAGCTCCTTCCCAACCTAACCCATTCCATGAACCCGTGCTCATGACACGGTTTAGTGGTGGAATCTTGATGCTCTTAAAGCTCCAGCCTCTATGGTCTGTGCGCAGGGATGACGGCCCAGGAGGCGGATGCGCTTCCGCAGCTGGGATAAGGGGGGATGCAGAGCAAGGCCCTGCGGATGGGAGAGGAGAAGGGAGCCCCGATGGCACATCCCTACCTGGCAGGTGTCGATGCCTCCCTGCGGGTACCCAGCACAGAGGTTGTGTCTCTTGATGGCCCCTCGGTACCAATTGGTGCTGTTGCAGAGCTTGACATCAATGAGGCGGACCTTGGCCTCCTGCAGGGCTGATGGGGACGATGCCCCCGCTGTGGGGACACAAAGGGGGTCAGGGCTGGGGGTACAAGGGATGGCTTTGGGGTATTGGGGGCTGAGAAGCTCAATGGGATCCATCAACACCCCCCCACGGCCTGGGCTGCATCCTCTTTGCTCAGTATCCTCAACATAAGGAGGACGTGAAGCGATGGGACAAGGGCTGATGGTTTCCAGCTCAACCAGAAATGCTCAGGTTGAACAGAATGAAGCGGTGGGACACTGGGATGGGTTGGATGGAGAAGGCTGCGATGACTCCATCCCCAGTTGGAGCAACCTCCAATAGGCCTGGATGAGCTTTAACCTCCCTTCCATCCCATTCCATGAACCCATGACCCAGCATTCCAAGGCCAACGGGGCCGTCGGGCACTCACTTCTGGCCTCCCTCGCGCCCCATCCGCTGATGAAGCACTCGGAGAGCTGGGATAGCCTGAGCGTCGCATCGGGCACGCAGGCCAGCTGCACGTGGTACCCGCACTGCACCGGCTGGTCCAGCTCCACCAAGGCGATGTCGAAGCCGCCGGAGATGCCGGTGTAATATTCATGGACCACGACCTGCCGTATCCGCCGCTTCTGGGTCTCGGCATTGGCCCAAGCCAGGTCCGTGATTCCGACCATCACGAACCAATCCGTGGTGAAGCTGGGACGGAGTGGAAGAGCAGGGGTTGGAGCCGTAGGACAAGGGCTGATGGGTTCCGACAGGGACTTGCAGGTTGGAGGTAAGGAAGGGATTCCCTGGGAGGGTGCTGGGGCACTGGGATGGCATGGATGGAGAAGGTTTGGATGCTCCATGCCTGGCAGTGCTCAAGGCCGGCTTGGAGCAAGCTGCTTTACGGAAGGCATCCCTGCCCATGGCAAGGGGTTGGAAGTGGGTGATCCCAAGCTCCTTTCCAACCCAACCCAGCCGATTCCATGATCCATTCGATCCCGTGCCATTCCATTCCATCTCATTCCATGCCATTCTGTGCCATTCTAATCCATTCTATGGAGAAGAGGGGTGGGAAGGAGCCACACTCCTGGTGCTTCCCAAAGGAAAGCACTGCCCCAGGGTGGCTTAGGCTCAAGGGCTGTCAAGCTGGAAGCAGCCTTCTCTTGTGCGCTCTTCCCAGTGCATCCAGGATGGGGAATCGGACGGGATGGGAGCTGCTCCTGGGCTATTCCCTAAGGCTGGAATCCCTCCTCTGCCTTACTTTTGCCCGACGAAGCAGTGAGCAGCCGTGAGGACCCACTGGGGGGTGATGAGGGACCCCCCGCAGATGTGCGAGGAGCCGGTGCCCCTGGGGAACTGGATGCTGACGATCCATGGCCAGGCGCCCTGCTGCGCATCCACGCCTCCGACGATGCGTGACGTCCCATAGTAATCAGCCATGGGACGGGTACCGCAAGTGCCTCTGGAAGCAGAAGCCCAACACTTGATGGTTAGCGATGAAGGGCGAGCATGTTCCCACCCCACTGGTGCCGCAGGTACAAGGGACCCTATGGGGTGCCCCATAGCTGCGCTGTGCTACCACATGGGGTGATGGCAAGGAAGTGGGGCTCCCCCAATCCCACCATCCCACTGGTGTGCCCCTGGCTGGGAGCAGCAGCATCTCCCTATGGAATAGCAGGAGCCCCGGGGCCTGGTGCCACTCACCCACAGCTGTCCCAGGAGCCTCGCACCAGCCAGGCCGAGGCCAGCAGGATGACGGCACGGAGCAAAGCCATCGCTGCCAGCACCGCTAAGGGTGACAACAAGGAGCTGCAAGCACCACTGCACCCAAAGCACAACTGCCCCAGGGACACGGGTGCTGGGTGCAGGTCCCTTGGAGCTGGTGCTGATGTCATAGAGAGGCAGGTTCCATGGGGGGGGGTTCAGTGGGGGGGGAATGGGGCGTGACCATGAGGGGTTCCATGGTGTGTGGGGGCCTGCTGAGACGGGGGTGTTCTGATGGGCTTGGGGTGATTTGAATCCCTATGGGATACTCTGGAGCTCTGTGGGATGCTCTGGAGCCCTGTAGGATGCTCTGCTTGTGGGATGCACTGAATCCCTTTGGGATGCTCCAGAACTCTGTAGGATGCTCTGGAGCCCTATTGGATGCTTTGAATCCCTATGGGATTGATTCTCTGCTTGTGGGATGCTATGAATCCATATAGGATTCTCTGCTTGTGGGATGCTCTGAATCTGTATGGGCTGCTCTGCTTGTGGAATGCTCTGAGTCCCTGTAGGATGCTCTGCTTGTGGGATGCTCTGAATCCCTATAGGATGCTCTGCTTGTGGGATGATCTGAATTCCTATGGGATGTTCTGCTTGAGGGATGGTCTGAATCCCTATGGGATGCTCTGCTTGTGGGATGGTCTGAATCCCTATGGGATGCTCTGGAGCCCTATGGGATGCTCTGAATCCCTGTGGGATGCTCTGGAGCCCCATGAGATGCTCTGAATACCTCTGGGATGCTCTGCTTGTGGGATGCCTTGGAGCTCCCTTGTGCCAGCGTTGTCCTGCCATGCCCGGGGGGCCTCCAGAGCTGCACTGCCCAACTGCAGCGCAGCAGCAAGAGCTGTGTGCAGCGCTCCCGCATCCCAGGTGAGCCCTGTGCTCCTCCGCACCCAGGCAGGCACCTAGGGAAGCCCTTTCCCTGCAGCGTGATGGGCGCTGGGAGTGCTCCCTGCCTCGGTGAGCTGCTGCGGTGCCAGCCCCGTTCTAGTCTGGGGGGGCAAACACCTGGGAATGGGATGTTTGGTGCTGCTGGAAGAGGCCGTTTGGGGTTTGCTGTTCCTGGCTGCAGCCACAGCCTTGGGAAGGGCCCTTGGAGAGGGGTGGGAAGGAGTGAAACAAGGGGGACAGAAAATCACAAAATGGAATATAAAAACCTTTAGAATCAGTTTTAAGTAATGCTAAGTTTGATGGCTTTGTAACAGTAGCAATGGAAAATTACTAAAGTGCATGGTACATAGAAAAAAAATAGAGTGCAGCTGGAGAACACACTGAGCATTCTTGTGCAAGATAAATTGTTATAGTTGACAGAGTTTTAAGAAAAACAGGCTAGAAGAGCAGGACACAGGGATAAGGAGTATCTGGGAATGGCAGGTGTCCAGGATGGGCTACAGTTAAACTAACTGATAAGTAGGAGGATAGGAGGATTATTATGTCTCCTGTGCTAACGAACCAATTAAACTGGTATGAGCATCTACTGCGCATGCTCCAAAGGCTGCCAGAAGTGATGAAGATTGTTGGAGGAAGTAAACGACCCTCAGAGACCACCGCCACAATTCTGTACGCATGCGGGGAACTTTCTGGAAAACGACCTAATGTATGTGTGCCCAGGGACTAGATAAGGACAGCCTGTGGAGCAACAGAGAGACACACGTTAGGAGGAGCTCTCTCCCGTGTCTCCCGGCGCCGCAATAAAGAATACCTGCTTGTCAGCTTGAAAACTTTGCTGGCAAGTTTGTTCCTGGAGTTTCCTCCCAATCAGGAGGAGGCTTGGATCCTCCTCAGGAGGGGCTCTGGGTTTGCTGCTGTTGCCCAGGAGCTGCCTCATCTGTTTCTCTGCTCTTGTCTTCCTCAGAGCCTCGCTGGGGGAACAGCACCCGGAAGGGCAGCAGGAGGAGACCCAAGGAACTGTCCCCAACCCCTTGCGCCCGCCCCCAGCCAATGAAGCTCTTGCGCTGACGGCTCCCGGATCCCTCCCCGTGTCCCTAACCCAGTTACCAGATTTCTTCCTTCCTCTGCGTCCTCCTTGCAGCCCCACAGCGCTCCCCTTAAGTGTTTCTTCTGCTCACAGTCACCCCCAAGTCCCTGCCCTGTCCCCATTCCCTGTCCCCCATTCCCTGTCCCCATTCCCTGTCCCCCATTCCTTGTCCCCATTCCCTGTCCCCCTTTCCCTGTCCCCCATTCCCAGCCCAGCCCTGGATGTGTTTTGCAGCAGATGATTTATTGTCGTTCATAAATAGTTTGGTTCAAAGCAGAGGGCTGAGCAGAGACATCGGCTGCTTCTTCTTGCCCCCCTCCTGGGGGGAGCTGGGTTTGGGCCTGGCAAAGGCCCTTGCTCCTGGGGCTGAGCTCCATCGTGGCTTCCCCGCTCATGCAGGGGTTCCTGCGGGTGCCTTCTGCCCCTTTGCTGTGCAGGGGGCGTCCAGCCTGGGCCGTGTCCTGGAGTGCAGGCCCAGCCCCTGCTGCTTTGGGTGCTTCGGTGCTGTTCCCCCCTTGCTAAAACCCTGCTGCTGCCGCCCTGCTCTCTGTGTCCCCCTTGCTCCGGCTGCTTGCAAAGCCCCAGGCCTGGGGCAGAGAGCTCTGAGCATCCCTACCCTGGGACCGCACTTGTCCCTTGCACCCCCTGATCCCCTTTGCTGCCTTGCCAAGAGCACTCACAACCACCCTGGGCAACCCATTCCAGTGCCTCAGCACCCTAACAGGAAAGAATTTCCTCCTTACATCCAATTTAAACTTCCCCTGTTTAAGTTTTAACCCGTTACCCCTTGTCCTGTCACTATAGTCCCTGATGAAGAGTCCCTCCCCAGCATCCCTATAGGCCCCCATCAGGTACTGGAAGGCTGCTATTAGGTCCCCACGCAGCCTTCTCTTCTCCAGGCTGAACAGCCCCAACTTCCTCCGCCTGTCTTCATACGGGAGGTTCTCCAGCCCCTGATCATCCTCGTGGCCTCCTCTGGACTTGTTCCAGCAGTTCCATGTCCTTTTTATGTTGAGGACACCAGAACTGCACACAATGCTCCAGGTGAGGTCTCACAAGAGCAGAGTAGAGGGGCAGGATCACCTCCTTCCACCTGCTGGTTGGATGCAGCCCAGGATCCGGTTGGTTTCTGGGCTGCGAGCGCACACTGCAGCCAGCTCATGTTCATTTTCTCATTGACCAGCACCCCCAAGTCCTTCTCCTTGGGCTGCTCTGAATCTCTTCTTTGCCCAGTCTGTAGCTGTGCCTGGGATTGCTCCGACCCAGGTGTAGGACCCTGCACTTGTCGTGGTTGAACTTCATAAGGCTGGCATCAGCCCACCTCACAAGCGTGTCAAGGTCCCTCTGGATGGCATCCCTTCCCTCCAGCGTATCAACCGGACCACACAGCTTGGTGTCATCGGCAAACGTGCTGAGGGCACACTCAATCCCACTGTCCACGTCAGCGATGAAGATGTTAAACAAGACCGGTCCCAACACCGATCCCTGAGGGACACCACTCGTTACCGGTCTCCAGCCGGACATCGCGCCACTGACCACAACTCTTTGTGTGTGGCCGTCCAGCCAGTTCTTTATCCACCGAGTGGTCCATCCATCAAATTGATATCTCTCCAATTTAGAGAGAAGGATGTCGTGTGGGACAGTGTCAAACGCGTTGCACAAGTCCAGGTAGATGACATCAACTGCTTTACCCTTATCCATCAGTTCTGTAGCCCCATCATAGAAGGCCACCAAATTGCTCAGGCAGGATTTCCTCTTAGTGAAGCCATGCTGGCTGCCACCAAGCACCTTGTTGTTTTTCATGTGCCTTAGCATGCCATCCAGGAGAATGTGCTCCAAGATTTAACCAGGCATGGAGGTGAGACTGACTGCTCTGTAATTCCCCGGGTCTTCCATTTTGCCCTTCTTGAAAATGGGGGTTATATTCCAGTGTCTCACCACCATAACAGGAAAGGATTTCCTCCTTATATCCAATCTAAACTTCCCCTGTTTAAGTTTTAACCCGTTACCCCTTGTCCTGTCACTACAGTCCCTGACGAAGAGTCCCTCCCCAGCATCCCTATAGCCCCCCTTCAGATACTGGAAGGCTGCTCTGAGGTCTCCACACAGCTTCTCTTCTCCAGGCTGAACAGCCCCAACTTCCTCAGCCTGTCTTCATACGGGAGGTGCTCCAGCCCCTGATCATCCTCGTGGCCTCCTCTGGGCTTGTTCTAACAGCTCCATGTCCTTTTTATGTTGAGGACACCAGAACTGCACACAATGCTCCGGGTGAGGTCTCATCTTCGTGAACAGACTAAATTTACTCCTTAGGTAATATGTAAGGGTTAAAAACAATTCAAATGCTATAGATCTGACAAGCCCATCAAATAAATAGCATAATAAATCAGTATTTTTTAGCAGGACGTGGCAGTTTCACACGATTCACAACCAGTGACTTGCAAAGGTTTTGCACCTGTTAAATCTTAACAACAGTACAGTAACAATTACAAACTTCCCATTTTAGGGACAAAGATGGACACTTCAGCGATTTCCACACTGTTTAGGTGCAACGAGGAGACCAGACTTTCCACCTTAACATACTGTAATTCAAACTGCATCAATCTGAAGGCTATATCAATGAATAACCCTCTTTTGGATGCTGGGGAAGCTGTTGTATCCTCCAAAGGGCAGCAAAAGTGAGTTCAGAAGGGACTGAGAACAGAACAGCAGGATAATAGTGGAGATAATTGGCAATCAAAATAATTACTCAGTGATTTTTCTCTACTTGCAAGCTTCAGAGAAAGCCACGGCATTTCGTATTGTTCAGGGAGTGCTTTTCTTGTCGGTGAAGGTGTTTTAAAGCACCCTTCTTCCTTCATTTACAGATCCCGACCGGGAAAGCCAGACACGACTCTCCCAACACCCAAATTCCACCAAGAAGCCTTTATATCGAGTACCCTTGTGTTTTTTATACCCTTCCTTTCATTAAAGCCAAAACAAGTGTGCTCAGGTCACACAGTCCTTTTTGTACTCCTGTTGATGTCTTTACAAGTCCAAACACTGACTGCTAATTCCTATAGGAGACCATGGGTCAAGGTAAGTGAAGTCCACGTGGCATTTCCATTCCATGTCCTGGAACGGCCTCCCCTAATTGGAACCAGTTGGGTTTTTAAGTGCCCCCCTTTAACCTTTCAAATCACAAGCTACGGAGATGCCTGTGGTTCCTTTCCTGTGTGTCTGGGGGCACAGACAACAGGGACATTCCTTGCTTCCGATGTTTCTGCTGATTAGAGCTTGAGCTTACAACGTGGTGCCATCCTGCACCGCTTACAGCCTAGAGGTGCGGAGCACACTTCTGATGGAACACACACGACACCTGTCCTGGGTTTACCAGGAGCCGTTTTGCTCCTTCTTAGTAACTGGCGCAAGCTCTGTGTTTTGACTTCCAGCCTGGGAACAGAGCTGATAACACCGATTGGTTTTAGTTGTTGTCAAATAATGTTTATTCTGGCCAAGGACTTTGTGAGCCTCATGCTCTGCCGGGGACGAGGGGAGGCTGGGAGGAAGCAGAGGCAGGACACCTGACCCAAGCTAGCCAAAGAGGTATTCCATACCACAGCACGGCATGCCCAGGATGTAACTGGGAGTTACCCGGAAGGGCACGGTCTCACTTCGGGGGGCTCGAACTCGCTCGGCGGTGGTATCGTGTTCTCTTGCTATTTTCTCTTATCAGTTGGCGGTAGCAGCAGTGATTTGTGTTATACCTTAGTTACTGGGCTGTTCTTACCTCAACCCGTGGGAGTTACATTCTCTCGATTCTCCTCCCCATCCCTCCAGGAGCGGGGAGGGTTGGGGTGGGGGGAAGGAAAGAAAGAGGGAGAAAGAGAAAAGGGGGGGGGGAGTGAGTGAACGAGCTTTTGTGGTAGGGTTTAAACCACGACACCAGATTTCTTCAAAACCCCAGGAGGTATCATCATTGGTCATTGCATGAAATATTTCCGTTTGGTTCCAAATTTCCTCCAGGTCTGTTTCAATTCTGCCACTTTGATCTATGTAGGAACCATTGATTATGGAACAACCCCCCCCTTGTGAACCCAATACTAGCAAGAATGGGTACCACAGCACCTAAGGTGCATGCCCCCTTCCAGTCGGGGTGGAGTATTATGAGCATTTTCTCCGCATAACCCATCCCATCGTTTCCCTTCAGGAACGGGCCACCACTGAACTGCGAAACCATCTAATATTCATAGAGTGATTGCAGTTTGAACAGTGACTTACACCTGTGGCACTGCTTTGTACACAGGTATAATCTTCTTAACCCCGGTCTCCAGGTCTGCAAGGGTGAAATGGAAAATCCAAACCTGTCGCTCTTGTCCCCAATATTCTTTTGAACACCAACAAATAGCAATAACCTCCTTTGCTCAGTCATTCAGAAAAATCGATTTGCACATCTGCGGGGGGTCCCTCATCACCCCCCAGTGGGTCCTCACGGCTGCTCACTGCTTCGTCGGGCAAAAGTAAGGCAGAGGAGGGATTCCAGCCATAGGGAATAGCCCAGGCGCAGCTCCCATCCTGTCCAATTCCCCATCCTGGATGCACTGGGAAGAGCGCACAAGAGAAGGCTGCTTCCAGCTTGACAGCCCTTGAGCCTAAGCCACCCTGGGGCAGTGCTTTCCTTTGGGAAGCACCAGGAGTGTGGCTCCTTCCCACCCCTCTTCTCCATAGAATGGATTAGAATGGCACAGGTTGATTCCTGATTCCTGATTCCTGATTCAATCAGGAGCATCAAGTCCGCTCATTGCCCTACCATAAAGCCGTTGCATGAAGAAGGAGGGGGGACAGCTTCCATTAGATCAATTTGCTCCATGCCCCATCCCTCCTTCTCCATTCAAGCCATCCCAGTGTCCCAACACCCTCACTTCCTTATCTCCAACCTGAACTTCCCTGTTCCAGTTGGAACTCATCACCCTCCTCCCCACACCCAAATGATGAAGGAGAACCCAGCCTTCCATGGTTCTGTTTCATCCCTGCATCCAGCTGGAGCATCCCACTTCATCCCTGCATCCAGCTGGAGCATCCTGCTTCCAGGCTTGGGATCTTCCCTTGGGACCTCACAAGTGTCGTGCTTTAAACCCAACTACAAACCTCGTTTGCTCACTCCCCCCCTTCTTGCCCTCCCCCTGCTCCTGGAGGGATGGAGAGGAGAATCAGAAAGAATGCAACTCCCACGGGTTGAGATGAGAACAGTTTAGTAACTAAGGTATAACACAAATCACTGCTGCTACCACCAATAATAATAATGATAAAGGAAATAACAAGGGGGAAAATGCAACACCTCAACGCCAGCCGACCAATAACTCGCCCCAGTCCCCCCAGCAGAGCACCGACCGATGCCTCCTCCAACCCTGCAGTCCCAGCCCTTCCGGGTAACTCCCAGTTACATCCTGGCCATGCCGTGCTGTGGTATGGAATACCTCTTGGGCTAGTTTGGGTCAGGTGTCCTGTCTCTGCTTCCTCCCGGCCTCCCCTCCTCCCTGGCAGAGCAGGAGGCTCACAAAGTCCTTGGCCAGACCAAACATTTGAGCAGCAACTGAAAACATCGGCGTTATCAGCGCTGTTCCCAGGTGTCGTGGTTTAAACCCAACCACAAACCTCTTTTACTCACTACCCCCCCTTCTTGCCCTCCCCCTGCTTCTGGGGGGACGGAGAGGAGAATCAAAAAGAATGCAACTCCCACGGGTTGAGATAAGAACAGCCCAGTAACTAAGGTATAACATAGATCACTACTGCTACCACCAATGATAATAATGCTAAAGGAAATAACAAGAGGAAAGAATACAACACCTCAACACCAGCCGACCAATAACTCGCCCCACTCCCCCCAGCCGAGCACCGACCGATACCTCCTCCAACCCTGCAGTCCCTCTACCCCTTCCGGGTCACCCTCCGTTACATCCTGGGCATGACGTGCTGTGGTATGGAATACCTCTTTGGCTAGCTTGGGTCAGGTGTCCTGTCTCTCCTTCCTCCTGGCCTCCCCTCCTCCCTGGCAGAGCATGAGGCTCAGAAGGTCCTTGGCCAGACCAAACATTCGAGCAGCAACTGAAAACATCGGCGTTATCAGCGCTGTTCCCAGGCCAAAAGATCAAAGCACAGCACTGCACTAGCTCCTAAGAAGGAGAAAACTGACTGCTGCTGCTCAAACCAGGACACCAGGCCAAAAAACGAAACCACAGCGCTGCACCAGCTACTAAGAAGGAGAAAAATGACTGCTGCTGCTGAACCCAGGACATTCAGAAAAATCTATTTGCCACTGCTGTCCCAGAGAACTTCCTCACCCGATTGTCCCAGTTTGATTTCTGTTTTCAGCCAATGAGTTTCATTATGTTCCTCCTGAACCAGCTTCCAGAGTGGATTATAGGCAATTACAGTGGGCCCATCAGCTATCTGAACTCAGCCCTCTTTGTTTTCCTGTCTTTTCAGATCTTCAGTCAGCTTTTCATTCCCTTTTGAATATCTGGGTTCAGATTTCCCAGTTGTCAGTTTGCCGTCAGGGATTAAGGACATGATTTTACCTTGTTCAGATGCTCGTTTGGTTTCCAAATCGGCCAAATTAGTTCCGATTTCCTGATCAGGGTCACCGTGTTGATGCCCTCTACAATACATAACAGCTCCTTCCTCAGGCAGCCGAACAGCAGTTTCTGCAGCACGTTTAATCTGTTTCCCTTGGCTGTTCAAAAGCCCTCGTTCTTTCCAGATGGCTCCGTGTGCATGGGCCACACCAAAGGCGTATTTAGAATCAGCCCAAATATTGATCCTTTTGTCTTTAGCCAGTTCCAGGCTCTCGATAATGCTGTTATTTCTGCCTTCCGGGCAGAGGGGTTTGCTGGTAAAGGTTTAGCTTCTGTTACCTGTCAAGTGGTGGTAAGGGCATATCCTGCCTTTCGATCACCCTTTTTCATGGAGCGGTTCCCATCAGTAAACCAAGAACCAAATCTGGTGGGCTCCAATGCGCAGTCTCTCCAGTGGCCAAGCACTCGTGTGTTAGTGGTTCCTGCAGAAAGGATGCTGGGTTCACCACATCGGTGACCACAATTTCTATATCATCCTGTTCCACAGGGGTGGCCTGGTACTTTGAAAACCGTGAAGGAGATAACCAGTGGGCTCCTTTCTGTTCCAGGGCTGCCGATACAACATGGACACCAGTACAGTCATCTTCTGTCCCAAGGAGAGTTTGCGGCCTCTTCCGTATTCATGAGAACCGCCGCCACAGCCCTCAGGCATCCGGGCCGTGCTCTGCTCGCTTCATTCAGCTCTTTCGCAAACGATGCCACTGCCCTTTTCTAGGGTCCCTGAGCCAGGACCCCCGAGGCTGTTCCTTGTTTTCCATCAGAATACAGCCAACAGGGTTGGTTTGCATCCGGAAGTCCCAGAGCTGCAGCTCTCATTTGCTCTCTTCCTGAATTTCTAAAAGCCCCCTCTGCTGCATCAGTCCGTTCCAAAGAGGGAGGGTTTCCTTTTAACAGTTCCTAGCGTGGTCCTACCAGAACACCGTAATCGTGGATCTCAAGTCTGCCCCATACCGTCATTCCCGGGAACATCCGGAGCTCCTTGACGGTCAACGGTCGTGGAGTTTGACAAAGGGCTTCTTTTCCAGCGATTCCAAGTTCTCTCTGTCCTCCTGTTACTTCATATCCTAAGGAGGAAACTCGGGTTTGAATTAGTTGGGCCTTTAATCTGGATCCCCGATAACCGTTCAGTCCCAGGAGCTTCAAGAATCCCACCATCCCCTGGACACGTTCTTCCTCTGTTCCTGGGGCAGTTCCTAGGGCGTCCCCGTATTGTACCAGAGTCCCCGTCTGAGTGGGTGGCTTCCATGATTCTGGCTGTGTGTGCACTGATTTCCAAACATGGCTGGACTGGTTTGAAACCCTTGAGGTAAAACCGTCCAAGTTAATTGGGTTTGTGGGGTGTTCTTGGGAGCGGGCATGGTTGGATTGGGCTTGGAGCATCCTGCTCTATGGAAGGTGTTCCTGCCCATGGAAGGGGTTGGAGCTGGAAGAGCTTTAAGGTGCCTCCAACCCAACCCGTTGCATGACTCCAGGATTCCATGACTCCATGATCACACACCTCTGTGCTGCAGTGTGGATATTCTCTGGTGTATGGATCTTGGGAAGGAGCTGGTGGCACAAGGGAGCTCCACAGCATCCCACAAGCAGAGCATCCCAGAGGTATTCAGAGCATCTCATAGGGCTCCAGAGCATCCCAGAGGTATTCAGAGCATCCCATAGGGCTCCAGAGCATCCCACAGGGATTCAGAGCATCCCACAAGCAGAGCATCCCATAGGGATTGAGAACATCCAACAAGCTGAGCAACCCATAGGGATTCAGATCATCCCACAAAAAGAGCATCCCATAGGGTTTCAGAGCATCTCACAAGCAGAACATCCTACAGGGATTCAGGTCATCCCACAGGCAGAGCTTCCCATAGGTATTCAGAGCATCCCACAGGCAGAGCATCCTATAGGGACTCAGAGCATTCCACAAGCAGAGCAGCCCATACGGATTCACAGCATCCCACAAGCAGAGAATCAATCCCATGGGGATTCACAGCATCCAATAGGTCTCCAGAGCATCCCACAGAGCTCCAGAGCATCCCACAGGGATGCAGAGCATCCCATAGGGCTCCAGAGCATCCCATAGGGACTCAGAGCATTCCACAAGCAGAGCAGCCCATACAGATTCAGAGCATCCCACAAGCAGAGGATCCCATTCGGATTCACAGCATCCCACAAGAAGAGAATCAATCCCATAGGGATTCACAGCATCCCACAGGGCTCCAGAGCATCCCACAGAGCTCCAGAGCATCCCATAGGGATTCAAATCACCCCAAGCCCATCAGAACATCCCCGTCTCAGCATGCCCCCCCACACCATGGAACCCCTCATGGTCACGCCCCATTCCCCCCCACGGAACCCCCCCCCCATGCCTCTCTATGACATCAGCACCAGCTCCAAGGGACCTGCACCCAGCACCCGTGTCCCTGGGGCAGTTGTGCTTTGGGTGCAGTGGTGCTTGCAGCTCCTTGTTGTCACCCTTAGCAGTGCTGGCAGCGATGGCTTTGCTCCGTGCCGTCATCCTGCTGGCCTCGGCCTGGCTGGTGCGAGGCTCCTGGGACAGCTGTGGGTGAGTGGCACCAGGCCCCGGGGCTCCTGCTATTCCATAGGGAGATGCTGCTGCTCCCAGCCAGGGGCACACCAGTGGGATGGTGGGATTGGGGGAGCCCCACTTCCTTGCCATCACCCCATGTGGCAGCACAGCGCAGCTATGGGGCACCCCATAGGGTCCCTTGTACCTGCGGCACCAGTGGGGTGGGAACATGCTCGCCCTTCATCGCTAACCATCAAGTGTTGGGCTTCTGCTTCCAGAGGCACTTGCGGTACCCGTCCCATGGCTGATTACTATGGGACGTCACGCATCGTCGGAGGCGTGGATGCGCAGCAGGGCGCCTGGCCATGGATCGTCAGCATCCAGTTCCCCAGGGGCACCGGCTCCTCGCACATCTGCGGGGGGTCCCTCATCACCCCCCAGTGGGTCCTCACGGCTGCTCACTGCTTCGTTGGGCAAAAGTAAGGCAGAGGAGGGATTCCAGCCTTAGGGAATAGCCCAGGAGCAGCTCCCATCCCGTCCGATTCCCCATCCTGGATGCACTGGGAAGAGCGCACAAGAGAAGGCTGCTTCCAGCTTGACAGCCCTTGAGCCTAAGCCACCCTGGGGCAGTGCTTTCCTTTGGGAAGCACCAGGAGTGTGGCTCCTTCCCACCCCTCTTCTCCATAGAATGGATTAGAATGGCACAGAATGGCATGGAATGAGATGGAATGGAATGGCACGGGATCGAATGGATCATGGAATCGGCTGGGTTGGGTTGGAAAGGAGCTTGGGATCACCCACTTCCAACCCCTTGCCATGGGCAGGGATGCCTTCCGTAAAGCAGCTTGCTCCAAGCCGGCCTTGAGCACTGCCAGGCATGGAGCATCCAAACCTTCTCCGTCCATGCCATCCCAGTGCCCCAGCACCCTCCCAGGGAATCCCTTCCTTATCTCCAACCTGCAAGTCCCTGTCGGAACCCATCAGCCCTTGTCCTACGGCTCCAACCCCTGCTCTTCCACTCCCTCCCAGCTTCACCACGGATTGGTTCGTGATGGTCGGAATCACGGACCTGGCTTGGGCCAATGCCGAGACCCAGAAGCGGCGGATACGGCAGGTCGTGGTCCATGAATATTACACCGGCATCTCCGGCGGCTTCGACATCGCCTTGGTGGAGCTGGACCAGCCGGTGCAGTGCGGGTACCACGTGCAGCTGGCCTGCGTGCCCGATGCGACGCTCAGGCTATCCCAGCTCTCCGAGTGCTTCATCAGCGGATGGGGCGCGAGGGAGGCCAGAAGTGAGTGCCCGACGGCCCCGTTGGCCTTGGAATGCTGGGTCATGGGTTCATGGAATGGGATGGAAGGGAGGGTAAAGCTCATCCAGGCCTATTGGAGGTTGCTCCAACTGGGGATGGAGGCATCCCAGCCTTCTCCATCCAACCCATCCCAGTGTCCCACCACTTCATTATATTCAACCTGGGCATTTCTGGTTGAGCTGGAAACCATCAGGCCTTGTCCCATCGCTGAAGGTCCCTTCACGTCCTCCTTATGTTGAGGATACTGAGCAAAGAGGATGCAGCCCAGGCCGTGGGTGGGTGGGGGGGGTGTTGATGGATCCCATTGAGCTTCTCAGCCCCCAATACCCCAAAGCCATCCCTTGTACCCCCAGCCCTGACCCCCTTTGTGTCCCCACAGCGGGGGCATCGTCCCCATCAGCCCTGCAGGAGGCCAAGGTCCGCCTCATTGATGTCAAGCTCTGCAACAGCACCAATTGGTACCGAGGGGCCATCAAGAGACACAACCTCTGTGCTGGGTACCCGCAGGGAGGCATCGACACCTGCCAGGTAGGGATGTGCCATCGGGGCTCCCTTCTCCTCTCCCATCCGCAGGGCCTTGCTCTGCATCCCCCCTTATCCCAGCTGCGGAAGTGCATCCGCCTCCTGGGCCGTCATCCCTGCGCACAGACCATAGAGGCTGGAGCTTTAAGAGCATCGAGATTCCACCACTAAACCGTGTCATGAGCACGGGTTCATGGAATGTGTTAGGTTGGGAAGGAGCTTAAAGCATCCAGGTGGAAGCAAGGGCCAGGGACGCTTTCCATTAGACCAGGTTGCGCCAAGCCCCATCCATCCTTCTCCATCCAACCCATGCCAGTGTCCCACCACCCTCATATGGAACAACTTCTCCTTATCTCAAGCCACACTCCCCTGTTCCAGTTGGAACCCATCACTCCTCATCCTACGGCTCCAATCCATGTGGAAGGTCCCTCTTCACGCCCAAATGATGAAGGAGAACCCTTCCATCCCCACAGGGGAGAGTGGCGGTCCCCTCCGGCGTTGCCATGGCCACCCATCCCCATCCTCATCCTCTCTCCTTCTCCTCCATAGGGTGACAGCGGCGGTCCCCTCATGTGCCAGGACAAGCGCGCCAACTTCTTCTGGGTTGTGGGGCTGACGAGCTGGGGCCGCGGCTGCGCCAGGGCCAACCATCCGGGGGTCTACACCTCAACGCAGCACTTCCATGAGTGGATCCTCTACCAGCTGGGGATGTTCCGCTCCGCGGGAGCCTCCGCCACGCCCCCGACATGGAGCCACCAGCACGTCTCCCACACTCCCACCCAGGAGACGATGCCGGCGCCCACGGCCTCCAGCATCAGTGGCTTCTGCTCGTTCCCGGTTCGGGTGCTGGTGGAATTCGCCACTCGGGTGCGGGAGTTGCTGCAGGGTCTAGGGGGGAAGAAGACTTGAGGAGCGGCATCGCCTGCAGTTGGCTTGAACTGCAGTAAAGTTGCCTCGTTTTCCCGTAGAGGGGACGCTTTGCACGCCCACCTCTTCTTCTGGTGCATGGGGAGGGATGGGGATGAGGGATGGAGGGCACAGTGGGAAGCGGGAGCTGGGCATCAGGGAATCAGCCAGGTTGGGAAAGACCTTCAGGAGCATCAAGTCCAATCATTGCCCTACCATCAAGCCGTGGCATGAATAAGGAGAGGGGACAGCTTCCATTAGACCAGGTTGCTCCATGCCCCATCCCTCCTTCTCCATTCAACCCATCCCAGTGTCCCAGCACCCTCACTTCCTTATCTCCAACCTGAACTTCCCTGTTCCAGTTGGAACACACCCAAATGATGAAGGAGAACCCAGCCTTCCATGGTTCTGTTTCATCCCTGCATCCAGCTGGAGCATCCCGCTTCCAGACTTGGGATCTTCCCTTGGGACCTCACACACTTCAATGCTGTATCCATCCCACCACAAGCACCCATCCCAGCTTGCAACACCCATCCCAGCACACTTTGGACCTCTCCCAGATCCCAGCACTGGTGTCCCCAGTGCCAGGAAAAGGGACTGGGGTCAGCGCTCACCCTTGTCCATGTTCCTGGGTCCCCATTCACCCCTCATCCCACTAAGATCCCAGGAAGATCCTATTAAGATCCCATTAAGACCCCAATAGGATCCCTTTAGGACCCCATTAACATCCCAATAAGACCCCGTCAGGATCCCATTAGGACCCCACTAGGATAGGTTCAGAATCCATGAAGATCTTTTAAGATCTAAGGAGGATCCCTTTAGGACTCCATTAATACCCCATTAATATCCCTTTAGGATCCAATTAATATCCCATTAATATGCCTTTAGTATCCCATTAATATCCTATTAGGATGATATTAGGACCCCTTTAGGACCCCATTAAGATCCATTTAGACCCCATTAAGATCCCATCAGGATGCCATTATGACCCCGTTAATATCCCATTAGGATCCCTCTAGGGCCCCATTAAGATCCCATTGGGACCCCATTAATATCTCACAAGACCACCCCACCCCCCCCCATAGCGGCCCCCCCGAATAGGGACACAGTGACCGGGGGGGGGGGGGGGGGGGGCACAGCCCCTGAGGTAGTCAGTGCGATGGAGGGGGGGTCAGTGGCAGGCTCAGTTTGGCACCTGGGGGGAGGGGATGGGGGGGTCCTGTCTCAGTGGGGCGCCACAGAGCGGCTCCTGTCCCCCCCCCACCATAGCAATGCTCAGTGGGGGGGACGGCCCTCATCCATCACCCTGGTGGGGGGGGGCATTAATGTCATGGGGGGGTCAATAAGGGTTGGGGTTTAAGCTTCAAGCCGCAGGGTGATTTGTGGGGTGGCACCCTTAGGCCCATAGAGACCCCCCCCACAATGGGGTGGGTGGTCCTGGATGGGGGAGGGGGTGGTCCCAGTCTGGGGGGAGGCCATGGTTGGAAGCATCCATTGGGAAGGTGCTAAAGTGGGGGGGGTGGGGACGGTCATGGGGGGGCACCCATCTCCAGCAGTTTTGGGGGGGGGATGTCCACCTTTTGCGGGGGGGCCCAATTACGGGGCGGACGGGGGTTTTGTAGTGGTCTTGATGGGTGTCCCTCCACTGGGACCAGTGGCTTTTTACAGCCACAAGAGGTTGAGTTGTTACCCCTGTCAAAGTGCATCTGGATCTGCAGTCTCATTCTAGAGCTCAAACCCAGCTGTCAGGGCAGAAAGCGAACTGTTCTTTACCTGTTTATCTGCTAGGGTAGGAGCACGAGGGAAGAACTTGCATTAAGAGTGTTTGTTTTGTTCGGTTCCAGTGGCTCAGACAGTTTCTTATTGATGGAGCCCTTAAGCAGGGGCTGAGCGTGGAGATCCAGAAGAAAGAAGGGGGAGATGTGGGCAGTGGCGGCCATGAGACTGGCGTGAAAAAGAGCTCAGGAATGAGCCCTGAGGCCTTGGTGCTGTGACCAGCCCTGGCCCGAGGAGCTGGGGCCTTGGAGGGCAGAGGATGTGGGGGCTGTGCGAGGTCTGCAGCATGGAGATTGGACTGTTGACCTGGAGAGTTTCACAGGGGCCAGTGAGACGGAGCGTTGTATGGATGTGCAGGTTGGGAAAGCACCGGACAAGGGGATAGAGAAGGCTGGGTTGTGACAAAGGTGGATTTGAGTCTCCTCATCAGCTCGAGTCCGTGCCGTGCTGCGCCCCAGTGCGTGCTGCTGGGATGGATCCCTGCTCACACGGCTCCCACGCACGTATCCGCAGGCAGGCGTGCACATCCATGCGTGTGCACATCTCACACACACACGTGCACATCCATGCGTGTGCACATCTCACACACACACGTGCACATCCATGCGTGTGCACATCTCACACACACACGTGCACATCCATGTGTACCCATGCGCCCAGGGAAGCTCACACGTGCGCTTCCATCCCTCCACAGACATGTGCAGCACACATGTGCCTGCCCTCGCACGTGTGTGCCCTGGGCAGATGCACACCCACGCTGCGGTCCCTGCCCATGGCCGCAGCCCTAGAGCTGCACACGCTCATCCACCCTTCCATGAGTGCACCAGCCACAGGCACAGCCACCCTGCTCTGCACACGCGGGCACCCATGGCCAGGGCACCCATGGCCACAGCCCCCGGACAGCCCCAGCATGAGCATGGACAAAGTGGGGTCTGGAGGCACAGGGCTGTAAGGGACATGGGGGTCCACACGGATGCCACCACAAGAGGCAGCCAGGATGAAGCTGGGGGCAGGGGGTCACTGTAGGGATGCTGAGGACAGGGATGGGGACAGCTCGCACAGGCTGGCAGCGAGGTGGCATCTGATGGCTGGGAAAGGCTCCCTGAGTGCTGCAGCACAGGGACAGCAGCCAGGCCCTGCTGGACCACAGCCACCAGCACCGGGACACCGACAGCATCCGGACAGGGACGGTTGTGGCAACAGTCATGGGTGCGACCTGTGGGCACCCAGAGGCATTGGTTGCAGTGGGGCACAGTGGTGGCACTGGGGCAGCGCTGAGTTTACACCCATTGCCCCTTGTCCTAGCACTCGATATCACTGAGAAAAGCCTAGCTCCATCACCCTGACACCCACCCTTTACATATTTGTAAACTCTGATGAAGTCACCCCTCAGTCTCCTCTTCTCCAAGCTAAAGAGACCCAGCTCCCTCAGCCTCTCCTCATAAGGGAGGTGTTCCACCCCCTTCATCATCTCTGTGGCTCTGCGCTGGGCTCTTTCAAGCAATTCCCTGTCCTTCTTGAACAGAGGGGCCCAGAACTGGACGCAATATTGCAGATGCGGCCTCACCAAGGCTGAGTGGAGGGGGAGGAGAACCTCTCTTGACCTACTATCCACACCCTTTCTAATGCCCCCTAAGATGCCATTTGCCTTCTTGGCCACAAGAGCACATTGCTGGCTCATGGTCATCCTCCTGTCCACCAGGACCCCCAGGTCCCTTTCCCCTTCGCTGCTTTCCAGCAGGTCAACCCGCAACCTGTGCTGGTCCATGGGGTTGTTCTTCCCCAGGTGCAAGACTCTACACTTGCCCTTGTTGAATTTCATCAAGTTTCTCCCCGCCCAACTCTCCAGCCTGTCCAGGCCTCGCTGAATGGCAGCACAGCCTTCGGGTGTGTCAGCCACTCCTCCCAGTTTTGTGTCCTCAGCGAACTTGCTGAGGGTGCACACAGTTCCCTCATCCAGGTCCTGGATGAAAATATTAAACAGCACCGGTCCCAGCCGCGACCCCCGAGGGACTCCACTAGTCACAGACCTCCAGCTAGATTCTGCGCCATTGACCACAACTCTCTGCCTTCTTCCTTTCAACCAGTTCTCGATCCACCTCACTACTTGATCGTCAAGCCCACACTTCCTTTGCTTATCTATGAGGATGCTGTGAGAGACAGTATCAAATGCCTTACTGAAATCAGGAAAAACCACATCTACCGCTCTACCTTCATCCCTCCACCTAGTCACTTCCTCATAGAAGGCTATAAGGTTGGTCAGACGTGACTTCCCCTCATAAAGCCATGTTGGCTGTTCTTAATGACCCCCTCATCCTTGATATGGCTAGAGATGGAGTCAAGAATAAGTTGTTCCATCACCTTTCCAGGGATGGAGGTAAGGCTGACCGGTCTATAACTACCCGGGTCCTCCTTCTTGCCCTTCTTATAGACTGGTGTGACATTTGCCATCCGCCAATCCTCAGGCACGTCTCCCAGCACAGCCCCCTCTTAATGAGGCAAAGTGTCGTGGTTTAAACCCAACCACAAACCTCTTTTACTCACTCCCCTCCTTCTTGCCCTCCCCCTGCTTCTGGAGGGACGGAGAGGAGAATCGAAAAGAATGCAACTCCCACGGGTTGAGATAAGAACAGTTTAGTAACTAAGGTATAACACAAATCACTGCTGCTACCACCAGTAATAATAATTATAAAAGAAATAACAAGAGGAAAGAATACAACACCTCAACACCAGCCGACCAATAACTCGCCCCACTCCCCCCAGCCGAGCACCGACCGATACCTCGTCCAACCCTGCAGTCCCTCTCGCCCTTCCGGGTAAGTCCAAGTTACCTCCTGGGCATGACGTGCTGTGGTATGGAATACCTCTTGGGCTAGTTTGGGTCAGGTGTCCTGTCTCTGCTTCCTCCCGGCCTCCCCTCCTCCCTGGCAGAGCATGAGGCTCAGAAGGTCCTTGGCCAGACCAAACATTCGAGCAGCAACTGAAAACATCGGCGTTATCAGCGCTGTTCCCAGGCCAAAAGATCAAAACACAGCACTGCACTAGCTCCTAAGAAGGAGAAAACTGACTGCTGCTGCTCAAACCAGGACATTATCCACCCCTTATTCCATACCATTCACGTCATGATCAGATCCCACATCTTCAATATGCCATCACTCTTACATATATATACACATCTACATATAGACAGAGAAAAAGATCATTTCTTAGTGCATGGACCTATAAAGCTGCTGAGTCCATCTGGTCCATGATGTCAGGCTCCATCTCTTGTAACAGTCTCTCAGAGCAGGAGAGGCTGTGTGCAGTGTTCACACTAGTGAATAACCTGGGCAATAGTGTCCATTGCTAAGTCCACCCCTCGACCATGAGTCCATCTCTGTGTTGCATCTCTGCCCTGATAGCCTGAAGTGCCATGGCCCACCAGGCTCAAAATAATTCACTGTCCCCTTCAGCAGTTTCTGCAGCTTGTTGCTGGGGGCTCCATAGAGCTGCCTTCCATCTCCAATGCTTCCAAGGCACTGGAGGGGTCCAGTGGACTAGATACTGGCTCATACTGTCCCACACACCCTGCCACTCATGGCTGTCCAGCCTTGGGGAAGATCTCTTGGTCCTCCCATATTGTTGTCTAACCCCAGACAAGACCCAAACCTGACTCTGCTTAACTTCTGAGATCAGACAAAATGGTCGTGGGTAGAACACCCTCTGTGTGTGTGCCAACATGCTGATCGCCATCACAACCAGCAGGCAGGTCCCAAGGGTACCCACAGGCCATTCAAACCCGTCAGAACCCTCAAACGATGCTGCTGTGCTTGTCCCTGGGGCTGGTGCAGCTGCTGTGCCTGCCGGCTCTCCCTCCACCAGCTTCTCTTTCCCTGGGTGCAGCTTTTCCTGCTCTGCCGTGCTGGGAAATGCTGCGGGGACTCCTGCATCCTCCTGGGGCTCGGCGGGCGGCTGCCGGGGGACGCTCTCGGCCGCTGCGGGGCTGGGCTCGGCCGCAGGGCTCGGCTCCTCCACGGGGCTCGGCTCCTCCGCGGGGCTCGGCTCCTCGGCCGCCTCCTCCCGCTGCTCAGCAGCTGCCTTCCTCCCGGGCTCGGGCCCCGCTCCCGCCGCCGCCTGCTCCCCGGGGCCGCTCCCCCTCGGCTCCCCGCGGCCTCACAAAGACAGAGGCGAGGACAAGGGCCAGGGCGGTGAAGAGCAGCGGGACGGCCGGGTACAAGTCCACGGCCACGTCCATCCCTCCCTGCTGCTGGAGCCCACCCGTATTACAAGCCATAGCCATAAAGTACAGTGAAACAAAAACCTTAGCCCAAGCCCCACACTTGATAAACACTAACACAGGGAATACCGGCTCTAGGTAATGTACTACATTCTGAAGCTCTGAGAGCAAGAGAAACAACTTTGAGAGCCAATAAATCAGCACTGTGACGACTATTAATCTGATCATCTCCGTCGTTATCTCAACCCTTCGTGCCCCACGTTGGGCGCCAAAAAGAACTGTCGTGGTTTAAACCCAACCACAAACCTCTTTTACTCACTCCCCTCCTTCTTGCCCTCCCCCTGCTTCTGGAGGGACGGAGAGGAGAATCGAAAAGAATGCAACTCCCACGGGTTGAGATAAGAACAGTTTAGTAACTAAGGTATAACACAAATCACTGCTGCTACCGCCAATGATAATAATGATAAAGGAAATAACAAGAGGAAAGAATACAACACCTCAACACCAGCCGACCAATAACTCGCCCCACTCCCCCCAGCCGAGCACCGACCGATACCTCGTCCAACCCTGCAGTCCCTCTCGCCCTTCCGAGTAACTCCAAGTTACCTCCTGGGCATGACGTGCTGTGGTATGGAATACCTCTTTGGCTAGTTTGGGTCAGGTGTCCTGTCTCTGATTCCTCCCAGCCTCCCCTCCTCCCTGGCAGAGCATGAGGCTCAGAAAGTCCTTGGCCAGACCAAACATTCGAGCAGCAACTGAAAACATCGGCGTTATCAGCACTGTTCCCAGGCCAAAAGATCAAAGCACAGCACTGTACTAGCTCCTAAGGAGGAGAAAACTGACTGCTGCTGCTCAAACCATGACACAAAGGAACCAGTAGCAGGCTGGAAGGTTTAAGGGGAGGCTTCCAGGCTGGGAGCAGGCAAAGGCGAAGGCGCCGCTGCCAGGCAGGAAAGGGCAGGAGGAGCCGGTGCCCCCGGTCCCCACGGGACTGCAGCACACCCGGAGCCACGGCCCCTCCGTCCTGCTCCCACCACACTTGCCCATCTTGGAGGGTGGCTACGAGGAGCTGGTGCAGGCAGCCAGATGTGTGCCAGCGCTCACGTGTGCCAGAGCCCACATGTGCCTTGGCAAGGCAGCAAAGGGGGTCAGGGGGTGCAAGGGACAAGTGCGGTCCCAGGGTAGGGATGCTCAGAGCTCTCTGCCCCAGGCCTGGGGCTTTGCAAGCAGCCGGAGCAAGGGGGACACAGAGAGCAGGGCGGCAGCAGCAGGGTTTTAGCAAGGGGGGAACAGCACCGAAGCACCCAAAGCAGCAGGGGCTGGGCCTGCACTCCAGGACACGGCCCAGGCTGGACGCCCCCAGCACAGCAAAGGGGCAGAAGGCACCCGCAGGAACCCCTGCATGAGCGGGGAAGCCACGATGGAGCTCAGCCCCAGGAGCAAGGGCCTTTGCCAGGCCCAAACCCAGCTCCCCCCAGGAGGGGGGCAAGAAGAAGCAGCCGATGTCTCTGCTCAGCCCTCTGCTTTGAACCAAACTATTTATGAACGACAATAAATCATCTGCTGCAAAACACATCCAGGGCTGGGCTGGGAATGGGGGACAGGGAAAGGGGGACAGGGAATGAGGACAAGGAATGGGGGACAGGGAATGGGGACAGGGCAGGGACTTGGGGGTGACTGTGAGCAGAAGAAACACTTAAGGGGAGCGCTGTGGGGCTGCAAGGAGGACGCAGAGGAAGGAAGAAATCTGGTAACTGGGTTAGGGACACGGGGAGGGATCCGGGAGCCGTCAGCGCAAGAGCTTCATTGGCTGGGGGCGGGCGCAAGGGGTTGGGGACAGTTCCTTGGGTCTCCTCCTGCTGCCCTTCCGGGTGCTGTTCCCCCAGCGAGGCTCTGAGGAAGACAAGAGCAGAGAAACAGATGAGGCAGCTCCTGGGCAACAGCAGCAAACCCAGAGCCCCTCCTGAGGAGGATCCAAGCCTCCTCCTGATTGGGAGGAAACTCCAGGAACAAACTTGCCAGCAAAGTTTTCAAGCTGACAAGCAGGTATTCTTTATTGCGGCGCCGGGAGACACGGGGGAGAGCTCCTCCTAACGTGTGTCTCCCCCTGTTGCTCCACAGGCTGTCCTTATCTAGTCCCTGGGCACACATACATTACGTAATTTTCCAGAAAGTTCCCCGCATGCGTACAGAATTGTGGCGGTGGTCTCTGAGGGTCGTTTACTTCCTCCAACAATCTTCATCACTTCTGGCAGCCTTTGGAGCATGCGCAGTAGATGCTCATACCAGTTTAATTGGTTCGTTAGCACAGGAGACATAATAATCCTCCTATCCTCCTACTTATCAGTTAGTTTAACTGTAGCCCATCCTGGACACCTGCCATTCCCAGATACTCCGTATCCCTGTGTCCTGCTCTTCTAGCCTGTTTTTCTTAAAACTCTGTCAACTATAACAATTTATCTTGCACAAGAATGCTCAGTGTGTTCTCCAGCTGCACTCTATTTTTTTTCTATGTACCATGCACTTCAGTAATTTTCCATTGCTACTGTTACAAAGCCATCAAACTTAGCATTACTTAAAACTGATTCTAAAGGTTTTTATATTCCATTTTGTGATTTTCTGTCCCCCTTGTTTCACTCCTTCCCACCCCTCTCCAAGGGCCCTTCCCAAGGCTGTGGCTGCAGCCAGGAACAGCAAACCCCAAACGGCCTCTTCCAGCAGCACCAAACATCCCATTCCCAGGTGTTTGCTCCCCCAGACTAGAACGGGGCTGGCACAGCAGCAGCTCGCCGAGGCAGGGAGCACTCCCAGCGCCCATCACGCTGCAGGGAAAGGGCTTCCCTGGGTGCCTGCCTGGGTGCGGAGGAGCACAGGGCTCACCTGGGATGTGGGAGGGCTGCACACAGCTCTTGCTGCTGCGCTGCAGTTGGGCAGTGCAGCTCTGGAGGCCCCCCGGGCACAGCAGGGCGACGCTGGCACAAGGGAGCTCCAAGGCATCCCACAAGCAGAGCATCCCAGAGGTATTCAGAGCATCTCATAGGGCTTCAGAGCATCCCACAGGGATTCAGAGCATCCCATAGGGCTCCAGAGCATCCCATAGGGATTCAGACCATCCCCCAAGCAGAGCATCCCATAGGGATTCAGATCATCCCACAAGTAGAGCATCCCATAGGGATTCAGAGCATCCCACAAGCAGAGCATCCTACAGGGACTCAGAGCATTCCACAAGCAGAGCAGCCCATACGGATTCATAGCATCCCACAAGCAGAGAATCAATCCCATAGGGATTCAAAGCATCCAATAGGGCTCCAGAGCATCCCACAGAGTTCTGGAGCATCCCAAAGGGATTCAGTGCATCCCACAAACAGAGCATCCCACAGGGCTCCAGAGCATCCCACAGAGCTCCAGAGCATCCCATAGGGATTCAAATCACCCCAAGCCCATCAGAACACCCCCGTCTCAGCATGCCCTCACACAGCATGGAACCCCTCATGGTCACGCCCCACTCCCCCCCACTGAACCGCCCCCCATGGAACCTGCCTCTCTATGACATCAGCACCAGCTCCAAGGGACCTGCATCCAGCACCCGTGTCCCTGGGGCAGTTGTGCTTTGGGTGCAGTGGCGCTTGCAGCTCCTTGTTGTCACCCTTAGCGGTGCTGGCAGCGATGGCTTTGCTCCGTGCCGTCATCCTGCTGGCCTCAGCCTGGCTGGTGCGAGGCTCCTGGGACAGCTGTGGGTGAGTGGCCCCGGGGCTCCTGGTATTCCATAGGGAGATGCTGCTGCTCCCAGCCAGGGGCACACCAGTGGAATGGTGGGATTGGTGGAGCACCACTTCCTTGCCATCACCCCATGTGGTAGCACAGCGCAGCTATGGGGCACCCCATAGGGTCCCTTGTACCTGCAGCACCAATGGGGTGGGACCATGCTCGCCCTTCATTGCTAACCATCAAGTGTTGGGCTTCTGCTTCCAGAGGCACTTGCGGTACCCGTCCCATGGCTGATTACTATGGGACGTCACGCATCGTCGGAGGCGTGGATGCGCAGCAGGGCGCCTGGCCATGGATCGTCAGCATCCAGTTCCCCAGGGGCACCGGCTCCTCGCACATCTGCGGGGGGTCCCTCATCACCCCCCAGTGGGTCCTCACGGCTGCTCACTGCTTCGTCGGGCAAAAGTAAGGCAGAGGAGGGATTCCAGCCTTAGGGAATAGCCCAGGAGCAGCCCCCATCCTGTCCGATTCCCCATCCTGGATGCACTGGGAAGAGCGCACAAGAGAAGGCTGCTTCCAGCTTGACAGCCCTTGAGCCTAAGGCACCCTGGGGCAGTGCTTTCCTTTGGGAAGCAGCAGGAATGTGGCTCCTTCCCACCCCTCTTCTCCTTAGAATGGATTAGAATGGCATGGAATGAGATGGAATGGAATGGCACGGGATCGAATGGATCATGGAATCGGCTGGGTTGGGTTGGAAAGGGGCTTGGGATCACCCACTTCCAACCCCTTGCCATGTTCAGGGATGCCTTCCGTAAAGCAGCTTGCTCCAAGCCGGCCTTGAGCACTGCCAGGCATGGAGCATCCAAACCTTCTCCGTCCATGCCATCCCAGTGCCCCAGCACCCTCCCAGGGAATCCCTTCCTTACCTCCAACCTGCAAGTCCCTGTCGGAACCCATCAGCCCTTGTCCTACGGCTCCAACCCCTGCTCTTCCACTCCCTCCCAGCTTCACCACGGATTGGTTCGTGATGGTCGGAATCACGGACCTGGCTTGGGCCAATGCCGAGACCCAGAAGCGGCGGATACGGCAGGTCGTGGTCCATGAATATTACACCGGCATCTCCGGCGGCTTCGACATCGCCTTGGTGGAGCTGGACCAGCCGGTGCAGTGCGGGTACCACGTGCAGCTGGCCTGCGTGCCCGATGCGACGCTCAGGCTATCCCAGCTCTCCGAGTGCTTCATCAGCGGATGGGGCGCGAGGGAGGCCAGAAGTGAGTGCCCGACGGCCCCGTTGGCCTTGGAATGCTGGGTCATGGGTTCATGGAATGGGATGGAAGGGAGGGTAAAGCTCATCCAGGCCTATTGGAGGTTGCTCCAACTGGGGATGGAGTCATTGCAGCCTTCTCCATCCAACCCATCCCAGTGTCCCACCACTTCATTCTGTTCAACCTGAGCATTTCTGGTTGAGCTGGAAACCATCAGCGCTTGTCCCATCGCTGAAGGTCCCTTCACGTCCTCCTTATGTTGAGGATACTGAGCAAAGAGGATGCAGCCCAGGCCGTGGGGGGGTGTTGATGGATCCCATTGAGCTTCTCAGCCCCCAATACCCCAAAGCCATCCCTTGTACCCCCAGCCCTGACCCCCTTTGTGTCCCCACAGCGGGGGCATCGTCCCCATCAGCCCTGCAGGAGGCCAAGGTCCGCCTCATCGATGTCAAGCTCTGCAACAGCACCAATTGGTACCGAGGGGCCATCAAGAGACACAACCTCTGTGCTGGGTACCCGCAGGGAGGCATCGACACCTGCCAGGTAGGGATGTGCCATCGGGGCTCCCTTCTCCTCTCCCATCCGCAGGGCCTTGCTCTGCATCCCCCCTTATCCCAGCTGCGGAAGCGCATCCGCCTCCTGGGCCGTCATCCCTGCGCACAGACCATAGAGGCTGGAGCTTTAAGAGCATCGAGATTCCACCACTAAACCGTGTCATGAGCACGGGTTCATGGAATGGGTTAGGTTGTGAAGGAGCTTAAAGCATCCAGGTGGAAGCAAGGGGCAGGGACGCCTTCCATTAGACCAGGTTGCTCCAAGCCCCATCCATCCTTCTCCATCCAACCCATGCCAGTGTCCCACCACCCTCATATGGAACAACTTCTCCTTATCTCAAGCCACACTCCCCTGTTCCAGTTGGAACCCATCACTCCTCATCCTACGGCTCCAATCCATGTGGAAGGTCCCTCTTCACGCCCAAATGATGAAGGAGAACCCTTCCATCCCCACAGGGGAGAGTGGCGGTCCCCTCCGGCGTTGCCATGGCCACCCATCCCCATCCTCATCCTCTCTCCTTCTCCTCCATAGGGTGACAGCGGCGGTCCCCTCATGTGCCGGGACAAGCGCGCCAACTTCTTCTGGGTTGTGGGGCTGACGAGCTGGGGCCGCGGCTGCGCCAGGGCCAACCATCCGGGGGTCTACACCTCAACGCAGCACTTCCATGAGTGGATCCTCTACCAGCTGGGGATGTTCCGCTCCGCGGGAGCCTCCGCCACGCCCCCGACATGGAGCCACCAGCACGTCTCCCACACTCCCACCCAGGAGACGATGCCGGCGCCCACGGCCTCCAGCATCAGTGGCTTCTGCTCGTTCCCGGTTCGGGTGCTGGTGGAATTCGCCACTCGGGTGCGGGAGTTGCTGCAGGGTCTAGGGGGGAAGAAGACTTGAGGAGCGGCATCGCCTGCAGTTGGCTTGAACTGCAGTAAAGTTGCCTCGTTTTCCCGTAGAGGGGACGCTTTGCACGCCCACCTCTTCTTCTGGTGCATGGGGAGGGATGGGGATGAGGGATGGAGGGCACAGTGGGAAGCGGGAGCTGGGAATCAGGGAATCAGCCAGGTTGGGAAAGACCTTCAGGAGCATCAAGTCCAATCATTGCCCTACCATCAAGCCGTGGCATGAAGAAGGAGGGGGGAGAGCTTCCATTAGACCAGGTTGCTCCATGCCCCATCCCTCCTTCTCCGTTCAACCCATCCCAGTGTCCCAGCACCCTCACTTCATTATCTCCAACCTGAACTTCCCTGTTCCAGTTGGAACCCTTCACCCTCCTCTCTACACCCAAATGATGAAGAAGAACCCAGCCTTCCATGGTTCTGTTTCATCCCTGCATCCAGCTGGAGCATCCCGCTTCCAGACTTGGGATCTTCCCTTGGGACCTCACACGCTTCAATGCTGTATCCATCCCACCACAAGCACCCATCCCAGCTTGCAACACCCATCCCAGCACACTTTGGACCTCTCCCAGATCCCAGCACTGGTGTCCCCAGTGCCAGGAAAAGGGACTGGGGTCAGCGCTCACCCTTGTCCATGTTCCTGGGTTCCCATTCACCCCTCATCCCACTAAGATCCCAGGAAGATCCTATTAAGATCCCATTAAGATCCCATTAGGATCCCTTTAGGACCCCATTAACATCCCAGTAAGACCCCGTCAGGATCCCATTAGGACCCCACTAGGATACATTAAGAATCCATGAAGATCCTTTAAGATCTAAGGAGGATCCCTTTAGGACTCCATTAATACCCCATTAATATCCCTTTAGGATCCAATTAATATCCCATTAATATGCCTTTAGTATCCCATTAATATCCTATTAGGATGATATTAGGACCCCTTTAGGACCCCATTAAGATCCATTTAGACCCCATTAAGATCCCATCAGGATGCCATTATGACCCCGTTAATATCCCATTAGGATCCCTCTAGGGCCCCATTAAGATCCCATTGGGACCCCATTAATATCTCACAAGACCACCCTCCCGCCCCCATAGCGGCCCCCCCGAATAGGGACACAGTGAGCGGGGGGGGGTGGGGGGGCACAGCCCCTGAGGTAGTCAGTGCGATGGAGGGGGGGTCAGTGGCAGGCTCAGTTTGGCACCGGGAGGGAGGGGATGGGGGGGTCCTGTCTCAGTGGGGCGCCACAGAGCGGCTCCTGTCCCCCCCCCACCATAGCAATGCTCAGTGGGGGGGACGACCCTCATCCATCACCCTGGTGGGGGGGGGGGGCATTAATGTCATGGGGGGGCAATAAGGGTTGGGGTTTAAGCTTCAAGCCCCAGGGTGATTTGTGGGGTGGCACCCTTAGGCCCATAGAGACCCCCCCCCACAATGGGGTGGGTGGTCCTGGATGGGGGAGGGGGTGGTCCCAGTCTGGGGGGAGGCCATGGTTGGAAGCATCCATTGGGAAGGTGCTAAAGTGGGGGGGGTGGGGACGCTCATGGGGGGGCACCCATCTCCAGCAGTTTTGGGGGGGGATGTCCACCTTTTGGGGGGGGCCCAATTACGGGGCGGACGGGGGTTTTGTAGTGGTCTTGATGGGTGTCCCTCCGCTGGGACCAGTGGCTTTTTACAGCCACAAGAGGTTGAGTTGTTACCCCTGTCAAAGTGCATCTGGATCTGCAGTCTCATTCTAGAGCTCAAACCCAGCTGTCAGGGCAGAAAGCGAACTGTTCTTTACCTGTTTATCTGCTAGGGTAGGAGCACGAGGGAAGAACTTGCATTAAGAGTGTTTGTTTTGTTCGGTTCCAGTGGCTCAGACAGTTTCTTATTGATGGAGCCCTTAAGCAGGGGCTGAGCGTGGAGATCCAGAAGAAAGAAGGGGGAGATGTGGGCAGTGGCGGCCATGAGACTGGCGTGAAAAAGAGCTCAGGAATGAGCCCTGAGGCCTTGGTGCTGTGACCAGCCCTGGCCCGAGGAGCTGGGGCCTTGGAGGGCAGAGGATGTGGGGGCTGTGCGAGGTCTGCAGCATGGAGATTGGACTGTTTACCTGGAGAGTTTCACAGGGGCCAGTGAGACGGAGCGTTGTATGGATGTGCAGGTTGGAAAGCACCGGACAAGGGGATAGAGAGGGCTGGGTTGTGACAAAGGTGGATTTGAGTCTCCTCATCAGCTCGAGTCCGTGCCGTGCTGCGCCCCAGTGCGTGCTGCTGGGATGGATCCCTGCTCACACGGCTCCCACGCACGTATCCGCAGGCAGGCGTGCACATCCATGCGTGTGCACATCTCACACACACACGTGCACATCCATGCGTGTGCACATCTCACACACACACGTGCACATCCATGTGTACCCATGCGCCCAGGGAAGCTCACACGTGCGCTTCCATCCCTCCACAGCCATGTGCAGCACACATGTGCCTGCCCTCGCACGTGTGTGCCCTGGGCAGATGCACACCCACGCTGCGGTCCCTGCCCATGGCCGCAGCCCTAGAGCTGCACACGCTCATCCACCCTTCCATGGGTGCACCAGGCACAGGCACAGCCACCCTGCTCTGCACACGCGGGCACCCATGGCCAGGGCACCCATGGCCACAGCCCCCGGACAGCCCCAGCATGAGCATGGACAAAGTGGGGTCTGGAGGCACAGGGCTGTAAGGGACATGGGGGTCCACACGGATGCCACCACAAGAGGCAGCCAGGATGAAGCTGGGGACAGGGGGTCACTGTAGGGATGCTGAGGACAGGGATGGGGACAGCTCGCACAGGCTGGCAGCGAGGTGGCATCTGATGGCTGGGAAAGGCTCCCTGAGTGCTGCAGCACAGGGACAGCAGCCAGGCCCTGCTGGACCACAGCCACCAGCACCGGGACACCGACAGCATCCGGACAGGGACGGTTGTGGCAACAGTCATGGGTGCGACCTGTGGGCACCCAGAGGCACTGCTTGCAGTGGGGCACTGTGGTGGCACTGGGGCAGCGCTGAGTTTACACCCATTGCCCCTTGTCCTAGCACTGGATATCACTGAGAAAAGCCTAGCTCCATCACCCTGACACCTACCCTTTACATATTTGTAAACTCTGATGAAGTCACCCCTCAGTCTCCTCTTCTCCAAGCTAAAGAGACCCAGCTCCCTCAGCCTCTCCTCATAAGGGAGGTGTTCCACCCCCTTCATCATCTCTGTGGCTCTGCGCTGGGCTCTTTCAAGCAATTCTGTGTCCTTCTTGAACAGAGGGGCCCAGAACTGGACGCAATATTCCAGATGCGGCCTCACCAAGGCTGAGTGGAGGGGGAGGAGAACCTCTCTTGACCTACTATCCACACCCTTTCTAATGCCCCCTAAGATGCCATTTGCCTTCTTGGCCACAAGAGCACATTGCTGGCTCATGGTCATCCTCCTGTCCACCAGGACCCCCAGGTCCCTTTCCCCTTCGCTGCTTTCCAGCAGGTCAACCCGCAACCTGTGCTGGTCCATGGGGTTGTTCTTCCCCAGGTGCAAGACTCTACACTTGCCCTTGTTGAATTTCATCAAGTTTCTCCCCGCCCAACTCTCCAGCCTGTCCAGGCCTCGCTGAATGGCAGCACAGCCTTCGGGTGTGTCAGCCACTCCTCCCAGTTTTGTGTCCTCAGCGAACTTGCTGAGGGTGCACTCAGTTCCCTCATCCAGGTCCTGGATGAAAATATTAAACAGCACCGGTCCCAGCCGCGACCCCCGAGGGACTCCACTAGTCACAGACCTCCAGCTAGATTCTGCGCCATTGACCACAACTCTCTGCCTTCTTCCTTTCAACCAGTTCTCGATCCACCTCACTACTTGATCGTCAAGCCCACACTTCCTTTGCTTATCTATGAGGATGCTGTGAGAGACAGTATCAAATGCCTTACTGAAATCAGGAAAAACCACATCTACCGCTCTACCTTCATCCCTCCACCTAGTCACTTCCTCATAGAAGGCTATAAGGTTGGTCAGACGTGACTTCCCCTCATAAAACCATGTTGGCTGTTCTTAATGACCCCCTCATCCTTGATATGGCTAGAGATGGAGTCAAGAATAAGTTGTTCCATCACCTTTCCAGGGATGGAGGTAAGGCTGACCGGTCTATAACTACCCGGGTCCTCCTTCTTGCCCTTCTTATAGACTGGTGTGACATTTGCCATCCGCCAATCCTCAGGCACGTCTCCCAGCACAGCCCCCTCTTAATGAGGCAAAGTGTCGTGGTTTAAACCCAACCACAAACCTCTTTTACTCACTCCCCTCCTTCTTGCCCTCCCCCTGCTTCTGGAGGGACGGAGAGGAGAATCGAAAAGAATGCAACTCCCACGGGTTGAGATAAGAACAGTTTAGTAACTAAGGTATAACACAAATCACTGCTGCTACCACCAGTAATAATAATTATAAAAGAAATAACAAGAGGAAAGAATACAACACCTCAACACCAGCCGACCAATAACTCGCCCCACTCCCCCCAGCCGAGCACCGACCGATACCTCGTCCAACCCTGCAGTCCCTCTCGCCCTTCCGGGTAACTCCAAGTTACCTCCTGGGCATGACGTGCTGTGGTATGGAATACCTCTTTGGCTAGTTTGGGTCAGGTGTCCTGTCTCTGCTTCCTCCCAGCCTCCCCTCCTCCCTGGCAGAGCAGGAGGCTCACAAAGTCCTTGGCCAGACCAAACATTCGAGCAGCAACTGAAAACATCGGCGTTATCAGCGCTGTTCCCAGGCCAAAAGATCAAAGCACAGCACTGTACTAGCTCCTAAGAAGGAAAAAACTGACTGCTGCTGCTCAAACCATGACACAAAGGAACCAGTAACAGGCTGGAAGGTTTAAGGGGAGGCTTCCAGGCTGGGAGCAGGCAAAGGCGAAGGCGCCGCTGCCAGGCAGGAAAGGGCAGGAGGAGCCGGTGCCCCCGGTCCCCACGGGACTGCAGCACACCCGGAGCCACGGCCCCTCCGTCCTGCTCCCACCACACTTGCCCATCTTGGAGGGTGGCTACGAGGAGCTGGTGCAGGCAGCCAGATGTGTGCCAGAGCCCACATGTGCCTTGGCAAGGCAGCAAAGGGGGTCAGGGGATGCAAGGGACAAGTGCGGTCCCAGGGTAGGGGTGCTCAGAGCTCTCTGCCCCAGGCCTGGGGCTTTGCAAGCAGCCGGAGCAAGGGGGACACAGAGAGCAGGGCGGCAGCAGCAGGGTTTTAGCAAGGGGGGAACAGCACCGAAGCACCCAAAGCAGCAGGGGCTGGGCCTGCACTCCAGGACACGGCCCAGGCTGGACGCCCACAGCACAGCAAAGGGGCAGAAGGCACCCGCAGGAACCCCTGCATGAGCGGGGAAGCCACGATGGAGCTCAGCCCCAGGAGCAAGGGCCTTTGCCAGGCCCAAACCCAGCTCCCCCCAGGAGGGGGGCAAGAAGAAGCAGCCGATGTCTCTGCTCAGCCCTCTGCTTTGAACCAAACTATTTATGAACGACAATAAATCATCTGCTGCAAAACACATCCAGGGCTGGGCTGGGAATGGGGGACAGGGAAAGGGGGACAGGGAATGAGGACAAGGAATGGGGGACAGGGAATGGGGACAGGGCAGGGACTTGGGGGTGACTGTGAGCAGAAGAAACACTTAAGGGGAGCGCTGTGGGGCTGCAAGGAGGACGCAGAGGAAGGAAGAAATCTGGTAACTGGGTTAGGGACACGGGGAGGGATCCGGGAGCCGTCAGCGCAAGAGCTTCATTGGCTGGGGGCGGGCGCAAGGGGTTGGGGACAGTTCCTTGGGTCTCCTCCTGCTGCCCTTCCGGGTGCTGTTCCCCCAGCGAGGCTCTGAGGAAGACAAGAGCAGAGAAACAGATGAGGCAGCTCCTGGGCAACAGCAGCAAACCCAGAGCCCCTCCTGAGGAGGATCCAAGCCTCCTCCTTCCCACCCCTCTCCAAGGACCCTTCCCAAGGCTGTGGCTGCAGCCAGGAACAGCAAACCCCAAACGGCCTCTTCCAGCAGCACCAAACATCCCATTCCCAGGTGTTTGCCCCCCCAGACTAGAACGGGGCTGGCACAGCAGCAGCTCGCCGAGGCAGGGAGCACTCCCAGCGCCCATCACGCTGCAGGGAAAGGGCTTCTCTGGGTGCCTGCCTGGGTGCGGAGGAGCACAGGGCTCACCTGGGATGCGGGAGCGCTGCACACAGCTCTTGCTGCTGCGCTGCAGTTGGGCAGTGCAGCTCTGCAGCCCCCCCGGGCAGGGCAGGGCGACGCTGGCAAAGAGAAAGGGACCATTTCAAACCCGCAGGGCTCAGGGCAGAGGCCCCCCTCATCCCCAGCTGGCACAGGGGAGGTGGCACAGACACAGGCAAGGATGGGGGCTCGAGCCCCAGCGGGGAGCAGAGGCAGGAGCTGCCTGCACGGAGCACTGAGGGGCACAGGGGGCTGGTGCCTGTCTCACCTCTCCACTCGCCTCCGCTTCAGCGCAGGTGCTTTGGGGATGGAGGAGCTCTTCATGGCCAGCGCTGGGATGGGGGCTCTGTAGCCAAGGAAAAGAGGGTCAGCGCCAGGGGATTCCCCCAGGCTGCAGGGCCGCAGATCCCCAAACGCACACTGAGCCCATCCAGGGCAGCACTTACCTAGGCATGAAGGGGCCCTCCTGCTTTGCTTGCTGGCACTGCCTCTTCTCCCTGTCCAAGCACTCTGAGTGGCGGACGGGAAGGGGCCCGATGGCGCTGGGGGATCTGCTGTCCGGGCAGACCTCAAAGGTCACATTGAGCTCATGGGCAGGCGGGGAGCACAGGTTCTGGGCAGCTGACACTGCCGGGGGCACACGGCTTTGGGGGACTGGTGCTGGGCAGGATTTGGAGGTGTAACCCAGTGGCACCGGGGAGCCAGGGGATGCTGGAGCTCCTGCTTCAAGCCAGGAAGTGCCAGGGCTCTCCGGACTGGGAATCTCCGCTGCCTTCCCACATCCCTGCTGCTGTTTCAATTGCCTCTTGACGCTGCGGCGAGGTCCTGATGGGGAGGCACTGCCCAGCCCAGACTTCCTGCTCTCAATCGGGCTGGAAGCCATGAGCACACGGCCGGAGAACGGAGCAGGGTGCTGCAGGCACTGCGGGGTGGGACTCAGCACCGGGGCACCGCACACGGTGACAGATGCCTCATCTAAAGCAGCAGGAAAGAAGCAGTCACCCCTCTGCCTGCAGCTCCCAGGAATGCCCGGAGCTCAGGGCATCCCCCTCTCCTCCAGCACCGCTCACTGGACTCTGCCCAACAAGCCCCACGGCAGTCATTTCCCAGCGGGGGTTTCCACCAAACCACATTAAACCCAGAGGAAAAGAGCCAGCACAAGGAATCCTGCCCCTGGCAGCCCAAAGGCACCAGCCTGCTCCCAGAGCAGCTGCCTGTGGCAATGCCTGAGCTCTCCCAGGAACATGGGGTCTGCGCAGCCCACAGCTCGGCTGCTGGGTCCATGTGTTCGCAAGGAGGATGAGGAGGAAGAGCTCAGGCCTGGGCACACGTAGGCCGAGGACACAGCCAGGGTGACTTGGGCAAACGAACCACGGAGACAAAGGAGAGGGGCCAGCACCGACTGTCCCAGATCCAAATCCTCACCATCACAGCTCCACTTCGTCCTCTTGGCTGGGGGGGCCTCGCTGAGCTCTGCAGACCTGCTCAGAGGCCCGGCTTGCTCAGGGCTCCCACCAGTGTCCTGAGGGACCAGCTGGGCCAGTTCCTCAAGCACGAGGACCAAGTCAGGGGTGAGGAGGTTGGCAGCCTTCAGGACGGAACAGAGCTTCCGGATGCCACTCAGGCCAGAGGCCACAGGCCTGGGGACAGAGACAGGAACCAGTGAGCAGGAGACTTGAGCCAGTGTCACCAGGAACAGAGGCTCAGCACCACCAGCATCACCTCCGAGACACCAGCTCAGGTGGGGCAGGGCCCATTAGCAGAGCTCTGGGGGAAGAGAAGCCAATGGAAGCTGCGAGGTGCCCAAATGTCAATCTCTTGCTGGAGAAGAGCGAGCTGTGCGCTCAGCGCCTGCTTACAAGGGACCAGCCGGCACCTACAGACTTTTTGCTGCCCTTCAGGCACTCGATAGCTCGGCTGGAGACAGATCCAGGCCCACACCAAGGGCGGCTTCCCCCAGGAGACCTTTCTAAAGAGGTTCATTCTGCCAAGATGCTCGGGCAGAGCCATGAGCAGATGGTGCTGGGGGAGCCCTGCCAGGGCAGGACCCGGGGGAGCCAAGGCTGCAGCAAAGACTTCAGAGGCAGTTTCAGAACCAACAACACACACTTAAGGCTCCAGCAGTTGCTGTGCCTGGAAACCTTCGCAGCTGGCATTTCCAGCAGAGATTATTCCATGGGATTAGATCCCAGGAGCCAAATCCCTTCTTGTACAGGGCAGGCAGTCATCTGAAAGCAAAGATGTGGGCCCGCCTTCATCTAGACCATGCCCAGGCTGGTTACGTGCAACAGCAGGGTGGACAGTCCACCTTCCCCAGGCAACCAAGAGGACACAGGGAGGGCAGGAGGACACTCACTTCTCTGTGCAGTGGCCGGACAGCCCCTGCAGTTTACTGCTTCCACCAAGCCTTGGCTGCTTCAGTCCCAGCCGCAGATCTGCCCGAAGGGATGCTCTGGGTCTGCTGGCAGGCATTGCCTCTGGAGCCTGGAGCAATCACCCAACATTCCTTACCCATCCAGCCCAGGGTAGCCCACATTTGAGCTGAGTTTGGTCCCCAAGATGCTTGTTCCCTGGGAAGTTAAGGGGTTTCGCTAGCAAACCACAGCCCAGCACGTGCTGAGCCAGGACACATGGACCCACCGAGCTCCTGCCACCGCCCAGCAGGCCCAGTGCATCCCGTGAGAGCCCCAGCTTCTTCTGGGCCCTGCTCATCACGCCAAGCCCTCCTGTGCTGCCCATCCCTCCTCTCACCTCGCCCTCCAATTCCAGCTGCATCTGAACAGGCAAACCAGCCTGCAGCTCCTGCTGCTCTCCATCATTCTCCCCCTCATCATCGAGGGCCAAGCATGTCTTTGGGACAGCTTCCTCCAACCTACAGAAGCCAGAGAAGCCGGCACTGAGCCAGAGAAGATCCTCTGGTGAAGCACCATTTTGCATGACAAGTCTTGGGATGGATCAAACACAAGACTGGGCCTTTGCAACCCAGCGTCCCTTGGTGCTTGCGTGCTCTGCTCCAGCAGGTTCAGAACCAAACCCGACCACAGTCGAGATGATGCTGCACACCAGCGGCTCCTCTGCTTTCTGACAGGCACTAGGCTCTTACCAGCACTAAAACCCTGCAGGCTCCTTGACACAGGGGACACCAGGAGGTCACACACAAAAGCTCTCTTGCTTCTTTTCCCCCCAGCCTCACCTGGGCAGCTCCACTGGGCTCACGCTGGAGGGAGCCTGGGGCCCTGCTGCCTGCTTCTCTGCCTCTCGGGCAGCATCCTCATAAGCACGAAGCTTTGCCCGCAGCTCTGTCACCTGCAAGGAAGGATCCTCTGTTTGCTCAGATGGTTTTATGACCCCTGGAGCTCAGAGGTTTGCATCCCAAACAGACCATAGCTGAAGGCAGAGCCCTGCCCTCCCAACCAGCATCTCACCTCCCCTTTCAGCTGCTCACACATCTCCACATATCCACAGACGTGGGAGGCAGAGCTGCGCGTGCTGCTCTTCAGCTGCAGAGACAGGGACGAGACAGAGGTTAAAGAAGCACTGGGGCAGCACATACCCTCTCCTGACACCGGAGCAGGGCAGCTCCTCAGCCTCCTCCAGGATGCAGGGTCCCCATGGAGCCCCGGGCTGCCTGCAGCAGACACAACCTGCACTCAGGGACCTACTGCCACAGTCACAAGCCTTTCTAGGCTCTGGGCCGGGGAGCTTTAGCAGAAGCCTAGGCACACACTGTCTGCAGCTCCATCAGCTGCTTTCTGCCCAGAGCAGCACCCCAGGGCTGGAAAACTCACGCTGGGTAAGGGAGGCTCCCACTGATCTCCCCCAGCACGCAGCAGACTCCCTCCCATCCATCAGCAGCTCCCAAACACACAACGCATCACCACCACCACCACCAGCTCCTCACCGACAGCTTGATCTCCTTGGCCCTGCTGGCATACTTGTGTGTGTTGTAGGTGTCCTCATAGGCCAGCACAGAGGCGCTCACCGCCGCCACCATGACGCTGCGGCAGTTGACACCCAGGCAGTCCTTCAGCAGGCGCGTCAGCTTGCTGTCCCGGTACGGGATGTGGCTTTGCTTGCTCTGTAGCAAGAGATCCAGGACCTGCTCAGCTCTTGGCCCTTGGGCACTCAGCTCCTAACCCTGAGGCACAAGGGGATGGCTGCGCTCACCCCCAGCACCAGCAGCACTGACACTTGAGGACACGGCTCACATTCAGCCAGCCCAGGGAGCCAGAGCCCAGCAGGGCCACGTGGGGAACAGCGTTACCTTCGCATCAGCCAAGGCGTTGATGACGTTGATGAGGGCCAGCAGCGAGCGGTTGATGTTGGCCCCCTCCCGCAGCCGCTCTCCCCCGGTGTTGGCGACCGACACCCGCTCTGAGCCTGCCAGGTCGATCAGGCTCATCTTGGCCACCTTCAGACCCCGACTGAGGCTGCCAGTGCAGTCGTGCTGCTTCACATGGATCTGTGAGGACAGACATGGGTGAGGCCGCAGCTCCACAAGGCTCATGGGGGCCGTGGCTGGAGGCGGCTCAACAGCAGGGCAAGAGGCTGATGTTTAGAACAGGATGGCCAAGTGGATCGTGTGGGCTGTGGGGCAGAGAGGAGCCTGACACGCCAAGAAGAGAAGCCAAAACCTCAGTGAGGGGACAAACAGCAAAACCATGGAAGGGGTCCTGCAGGAAGTGACAGAGCTGTGGAAAATAATCAGCATCTCCTATGCGTGGTGCACAAGCAGGGCAGAGCCGGCTGGGTCTCCAAAGGGCAAAACACCACCCACAGCCCCAGCACCAGTGGATTTTGTCAGACTCAAAGCACCAGTGGGGGGGCTACAAGCCCTCAAAAGAAGGGGCTCTCTGTGCCCCCTTGCAGGCATCAGCCAGGGCTTTCAGTGCTGAGCCCAGATCCCAGCTGGTAAGGGCGAGGAGGGACACAGCCACCAAGACTCATCTGGCAGCATCCTTCCTCTTCTGCATCCCGGAAGGTCTCCCTGGAGAATGCAAATACTTTCCCCACAGCCTTCAAACACACTCAGCCCCCAAGGAACAACGCCTGCACAGACTGGAGATGCCATGGAAGTGCTGGAGCCCACTAACAGGTCCTGCATCCTCACCCGACTATGGCTCGCCTGCCAGGAGGCAAAGCTGGCAGCGGGAAGGGCACATTTCCAGCACAGCGAATGGATTCACAGCAGGCAGCAATCCAGCACCCCCCAACAAACCCAGCTGGGATGCCAGCTGGAAAAGCATCCAGACACCTGGACTTCCCCCTGGAAGCAGCCACGGGAGAGACACCAGGTTTAGACTGAAACTGCAGTCAGAGCCCTCCGTCTGCGCACGCAGCCGTGACCGCCCTGCTCATTCAGGAGAGGGCCCGGCTGCAACTGAAACCAACTGGCAGGTTTGCACAGGAAAGCACCAAGAAACTGGGGAGCCAATTCACAGAGCCCCTGCGGGAGGGCAATTCCCAGCTCAGTGCCAAGGAAGACACCATGGAGGAGACAGCCTGCTCCAGGCACCCTTTGCTATGGCTCAGGTTTCAGGGACAGCTCCCACACCTTGAGTCAACAAGAGTGAAAAGCACACAGTGAAGTTTCAGCCCCAAGAGACAGAACACCAAGCTGAGAGCGTGGAGCTGCCTGGGAGGCGTGGCCACCAGCATGACCAGTACCTCCCGTTCTGCAGCAGCATGGCCAGGGCCCTGCTCAGACCCATACCTCTGTTTGCAGGGCTACAACCACTCTGCTTTACCCCATGGCACATGAGGAGCAGGGGCAGGAACCCCAGGCCTGGCATGGCCTTGCTTCCTCGTCTCTTTTTAAGCACAAACCCCTGTGACACTGCAGCCACCAGCCCTCACCTGGAAGATGGCATGCGAGTGGGAGGAGACAGCGTTGGCATCAGTGGGATGCTGCGTCCGTTTCTGTTGCCATTGGCCAACATCTCCAGAAGCTGCTCTGCTGAGGCAGGCTGGGAGAGAACAGGGAGAGGGATGATACCAGTGTGCCCCATCTGCAGGCACAGACACAACCCGGCCCAGAGCACCCACAACTCCGGCATCCTGCAGCACCGTGGGCCTCGTTTCAGCTCAGGCTCATGTTTGCTGCCAGCCAGGAGCTGTGCAGGTGGCACCCCCCTATCTTCAGACACCCCCATCTCCAGCACACGTCTGCTTTCAGAGCTGGTGGGGTGCAGCACTGCCCGTTTTTATACCTGGTGTGCCCATTTTAATACCTACCTGGTGGAAGGAGAGGCCCTGAACCACAGCTCCTCGCTCAGGATCCTCCCGGATGGCTGGCGGTCCCTTGGGCTCCAGCAGGTCATAGATCTGTTCGTTGTACACCTGAAGCAGGGAACTCACTGTAAGGCCGAGGTTTGGCTCCCCAGTGGTGAGCAGGGAGAGGAGCTCTGTAGCCCAGGGTCACACATGACCTCGTGTCCCACTCCCAACACCCCCTCCAGGACGTCACTGCACCCAGAGCCGCTGATGGGGACAGCTCAGGAGGGCTTTCAGAGCAACGCACTTGGCCACAGCTCCTCTAAAGCCTTTCCAGCCAGGAACCCCTCATTGCTACGTGCACCGTGGCAAGGAGGAGAAAATGCCCCGATTCCAGACAGGAGAAACCAGGAACACCAGTTCATTGAACTGGCAGGCTGAGCATGCTTCCAGCTGGGCTCTAGGGCTGCCCTGGGGACACTGGGTACCCTGAACGTGGCACTACAGGGTCTGCATCAACCCCGAATCTTAGTGACAGTGACCCAGTTGCGGCAGCCACAATGCACCTCCTGGTAGGAGACTAGGACCTCACAGCTCTTCTCCTGCTTTCTGGCCTCCATCCTCCTGTACAGCTCCACCATGGTGAAGTACATGATGCCAGGGCTGTGCTCCGAGCCCAGCATGGTGTGGGTTTTCCCTGCTCCGGTCGCGCCATAGGCAAACACTGAGAGGAGAAAGGGCGGATGGGTGAAAGCCTGACTGGGAGCAGCAGAACGTCCGCTCCTTGCTGCAGAGGAGATGTGGAGATCTTCCCGCAGCAACCCCTGCAGCAGGGCTCGCTCACAGGCTCCCAGAGACGAGGCAAAGCCCATTACCCTCTGCACTACCGGCAGGAGCCTTCAGTGCAGGTCATTTCCTCAGTTCAGCCTCTCCCATTTAGCAGAAGCAGAATGGGTCCCCAAACCATCACCGCTTGGATGCTGCAGTCGCCTCCAAACTCTTCCCTTTAATAAACCAAGCAGCCCCATTCCCCCATCTCTCACCAGAATGGGTTTCTCCATCCAGCCCTCGTAATTCATCTCATTTTTCCACCCCAGCCTTTCAACACCCTCTTTAAAGCATCACCATCAGAGCAGGACACACTGATCTAGAGAGCCTCAGCCCTTCTCCCTGTTAGCAGCACTCGGTGCCTCGCAACTCTCTCTTTGAGGATCCTGGAGCTCTTTTATGCAGATAGAGACACGAGACATGCCTGCCAGGTGGGCACGGTGACAGAGGCAGGCTTCAGCGCCTCGCCAAGCACACGGGGAGCCAGGAATAGCATCCTGCAGCGCCAGGGCCCCACTCGGCACACGAGGAGACGGGAGCGCGGTGTCACCTGCTCGGTGCCTGCCTTACACAAGTGATGGGCTCATTAAGGCACCGTCGGCTGACGGCCTGCAAACGGCACAGGGGCTGCAGCACCATGAGAGGAGCTTTCAGGCCCAGCTTCATGGAGCTGCCAGCCTGGGGGATGCTCAGGAGGGGCACAGCAACCCCCAGAGCTCCCCAAGAAGTGGCTGCTTCACCCCAGATCCCCCTCCGAAACTCAGCATCCCCTGTGGATGCAGCCCCACATCCAACCTACCTTCACTCCTGCCACAGTGCTCTGCTCACTCCCCTTCAGGTCAGTGCCCACCACAACCCACAGGTCCCTCCCAGTCACACAGATCCCAGCCTGCACCCAGCTCCTGGGTTATCCCATCACAAGCGCAAGGCTTCCCACTTCTCTGTGTTAAGCTACACACCATTCTGGTTCACCTTCCCCAGCCCAGCCGGGGCTCTCCCACAAACCACATCACATCCTGACCACACTTGCCATCACTAAGGGATGCCACCGACCAGTTGAAGGCTGCAGGTTTTGCACTGCTCTTGTGCCTCCCCCCACCACCTGCCTGCGGGCCCCCAAACTAAACCCACAGCTCTCCCAACAGACGGGGCAGGAGCTCCCAAAGGCTCCAAGCCATTCGGCAGCTCTCACCAGAGCAGTTGTAGCCCTCGAGGACGCTGCCCAGCAGCTCGGAGGTGGTGTGCTGGAACACCTCCTCCTGCGTGGCCTCTTCCCCGAAGACCCGGTCAAAGACAAAGTCCAGGCCCTTGCCCTTGGGCCCACGCGTGGGCAGCGCGCTGCCGGGGGGAGCCCCGGGCCCCGCGGGGGTGAGGACGATGCCGCGCTGGTTAACGACGTGCACGACCAGGGGCAGGGCCTGCTCACTGCGGGCCAGGGGCCGCACACGCACCACCACAGCCACGGTGCCCTCCTCGGGCGGGGGGCACGGCCCCATGGGGGCAGCAGGGGCAGGCACCAGGGGCAGGCACCAGCGGCAGGCACCAGGCAGGCAGCTCCTTACTTGTGCTGGAGGCTGCCGAGGTCCTGGCTGAGGTTGTCCCTCTGCGTCTCCAGATGGGCCTTGGCAGTGGCCAAGTGCTCCACGCGGCCCCGCAGCTCACGCAGCTCCTCCCGGTAGACGTCGGCCACACGCGAGGGCTCCTGGTCCCGCGCCTGGTTCAGCTCCAGCGCCAGCCCCCGGTTCTGCTGCTCCGGCAGCCGGACCTTCTCGACGGAGCTGGCGAAGCGGTCGTTGAGCTCCATCAGCTCCACCTTCTCCTTGCTGCGCGTCTCCCTGAACTCCGAGTTGAGCGCCGTGGCCAGCGAGAAATCCATCCTGCCCGTGCCCATGCGGGGACCCAGCCGGGTGCTGCGGGGCGCCCGGAGCCGCGCCGGGGAGCTGGCGGGGAGCACCTGGTGCAGCGGGGCGGCGGTGCCGGAGCGGCGGCTGTAGGAGGACAGGCGCTGGCTCTCCATGCCGATGGGATGGGCGCGATGCGCCGGGATGAGGGGTTTTATGGAGCCCCGGAGCCCCCGTCCCGCCGGCACTGGCCACTGGCCACAGAGCTGGAGGGATGGCACAAAACCCAGCCTCTGCGGCGCCTGCAGGGGTGAATGTGCCCTGGCACCCGGCCTGGGCACCGGGAACCGCCTGCCCCATCCACAGGCTCTGCTGGGATCCGGGGAGGGCCCGCGACAGCCGGCATGGGGAGCACAGAGCACGGCCATCCCTACCCATCCCTTCTCCATCCCCATCCCGGCTCCATCCCTACCCATGGGGCAGCCGGAGGGTTTGCTGGGCGCAATGCCCTGGGGACACGGGGTGCTGGGTCCGAGGTGTCACAGGGTGCCCGCTGCAGTGCCAGGGCTGTGCCTGCACCCTGGGGATCCATCCAGCAGCGTCTTGAGGTGCTCAGGGTAGGGAGAGCCCCTGGGCAGGCTCAGGGGTGGGTGTGCACCCCCCCGCCATGCACACACACGAGGCTCTCCTGTGGTTCTGCCGCCTGATGATGCTGATGCTGACCTGGATGCTCCTTTGGAGCCGGGGCCTCTGGATCCGGGCAAGGAGCCTGGTTCACATCCCACACATCCTTATGACAAACGGGCAGCTGTAAAGGGAGAAGGGAGAGGGGCAGGGATGCGGATGGACTGAGAGCTTTCCCGGTGGCGTGTGTGCCGGAGCAGGACTCGCCGTGGGAAGGTCTCTGCTATGCTCTTATGAAAGATACCAGGCGAATGGTGACGGACCATGGACCCGGGGCCCCATAGAGAGCTCATTTGACAGGGTCTCTCTGGGATACTCACGTACCAGGGGCTGGCACATACAAATAGATCCATGTTGCCATCGACCCCTGGAGACTTTTCCAGCCTGATCATCCATCTTCTCGGGGTCCTGGCGCCACGTTCTGTGCAGGGGGCTGTGGAGTGGCGTAATGATGGTCCGGGTTTTGTGTTTCAAACACTGTCATTGTGGGGAGTGTGCTTGTGCGATCCCATGCGTGTGTCTGTGTCTGTGTGCGTGTGTGTTGGTGGCAGGCAGTGTTCTTTGTGCTTTCTGTTGTCGGGTTCCCACATTAGTTTTTAAGGGGTTGGAAGCAGCAGTGCGGCCCCCTCAGCTGTTGCATCACCGTGTGCAAAAGAAGCTGCCCCCCGATCCGCTTCCCAGTGCTCCACCGGTGGCACGGCCGGGATGGACACCGGAGCCGTGCAGTGAAGGAAAACAAACCCAAACCCTTTCCATCTATGGGAGCACTGGGGCAGTTTGTAGAGACCCCACAGACAAGGCCTAAAGAGCGCCTGCAACACGCGGGGCACACGGGAGGAGCCCTGCTCAGTGTGTTTAAAGTGACCTGGGGGTGAATCCAGGGCTGGGAGGAACGGATGGATCGGGTGACACCAGAGCTGCTGGCTGGAACAGCGAGAGGGGCAGCGCAGCCCCAGCTCCATCAGCCCCGGCACCTCCATCGGCTCCATCAGCTCCATCAGCTCCATCAGCTCCATCAGCCCCATCACCTCCATCAGTTCCATCAGCCCCATCAGCTCCATCAGCTCCATCACCTCCATCAGCCCCATCAGCTCCATCAGCTCCATCACCTCTATCAGCTCCATCAGCCCCAACAGCCCCATCAGCTCCATCAGCCCCATCAGCTCCAACGCCTCCATCAGCTCCATCCCCTCCATCAGCTCCATCCCCTCCATCTGCCCCATCAGCTCCATCAGCCCCATCAGCCCAATCAGCTCCATCAGCTCCAACATCTCCATCAGCCCCATCAGCTCCATCAGCTCCATCACCTCCATCAGCCCCATCAGCTCCATCACCTCTATCAGGATATCTATCTCTTCTTTCCTCTTGTTATTTCCTTTATCATTATTATTATTGGTGGTAGCAGCAGTGATTTCTGTTATACCTTAGTTACTAAACTGTTCTCATCTCAACCCGTGGGAGTTGCATTCTTTCTGATTCTCCTCTCCGTCCCTCCAGGAGCAGGGGGAGGGCAAGAAGGGGGGGAGTGAGCAAACGAGGTTTGTAGTTGGGTTTAAAGCACAACACTTGTGAGGTCCCAAAGGAAGATCCCAAGCCTGGAAGCAGGATGCGCCAGCTGGATGCAGGGATGAAGTGGGATGCTCCAGCTGGATGCAGGGATGAAACAGAACCATGGAAGGCTGGGTTCTCCTTCATCATTTTGGTGTGTTCCAACTGGAACAGGGAAGTTCAGGTTGGAGATAAGGAAGTGAGGGTGCTGGGACACTGGGATGGGTTGAACGGAGAAGGAGGGATGGGGCATGGAGCAACCTGGTCTAATGGAAGCTGTCCCCCCTCCTTCTTCATGCCACGGCTTGATGGTAGGGCAATGATTGGACTTGATGCTCCTGAAGGTCTTTCCCAACCTGGCTGATTCCCTGATTCCCAGCTCCCGCTTCCCACTGTGCCCTCCATCCCTCATCCCCATCCCTCCCCATGCACCAGAAGAAGAGGTGGGCGTGCAAAGCGTCCCCTCTACGGGAAAAGGAGGCAACTTTACTGCACTTCAAGCCAACTGCAGGCGATGCCGCTCCTCAAGTCTTCTTCCCCCCTAGACCCTGCAGCAACTCCCGCACCCGAGTGGCGAATTCCACCAGCACCCGAACCGGGAACGAGCAGAAGCCACTGATGCTGGAGGCCGTGGGCGCCGGCATCGTCTCCTGGGTGGGAGTGTGGGAGACGTGCTGGTGGCTCCATGTCGGGGGCGTGGCGGAGGCTCCCGCGGAGCGGAACATCCCCAGCTGGTAGAGGATCCACTCATGGAAGTGCTGCGTTGAGGTGTAGACCCCCGGATGGTTGGCCCTGGCGCAGCCGCGGCCCCAGCTCGTCAGCCCCACAACCCAGAAGAAGTTGGCGCGCTTGTCCCGGCACATGAGGGGACCGCCGCTGTCACCCTATGGAGGAGAAGGAGAGAGGATGAGGATGGGGATGGGTGGCCATGGCAACGCCGGAGGGGACCGCCACTCTCCCCTGTGGGGATGGAAGGGTTCTCCTTCATCATTTGGGCGTGAAGAGGGACCTTCCACATGGATTGGAGCCGTAGGATGAGGAGTGATGGGTTCCAACTGGAACAGGGGAGTGTGGCTTGAGATAAGGAGAAGTTGTTCCATATGAGGGTGGTGGGACACTGGCATGGGTTGGATGGAGAAGGATGGATGGGGCTTGGAGCAACCTGGTCTAATGGAAGGTGTCCCTGCCCCTTGCTTCCACCTGGATGCTTTAAGCTCCTTCTCAACCTAACCCATTCCATAAACCCGTGCTCATGACACGGTTTAGTGGTGGAATCTCGATGCTCTTAAAGCTCCAGCCTCTATGGTCTGTGCGCAGGGATGACGGCCCAGGAGGCGGATGCGCTTCCGCAGCTGGGATAAGGGGGGATGCAGAGCAAGGCCCTGCGGATGGGAGAGGAGAAGGGAGCCCCGATGGCACATCCCTACCTGGCAGGTGTCGATGCCTCCCTGCGGGTACCCAGCACAGAGGTTGTGTCTCTTGATGGCCCCTCGGTACCAATTGGTGCTGTTGCAGAGCTTGACATCAATGAGGCGGACCTTGGCCTCCTGCAGGGCTGATGGGGACGATGCCCCCGCTGTGGGGACACAAAGGGGGTCAGGGCTGGGGGTACAAGGGATGGCTTTGGGGTATTGGGGGCTGAGAAGCTCAATGGGATCCATCAACACCCCCCCCACCCACCCACGGCCTGGGCTGCATCCTCTTTGCTCAGTATCCTCAACATAAGGAGGACGTGAAGGGACCTTCAGCGATGGGACAAGGGCTGATGGTTTCCAGCTCAACCAGAAATGCTCAGGTTGAACAGAATGAAGTGGTGGGACACTGGGATGGGTTGGATGGAGAAGGCTGCGATGACTCCATCCCCAGTTGGAGCAACCTCCAATAGGCCTGGATGAGCTTTACCCTCCCTTCCATCCCATTCCATGAACCCATGACCCAGCATTCCAAGGCCAACGGGGCCGTCGGGCACTCACTTCTGGCCTCCCTCGCGCCCCATCCGCTGATGAAGCACTCGGAGAGCTGGGATAGCCTGAGCGTCGCATCGGGCACGCAGGCCAGCTGCACGTGGTACCCGCACTGCACCGGCTGGTCCAGCTCCACCAAGGCGATGTCGAAGCCGCCGGAGATGCCGGTGTAATATTCATGGACCACGACCTGCCGTATCCGCCGCTTCTGGGTCTCGGCATTGGCCCAAGCCAGGTCCGTGATTCCGACCATCACGAACCAATCCGTGGTGAAGCTGGGAGGGAGTGGAAGAGCAGGGGTTGGAGCCGTAGGACAAGGGCTGATGGGTTCCGACAGGGACTTGCAGGTTGGAGGTAAGGAAGGGATTCCCTGGGAGGGTGCTGGGGCACTGGGATGGCATGGACGGAGAAGGTTTGGATGCTCCATGCCTGGCAGTGCTCAAGGCCGGCTTGGAGCAAGCTGCTTTACGGAAGGCATCCCTGCCCATGGCAAGGGGTTGGAAGTGGGTGATCCCAAGCTCCTTTCCAACCCAACCCAGCCGATTCCATGATCCATTCGATCCCGTGCCATTCCATTCCATCTCATTCCATGCCACTCTAATCCATTCTAAGGAGAAGTGGGTTGGGAAGGAGCCACATTCCTGCTGCTTCCCAAAGGAAAGCACTGCCCCAGGGTGCCTTAGGCTCAAGGGCTGTCAAGCTGGAAGCAGCCTTCTCTTGTGCGCTCTTCCCAGTGCATCCAGGATGGGGAATCGGACGGGATGGGAGCTGCTGCTGGGCTATTCCCTAAGGCTGGAATCCCTCCTCTGCCTTACTTTTGCCCGACGAAGCAGTGAGCAGCCGTGAGGACCCACTGGGGGGTGATGAGGGACCCCCCGCAGATGTGCGAGGAGCCGGTGCCCCTGGGGAACTGGATGCTGACGATCCATGGCCAGGCGCCCTGCTGCGCATCCACGCCTCCGATGATGCGTGACGTCCCATAGTAATCAGCCATGGGACGGGTACCGCAAGTGCCTCTGGAAGCAGAAGCCCAACACTTGATGGTTAGCGATGAAGGGCGAGCATGTTCCCACCCCACTGGTGCCGCAGGTACAAGGGACCCTATGGGGTGCCCCATAGCTGCGCTGTGCTGCCACATGGGGTGATGGCAAGGAAGTGGGGCTCCCCCAATCCCACCATCCCACTGGTGTGCCCCTGGCTGGGAGCAGCAGCATCTCCCTATGGAATAGCAGGAGCCCCGGGGCCTGGTGCCACTCACCCACAGCTGTCCCAGGAGCCTCGCACCAGCCAGGCCGAGGCCAGCAGGATGACGGCACGGAGCAAAGCCATCGCTGCCAGCACCGCTAAGGGTGACAACAAGGAGCTGCAAGCACCACTGCACCCAAAGCACAACTGCCCCAGGGACACGGGTGCTGGATGCAGGTCCCTTGGAGCTGGTGCTGATGTCATAGAGAGGCAGGTTCCGGGGGGGGGGGGGGGGTTCAGTGGGGGGGAGTGGGGCGTGACCATGAGGGGTTGCAGGGTGTGGGGGCCTGCTGAGACGGGGTGTTCTGATGGGCTTGAGGTGTTTTCAATCCCTATGGGATGCTCTGGAGCTCTGTGGGATGCTCTGGAGCCCTGTGGGATGCTCTGCTTGTGGGATGCACTGAATCCCTTTGGGATGCTCCGGAACTCTGTGGGATGCTCTGGAGCCCTATTGGATGCTTTGAATCCCTATGGGATTGATTCTCTGCTTGTGGGATATTATGAATCCCTATAGGATTCTCTGCTTGTGGGATGCTCTGAATCTTTATGGGCTGCTCTGCTTGTGGAATGCTCTGAGTCCCTGTAGGATGCTCTGCTTGTGGGATGCTCTGAATCCCTATGGGATGCTCTGCTTGTGGGATGGTCTGAATCCCTATGGGATGCTCTGCTTGTTGGATGGTCTGAATCCCTATGGGATGCTCTGGAGCCCTATGGGATGCTCTGAATCCCTATGGGATGCTCTGGAGCCCTATGGGATGCTCTGAATCCCTGTGGGATGCTCTGCTTGTGGGATGCCTTGGAGCTCCCTTGTGCCAGCGGCTCCCTGCCCTGCCCGGGGGGGCTCCAGAGCTGCACTGCCCAACTGCAGCGCAGCAGCAAGAGCTGTGTGCAGCGCTCCCGCATCCCAGGTGAGCCCTGTGCTCCTCCGCACCCAGGCAGGCACCCAGGGAAGCCCTTTCCCTGCAGCGTGATGGGCGCTGGGAGTGCTCCCTGCCTCGGCGAGCTGCTGCTGTGCCAGCCCCGTTCTAGTCTGGGGGGGCAAACACCTGGGAATGGGATGTTTGGTGCTGCTGGAAGAGGCCGTTTGGGGTTTGCTGTTCCTGGCTGCAGCCACAGCCTTGGGAAGGGCCCTTGGAGAGGGGTGGGAAGGAGTGAAAGAAGGGGGACAGAAAATCGCAAAATGGAATATAAAAACCTTTAGAATCAGTTTTAAGTAATGCTAAGTTTGATGGCTTTGTAACAGTAGCAATGGAAAATTACTAAAGTGCATGGTTCATAGAAAAAAAATAGAGTGCAGCTGGAGAACACACTGAGCATTCTTGTGCAAGATAAATTGTTATAGTTGACAGAGTTTTAAGAAAAACAGGCTAGAAGAGCAGGACACAGGGATAAGGAGTATCTGGGAATGGCAGGTGTCCAGGATGGGCTACAGTTAAACTAACTGATAAGTAGGAGGATAGGAGGATTATTATGTCTCCTGTGCTAACGAACCAATTAAACTGGTATGAGCATCTACTGCGCATGCTCCAAAGGCTGCCAGAAGTGATGAAGATTGTTGGAGGAAGTAAACGACCCTCAGAGACCACCGCCACAATTCTGTACGCATGCGGGGAACTTTCTGGAAAACGACGTAATGTATGTGTGCCCAGGGACTAGATAAGGACAGCCTGTGGAGCAACAGAGAGACACACGTTAGGAGGAGCTCTCCCCCGTGTCTCCCGGCGCCGCAATAAAGAATACCTGCTTGTCAGCTTGAAAACTTTGCTGGCAAGTTTGTTCCTGGAGTTTTCTCCCAATCAATCTGGCGACCCAGATGGGACCCTCTCTGCTCGGCTGCAGGACCCACTGAGGACAGGGCTCCCTAGGGCCCTCGGGAATTTTTCCCGGAGGGACCCCTCGACTCATTCGGATCACTGCAGGAGCAGACAAGGACCATCTTCATCAAAGGTATTCTTTTCTTTTGTATGGTCTGTAAGGTGCAGGGGGCATCTTGCATAAAGACTGCATTGGTAATTGGGTTGGTTTGGTAAGCATACGCAAGGTTTGGAAGCCTTCCGTAAATCGAGATAGGAAATCTCGTGGGTAAAGGCGAATACCCGGCTGCTAGCGTCCGTTTGGTATACACCCACAAGAAGCAGGGGGCTTCTTGTGGTTTGGGTCCTACAAGACACAGGGGGTGTGCTGTGGAAATGGTTTTGGATCTTGTTGGTATTTGATTTATTTTGTGGCTTGTTACGTTAAGGATTTTGGTCGTGTGCTTTGGTATTGGTGACAGGATGCTATAACTGTGTTATTAACTGTTGTTTGTTTGATAGAATTTTAGTCTCTGTCTCCAGTGTTGTAACTGTGTGCAGTGTGTCTGTGGGATCCCGTGTGTGTGTGTGAATGTGAGACTGATAATGGAAAGTCAGCAGAGTGAAGAGATCTTGAAAAAGAGTCTTTTAGGGTGCATTTTGGCACACTGGAAGTAACTTGGAGGGTCTCCTGGGGGCTCGGTAAATAAGAAAACATTGGTAAAATATTGTAACTGATGGTGGCCTTTGTATATTTTGGAAAATCAGGGAAAATGGCCTGAAAATGGAACTCTGAACTATAATATATTGTTACAATTAATGTTGTTTTGAGGTGGCAAGGAAAATGGGATGAAGTAATGTATGCAGATGTGTTTTTCACTTTAAGAAACCACGTGGAGTGAGGGACTGAATGCAGAATTAATATAGCTCTGCCAGATCCCTTAATTTTCGCTTTGGAAAAGGACAGGGAAAAACTGAAAGTTAAGATGGAGAGATGCTGCTCAGCCTGTGATATTGGGGAAAGATGTTTAAAGTTAAAAAACAGTAATCAGGAAGGTAGGTTGGAAAAGTATGTGTCACAGGTACCTCTGAGAGGAGCACCCTCTGCACCTGTCCTATCTGATATTGATAAGGAGGAAGAGATTGCTGCCACTGGCAAAAAGCGGCAGATTCACATTCAGAGTTAGGAAAGGGTTAAAGCAGAAGTGCTGTTGCAGAGGCAGGCACCTGCAGCCTCTGCAGAGCAGGGTGAGCAACTGTGAGATAAAAAACAAAAGGGAAAACCAAGGGGGAAAGGAGGGGAGCTCGAGCAGCTCCTGTGTTTGAGCCTGGGAGGAGGGATGTCGGGCAGAGGTGGGGGAGTGGGCTCTTCTTCTGTGGAAGCGGATCGGTGTGCGGGCTGTGGGGAGTTTGGACGCTGGAAGTGAGACTGCCCTGGGTGGGGGGGCAGTGCCATGGGGTGGAGCCGGTGACTGAATTGCAACTAGACTGACAGGGACCTGGGGAATCTACCTTACCAGATCCACTGGTTAAATTAAAACTAGAGACTAGAGGAAATAAAGTGGAATTTTAGCAATTACAGGACCAAGTTATTTGGTATTAAATCAGAGAGAAAAGAATTCGCTACAGATGTGGGAGCTACTGGCCCCCAGGAAAAAAAAAAGTGAAGCATTCTTTCTGAAACCTTTAAAGTACAAATTGGGAAAACAAATAGGAATGCATAAATTTTTATGCATGCCAAATTCTCTAAAATCTTTATTAGGGTGAGAAGCAACATTTAAAGAAGGCAAAATGGAATTTAGAGTTAAAAATAATCAATTAATTGCAGTTTTGAGTTTATCTTTAATTCAGCAGAAAAGCAAACAGGAGGACCTCCCTGCAATAGAAGAAAAACTTAATCAGGTATATCTGGGAGTATGGGCACCTGAAGTTCCAGGTAAGGCGAAAAATGCTTTGCCTCTTAAAGTGTCAATAAAAAGGAGGGGGAGCCTTGCTCAATTAGAATAAAACAATATCCCTCAAAATTAGAAGATCAAAGGGAATCAACGATCACTGATACATTTTAAAATATAGATTATTAATTGAATGTGACTTGGAATATGACACTCCTATCTGGACACTAAAGGAATATGATGGCAAAAGGTGCAGATTGGTTCAAGATCTCAGGGCAATCAACAAAACAGCAGAGTATATTCGTCCAGTAGTAGCTAATTTGTATGACTTATTGGCTAAACTGAATAATAATCAGAAATGGTTTGCCGTCCTGGACTTAAAGGACACTTTCTTTTGCTTACCATTGGCCAAAGAAAGCCAAAGTTATTTGCTTTTGAATGGGAAAATCCTGACACAGAAAGGGAAACTCAGTTAACTTGGGCAGTATTACCTAAAGAGTTTAAAACAGTCCAGCAATGTTTGGAAATCAGCTAGCACGAGAACTAGAATCACGGAAGCCACCTACTCAGACGGGACTCTGTTACAATATGTGGATGACCTGTTAATTGCTACAGAAACAAAGGCAGAATGTATCCAGTGGACAGTGGAATTATTCAATTTTCTGGGACTGAATGGTTATTGGGTATCCAAATGAAAGGCCCAACTAATCCAAACCTGAGTTTCCTACCTAGGATATGAAATAGCAGGAGGACAGACAGAACTTGGAGCTGCTAGAAAAGAAGCCCTTTGTCAGACTCCATGACCGTCAACCACCAAGGAGCTCCAGGCATTCCTGGGAATGACCGGATGGGTGCAGACTTTGGATCCATGATTATGGTGTTCTGGTAAGACCACTATATGAACTGTTGAAAGGAAACCCTCCCTCTTTAAAACGGACTGATACAGCAGAGGGGCTTTTAAAAATTTAAAAACAGAGCCAGTGAGAGCTGCAACTCTGTGACTTCCGGATGTGACTAAATCCTTTAGGCTATATTCCTATAAAAACCAAGGAATAGCCTTGGGGGTCCTTGCTCAGAAACTAGGACCATACAGAAGGGCAGTGGCATATTTTTCAAAACAACTGGATGAAGCGAGCAAAGGATGGCCCGGATGCCTGAGGGCTGTGGCCGCAGTCATCATAAATATTGAAGAGGCTCGCAAATTCACCTTGGGACAGAAGATTACTGTGCTAGTGTCCCATGCAGTGTCAGCAGTCCTGGAGCAGAAAGGAGCCCACTGGTTATCTCCTTCACGGTTTTTAAAATACCAGGCCACCCTTGTGGAACAGGATGATACAGAAATTGTGGTCACCGATGTGGTGAATCCAGCATCCTTTCTTCAGGAACAACTGACAGAACTACTAACACACAATTGCTTGGCCACCATAGAGACTGTGTATTTGAGCCGACCAGACTTGAAAGAAAAACCTCTGGAAGGCGCTGATTCTCGGTTTACTGAGGTAGTAGCTTCATGAACGAAAGCAGGTGAACGAAAGGCAGGATATGCCGTTACCGCCACTTCACAGGTAATAGAAGTTAAACCTTTACCAGCAAACACCTCTGCCCAGAAGGCAGAAATAATAACATTAACGAGAGCCCTGGAACTGCCTGAAGATAAAAGGATAAATATTTGGACTGATTCTAAATACGCATTTGGTGTGGTCCATGCACGTGGTGCTATCTGGAAAGAGCAAGGACTTTTGAATACACAAGGGAAACAGACTAAACATGCTACAGAAATTCTACAATTACTAGAAGCTGTTCAGCTACCTGAACAAGTAGCTATTATGTACTGTAAAGGACATCAAGGTGACTCTGATCAGGAAATTGGAAATAATTTGGCCGATTTTGAAGCCAAACGAGCAGCTGAACAATCTAAAATCATGTCCTTAATCCCTGATGGCAAACTAACAATTGAGAAATCTAAACCTAGGTATTCAAAAGAGGATAGAAAATTGATTCAAGATCTAAAAGGACAGGAAAATAAAGAGGGTGGGGTTCAGATACCTGATGGGAGAATTGTAACCCCCTATAACCAACTCTGGAAGTTAGTTCAGGAAGAACATAATAAAACTCATTGTGATAGTAACTCTTTGTATAAACACTTAAACAAACAAATTGTAGGAAGAAATCTATATACTATAGTTCAGTAAGTGACAAAACAATGTCAGCTATGTCTTAAGAATAATCCTAAAAGTGAAAATAGAAATCAAATTAGGACAATTGTGAGAGGAAGTTACCTGGGACAGCAGTGGCAAACAGATTTTTCTGAATTATCAAGAAAAGGAGGTTATCAATATTTGTTGGTGTTAAAGGATACTTTTTCAGGCTGGCCAGAAGCATTCCCTTGTAGGATAAATAATGCAAGACAAGCGATTAAAATATTATTTAACGAGATCATACCTCGTTTTGGAGTACCAGAGGCAATTTCTTCAGACTGAGGTTAACACTTTAGTGCAAAATTGTCACAAGAAATTAGCAAAAAAATTTGAAATTGATTGGCAACTACGTGTTCCATACAGGCCTCAGGCCAGTGGGTAAGTAGAAAAGATGAACCATCTGATTAAACAGATTAGTAAAATATGTCCGGAAACAAATTTATATTGGTACCAGGCGTTACCACTGGCTCTATTAAGAATTCAAACTAAACCTCGGTCGAAAGAAGAGGTTAGCCCATTTGAGATTTTGTATGGAAGACCATATCAGTCCCAGTTTGCAGGGGAAAGTCTTCAGGAAGTGAGAGAAGGCTATCTACGACAGTTTTTGATTAATTTAGGAAAACAATTGGAAGAGATAAATAAGAGAATAGTAGGGACAAGAGCAAGAGGTTTGGATTATCCGATCCACCCTTTCAGATCTGGAGACTGGGTTTATGTTAGGAATTTTTCTGGAGATCCTCTACAGGAGAAGTGGAGCGGACCGTACCAGAGATTACTGACCACCTTTACAGCAGTGAAGATAAAGGAACAACCTGCTTGAATACATTACTCAAGAATAAAGAAAGCACCAGAGCCAGAGAAGACATGGCAGGTCAAGCCTTCAGGACCCTTGCGTATGAAATTGCGTCGGGTGGTGTTTTGATGGGCTTGGGGTGATTTGAATCATTATGGGATGCTCTGGAGCCCTGTGGGATGCTCTGCGTGTGGGATGCACTGAATCCCTTTGGGATGCTCCGGAGCTCTGTGGGATGCTCTGGAGCCCTGTGGGATGCTGTGAATCCCTATGGGATTGATTCTCTGCTTGTGGGATGCTGTGAATCCGAATGGGATGCTCTGCTTGTGGGATGCTCTGAATCTGTATGGGCTGCTCTGCTTGTGGAATGCTCTGAGTCTCTATGGGATGCTCTGGAGCCCTATGGGATGCTCTGAATCCCTGTGGGATGCTCTGGAGCTCTGTGGGATGCTCTGGAGACCTACTGGATGCTATGAATCCCCATGGGATTGATTCTCTGCTTGTGGGATGCTGTGAATCTGTATGGGCTGCTCTGCTTGTGGAATGCGCTGAGTCCCTATAGGATGCTCTGCCTGTGGGATGCTCTGAATACCTATGGGAAGCTCTGCCTGTGGGATGACCTGAATCCCTGTAGGATGTTCTGCTTGTGAGATGCTCTGAAACCCTATGGGATGCTCTTTTTGTGGGATGATCTGAATCCCTATGGGTTGCTCAGCTTGTTGGATGTTCTCAATCCCTATGGGATGCTCTGCTTGTGGGATGCTCTGAATCCCTGTGGGATGTTCTGGAGCCCTATGAGATGCTCTGAATACCTCTGGGATGCTCTGGAGCCCTATGAGATGCTCTGAATACCTCTGGGATGCTCTGCTTGTGGGATGCTCTGAATCCCTCTGGGATGCTCTGCTTGTGGGATGCTGTGGAGCTCCCTTGTGCCACCAGCTGCTTCCCAAGATCCATGCACCAGAGAACATCCACACTGCAGCACAGAGGTGTGGGATCACGGAGTCATGGAATCCTGGAGTCATGCAACGGGTTGGGTTGAAGGCACCTTAAAGCTCTTCCAGCTCCAACCCCTTCCATGGGCAGGAACACCTTCCATAGAGCAGGATGCTCCAAGCCCAATCCAACCATGCCCGCTCCCAAGAACACCCCACAAACCCAATTAACTTGGACGGTTTTACCTCAAGGGTTTCAAACCAGTCCAGCCATGTTTGGAAATCAGTGCACACACAGCCAGAATCGTGGAAGCCACCCACTCAGACGGGGACTCTGGTACAATACGGGGACGCCCTAGGAACTGCCCCAGGAACAGAGGAAGAACGTGTCCAGGGGATGGTGGGATTATTGAAGCTCCTGGGACTGAACGGTTATCGGGGATCCAGATTAAAGGCCCAACTAATTCAAACCCGAGTTTCCTCCTTAGGATATGAAGTAACAGGAGGACAGAGAGAACTTGGAATCGCTGGAAAAGAAGCCCTTTGTCAAACTCCACGACCGTTGACCGTCAAGGAGCTCCGGATGTTCCTGGGAATGACGGTATGGGGCAGACTTGAGATCCACGATTACGGTGTTCTGGTAGGACCACGCTAGGAACTGTTAAAAGGAAACCCTCCCTCTTTGGAACGGACTGATGCAGCAGAGGGGGCTTTTGGAAATTCAGGAAGAGAGCAAATGAGAGCTGCAGCTCTGGGACTTCCGGATGCAAACCAACCCTGTTGGCTGTATTCTGATGGAAAACAAGGAACAGCCTCGGGGGTCCTGGCTCAGGGACCCTAGAAAAGGGCAGTGGCATCGTTTGCGAAAGAGCTGAATGAAGCGAGCAGAGCACGGCCCGGATGCCTGAGGGCTGTGGCGGCGGTTCTCATGAATACGGAAGAGGCCGCAAACTCTCCTTGGGACAGAAGATGACTGTACTGGTGTCCATGTTGTATCGGCAGCCCTGGAACAGAAAGGAGCCCACTGGTTATCTCCTTCACGGTTTTCAAAGTACCAGGCCACCCCTGTGGAACAGGATGATATAGAAATTGTGGTCACCGATGTGGTGAACCCAGCATCCTTTCTGCAGGAACCACTAACACACGAGTGCTTGGCCACTGGAGAGACTGCGCATTGGAGCCCACCAGATTTGGTTCTTGGTTTACTGATGGGAACCGCTCCATGAAAAAGGGTGATCGAAAGGCAGGATATGCCCTTACCACCACTTGACAGGTAACAGAAGCTAAACCTTTACCAGCAAACCCCTCTGCCCGGAAGGCAGAAATAACAGCATTATCGAGAGCCTGGAACTGGCTAAAGACAAAAGGATCAATATTTGGGCTGATTCTAAATACGCGTTTGGTGTGGTCCATGCACACGGAGCCATCTGGAAAGAACGAGGGCTTTTGAACAGCCAAGGGAAACAGATTAAACGTGCTGCAGAAACTGCTGTTCGGCTGCCTGAGGAAGGAGCTGTTATGTATTGTAGAGGGCATCAACACGGTGACCCTGATCAGGAAATCGGAACTAATTTGGCCGATTTGGAAACCAAACGAGCATCTGAACAAGGTAAAATCATGTCCTTAATCCCTGACGGCAAACTGACAACTGGGAAATCTGAACCCAGATATTCAAAAGGGGATGAAAAGCTGACTGAAGATCTGAAAAGACAGGAAAACAAAGAGGGCTGGGTTCAGATAGCTGATGGGCCCACTGTAATTGCCTATAATCCACTCTGGAAGCTGGTTCAGGAGGAACATAATGAAACTCATTGGCTGAAAACAGAAATCAAACTGGGACAATCGGGTGAGGAAGTTCTCTGGGACAGCAGTGGCAAATAGATTTTTCTGAATGTCCTGGGTTCAGCAGCAGCAGTCATTTTTCTCCTTCTTAGTAGCTGGTGCAGCGCTGTGGTTTCGTTTTTTGGCCTGGTGTCCTGGTTTGAGCAGCAGCAGTCAGTTTTCTCCTTCTTAGGAGCTAGTGCAGTGCTGTGCTTTGATCTTTTGGCCTGGGAACAGCGCTGATAACGCCGATGTTTTCAGTTGCTGCTCGAATGTTTGGTCTGGCCAAGGACCTTCTGAGCCTCATGCTCTGCCAGGGAGGAGGGGAGGCCAGGAGGAAGGAGAGACAGGACACCTGACCCAAGCTAGCCAAAGAGGTATTCCATACCACAGCACGTCATGCCCAGGATGTAACGGAGGGTGACCCGGAAGGGGTAGAGGGACTGCAGGGTTGGAGGAGGTATCGGTCGGTGCTCGGCTGGGGGGAGTGGGGCGAGTTATTGGTCGGCTGGTGTTGAGGTGTTGTATTCTTTCCTCTTGTTATTTCCTTTAGCATTATTATCATTGGTGGTAGCAGTAGTGATCTATGTTATACCTTAGTTACTGGGCTGTTCTTATCTCAACCCGTGGGAGTTGCATTCTTTTTGATTCTCCTCTCCGTCCCCCCAGAAGCAGGGGGAGGGCAAGAAGGGGGGGTAGTGAGTAAAAGAGGTTTGTGGTTGGGTTTAAACCACGACACCTGGGAACAGCGCTGATAACGCCGATGTTTTCAGTTGCTGCTCAAATGTTTGGTCTGGCCAAGGACTTTGTGAGCCTCCTGCTCTGCCAGGGAGGAGGGGAGGCCGGGAGGAAGCAGAGACAGGACACCTGACCCAAACTAGCCCAAGAGGTATTCCATACCACAGCACGGCATGGCCAGGATGTAACTGGGAGTTACCCGGAAGGGCTGGGACTGCAGGGTTGGAGGAGGCATCGGTCGGTGCTCTGCTGGGGGGACTGGGGCGAGTTATTGGTCGGCTGGCGTTGAGGTGTTGCATTTTCCCCCTTGTTATTTCCTTTATCATTATTATTATTGGTGGTAGCAGCAGTGATTTGTGTTATACCTTAGTTACTAAACTGTTCTCATCTCAACCCGTGGGAGTTGCATTCTTTCTGATTCTCCTCTCCATCCCTCCAGGAGCAGGGGGAGGGCAAGAAGGGGGGGAGTGAGCAAACGAGGTTTGTAGTTGGGTTTAAAGCACGACACTTGTGAGGTCCCAAGGGAAGATCCCAAGCCTGGAAGCAGTATGCTCCAGCTGGATGCAGGGATGAAGTGGGATGCTCCAGCTGGATGCAGGGATGAAACAGAACCATGGAAGGCTGGGTTCTCCTTCATCATTTGGGTGTGGGGAGGAGGGTGATGAGTTCCAACTGGAACAGGGAAGTTCAGGTTGGAGATAAGGAAGTGAGGGTGTTGGGACACTGGGATGGCTTGAATGGAGAAGGAGGGATGGGGCATGGAGCAAATTGGTCTAATGGAAGCTGTCCCCCCTCCTTCTTCATGCAACGGCTTTATGGTAGGGCAATGAGCGGACTTGATGCTCCTGATTGAATCAGGAATCAGGAATCAGGAATCAGGAATCAGGAATCAACCTGGCTGATTCCCTGATTCCCAGCTCCCGCTTCCCACTGTGCCCTCCATCCCTCATCCCCATCCCTCCCCATGCACCAGAAGAAGAGGTGGGCGTGCAAAGCGTCCCCTCTACGGGAAAAGGAGGCAACTTTACTGCAGTTCAAGCCAACTGCAGGCGATGCCGCTCCTCAAGTCTTCTTCCCCCCTAGACCCTGCAGCAACTCCCGCACCCGAGTGGCGAATTCCACCAGCACCCGAACCGGGAACGAGCAGAAGCCACTGATGCTGGAGGCCGTGGGCGCCGGCATCGTCTCCTGGGTGGGAGTGTGGGAGACGTGCTGGTGGCTCCATGTCGGGGGCGTGGCGGAGGCTCCCGCGGAGCGGAACATCCCCAGCTGGTAGAGGATCCACTCATGGAAGTGCTGCGTTGAGGTGTAGACCCCCGGATGGTTGGCCCTGGCGCAGCCGCGGCCCCAGCTCGTCAGCCCCACAACCCAGAAGAAGTTGGCGCGCTTGTCCCGGCACATGAGGGGACCGCCGCTGTCACCCTATGGAGGAGAAGGAGAGAGGATGAGGATGGGGATGGGTGGCCATGGCAACGCCGGAGGGGACCGCCACTCTCCCCTGTGGGGATGGAAGGGTTCTCCTTCATCATTTGGGCGTGAAGAGGGACCTTCCACATGGATTGGAGCCGTAGGATGAGGAGTGATGGGTTCCAACTGGAACAGGGGAGTCTGGCTTGAGATAAGGAGAAGTTGTTCCATATGAGGGTGGTGGGACACTGGCATGGGTTGGATGGAGAAGGATGGATGGGGCTTGGAGCAACCTGGTCTAATGGAAGGCGTCCCTGCCCCTTGCTTCCACCTGGATGCTTTAAGCTCCTTCCCAACCTAACCCATTCCATGAACCCGTGCTCATGACACGGTTTAGTGGTGGAATCTCGATGCTCTTAAAGCTCCAGCCTCTATGGTCTGTGCGCAGGGATGACGGCCCAGGAGGCGGATGCACTTCCGCAGCTGGGATAAGGGGGGATGCAGAGCAAGGCCCTGCGGATGGGAGAGGAGAAGGGAGCCCCGATGGCACATCCCTACCTGGCAGGTGTCGATGCCTCCCTGCGGGTACCCAGCACAGAGGTTGTGTCTCTTGATGGCCCCTCGGTACCAATTGGTGCTGTTGCAGAGCTTGACATCGATGAGGCGGACCTTGGCCTCCTGCAGGGCTGATGGGGACGATGCCCCCGCTGTGGGGACACAAAGGGGGTCAGGGCTGGGGGTACAAGGGATGGCTTTGGGGTATTGGGGGCTGAGAAGCTCAATGGGATCCATCAACACCCCCCCACGGCCTGGGCTGCATCCTCTTTGCTCAGTATCCTCAACATAAGGAGGACGTGAAGGGACCTTCAGCGATGGGACAAGGGCTGATGGTTTCCAGCTCAACCAGAAATGCCCAGGTTGAATATAATGAAGTGGTGGGACACTGGGATGGGTTGGATGGAGAAGGCTGAGATGCCTCCTTCCCCAGTTGCAGCAACCTCCAATAGGCCTGGATGAGCTTTACCCTCCCTTCCATCCCATTCCATGAACCCATGACCCAGCATTCCAAGGCCAACGGGGCCGTCAGGCACTCACTTCTGGCCTCCCTCGCGCCCCATCCGCTGATGAAGCACTCGGAGAGCTGGGATAGCCTGAGCGTCGCATCGGGCACGCAGGCCAGCTGCACGTGGTACCCGCACTGCACCGGCTGGTCCAGCTCCACCAAGGCGATGTCGAAGCCGCCGGAGATGCCCGTGTAATATTCATGGACCACGACCTGCCGTATCTGCCGCTTCTGGGTCTCGGTATTGGCCCAAGCCAGGTCCGTGATTCCGACCATCACGAACCAATCCGTGGTGAAGCTGGGAGGGAGTGGAAGAGCAGGGGTTGGAGCCGTAGGACAAGGGCTGATGGGTTCCGACAGGGACTTGCAGGTTGGAGGTAAGGAAGGGATTCCCTGGGATGGTGCTGGGGCACTGGGATGGCATGGACGGAGAAGGTTTGGATGCTCCATGCCTGGCAGTGCTCAAGGCCAGCTTGGAGCAAGCTGCTTTACGGAAGGCATCCCTGCCCATGGCAAGGGGTTGGAAGTGGGTGATCCCAAGCTCCTTTCCAACCCAACCCAGCCGATTCCATGATCCATTCGATCCCGTGCCATTCCATTCCATCTCATTCCATGCCATTCTGTGCCATTCTAATCCATTCTATGGAGAAGAGGGGTGGGAAGGAGCCACACTCCTGGTGCTTCCCAAAGGAAAGCACTGCCCCAGGGTGGCTTAGGCTCAAGGGCTGTCAAGCTGGAAGCAGCCTTCTCTTGTGCGCTCTTCCCAGTGCATCCAGGATGGGGAATTGGACAGGATGGGAGCTGCTCCTGGGCTATTCCCTATGGCTGGAATCCCTCCTCTGCCTTACTTTTGCCCGACGAAGCAGTGAGCAGCCGTGAGGACCCACTGGGGGGTGATGAGGGACCCCCCGCAGATGTGCGAGGAGCCGGTGCCCCTGGGGAACTGGATGCTGACGATCCATGGCCAGGCGCCCTGCTGCGCATCCACGCCTCCGACGATGCGTGACGTCCCATAGTAATCAGCCATGGGACGGGTACCGCAAGTGCCTCTGGAAGCAGAAGCCCAACACTTGATGGTTAGCGATGAAGGGCGAGCATTGTCCCACCCCATTGGTGCTGCAGGGACAAGGGACCCTATGGGGTGCCCCATAGCTGCGCTGTGCTGCCACATGGGGTGATGGCAAGGAAGTGGGGCTCCCCCAATCCCACCATCCCACTGGTGTGCCCCTGGCTGGGAGCAGCAGCATCTCCCTATGGAATAGCAGGAGCCCCGGGGCCTGGTGCCACTCACCCACAGCTGTCCCAGGAGCCTTGCACCAGCCAGGCCGAGGCCAGCAGGATGATGGCACGGAGCAAAGCCATCGCTGCCAGCACCGCTAAGGGTGACAACAAGGAGCTGCAAGCGCCACTGCACCCAAAGCACAACTGCCCCAGGGACACGGGTGCTGGGTGCAGGTCCCTTGGAGCTGGTGCTGATGTCATAGAGAGGCAGATTCATGGGGGGGGTTCAGTGGGGGGGAGTGGGGCGTGACCATGAGGGGTTCCATGGTGTGGGGGGGCATGCTGAGATGGGGGTGTTCTGATGGGCTTGGGGTGATTTGAATCCCTATGGGATGCTCTGGAGCCCTGTGGGATGCTCTGCTTGTGGGATGCACTGAATCCGTCTGGGATGCTCCGGAGCTCTGTGGGATGCTCTGGAGCCCTGTGGGATGCTGTGAATCCCTATGGGATTGATTCTCTGCTTGTGGGATGCTGTGAATCCGAATGGGATGCTCTGCTTGTGGGATGCTCTGAATCTGTATGGGCTGCTCTGCTTGTGGAATGCTCTGAGTCCCTATGGGATGCTCTGGAGCCCTATGGGATGCTCTGAATCCCTGTGGGATGCTCTGGAGCTCTGTGGGATGCTCTGGAGACCTATTGGACGCTATGAATCCCCATGGGATTGATTCTCTGCTTGTGGGATGCTGTGAATCCGTATGAGCTGCTCTGCTTGTGGAATGCTCTGAGTCCCTATAGGATGCTCTGCCTGTGGGATGCTCTGAATACCTATGGGAAGCTCTGCCTGTGGGATGACCTGAATCCCTGTAGGATGTTCTGCTTGTGAGATGCTCTGAAACCCTATGGGATGCTCTTTTTGTGGGATGATCTGAATCCCTATGGGTTGTTCTGCTTGTTGGATGATCTCAATCCCTATGGGATGCTCTGCTTGTGGGATGCTCTGAATCCCTGTGGGATGCTCTGGAGCCCTATGGGATGCTCTGAATACCTCTGGGATGCTCTGGAGCCCTATGGGATGCTCTGAATCCCTCTGGGATGCTCTGCTTGTGGCATGCTGTGGAGCTCCCTTGTGCCACCAGCTCCTTCCCAAGATCCATACACCAGAGAACATCCACACTGCAGCACAGAGGTGTGGGATCGCGGAGTCATGGAATCCTGGAGTCATGCAACGGGTTGGGTTGGAGGCACCTTAAAGCTCTTCCAGCTCCAACCCCTTCCATGGGCAGGAACACCTTCCATAGAGCAGGATGCTCCAAGCCCAATCCAACCATGCCCGCTCCCAAGAACACCCCACAAACCCAATTAACTTGGACGGTTTTACCAGTCCAGCCATGTTTGGAAATCAGTGCACACACAGCCAGAATCGTGGAAGCCACCCACTCAGACGGGGACTCTGGTACAATACGGGGACGCCCTAGGAACTGCCCCAGGAACAGAGGAAGAACGTGTCCAGGGGATGGTGGGATTCTTGAAGCTCCTGGGACTGAACGGTTATCGGGGATCCAGATTAAAGGCCCAACTAATTCAAACCTGAGTTTCCTCCTTAGGATATGAAGTAACAGGAGGACAGAGAGAACTTGGAATCGCTGGAAAAGAAGCCCTTTGTCAAACTCCACGACCGTTGACCGTCAAGGAGCTCCGGATGTTCCCGGGAATGACGGTATGGGGCAGACTTGAGATCCACGATTACGGTGTTCTGGTAGGACCACGCTAGGAACTGTTAAAAGGAAACCCTCCCTCTTTGGAACGGACTGATGCAGCAGAGGGGGCTTTTAGAAATTCAGGAAGAGAGCAAATGAGAGCTGCAGCTCTGGGACTTCCGGATGCAAACCAACCCTGTTGGCTGTATTCTGATGGAAAACAAGGAACAGCCTCGGGGGTCCTGGCTCAGGGACCCTAGAAAAGGGCAGTGGCATCGTTTGCGAAAGAGCTGAATGAAGCGAGCAGAGCACGGCCCGGATGCCTGAGGGCTGTGGCGGCGGTTCTCATGAATACGGAAGAGGCCGCAAACTCTCCTTGGGACAGAAGATGACTGTACTGGTGTCCATGTTGTATCGGCAGCCGTGGAATAGAAAGGAGCCCACTGGTTATCTCCTTCACGGTTTTCAAAGTACCAGGCCACCCCTGTGGAACAGGATGATATAGAAATTGTGGTCACCGATGTGGTGAACCCAGCATCCTTTCTGCAGGAACCACTAACACACGAGTGCTTGGCCACTGGAGAGACTGCGCATTGGAGCCCACCAGATTTGGTTCTTGGTTTACTGATGGGAACCGCTCCATGAAAAAGGGTGATCGAAAGGCAGGATATGCCCTTACCACCACTTGACAGGTAACAGAAGCTAAACCTTTACCAGCAAACCCCTCTGCCCGGAAGGCAGAAATAACAGCATTATCGAGAGCCTGGAACTGGCTAAAGACAAAAGGATCAATATTTGGGCTGATTCTAAATACGCGTTTGGTGTGGTCCATGCACACGGAGCCATCTGGAAAGAACGAGGGCTTTTGAACAGCCAAGGGAAACAGATTAAACGTGCTGCAGAAACTGCTGTTCGGCTGCCTGAGGAAGGAGCTGTTATGTATTGTAGAGGGCATCAACACGGTGACCCTGATCAGGAAATCGGAACTAATTTGGCCGATTTGGAAGCCAAACGAGCATCTGAACAAGGTAAAATCATGTCCTTAATCCCTGACGGCAAACTGACAACTGGGAAATCTGAACCCAGATATTCAAAAGGGGATGAAAAGCTGACTGAAGATCTGAAAAGACAGGAAAACAAAGAGGGCTGGGTTCAGATAGCTGATGGGCCCACTGTAATTGCCTATAATCCACTCTGGAAGCTGGTTCAGGAGCACAATGAAACTCATTGGCTGAAAACAGAAATCAAACTGGGACAATCGGGTGAGGAAGTTCTCTGGGACAGCAGTGGCAAATCGATTTTTCTGAATGACTGAGCAAAGGAGGTTATTGCTATTTGTTGGTGTTCAAAAGAATATTGGGGACAAGAGCGACAGGTTTGGATTTTCCATTTCACCCTTGCAGACCTGGAGACCGGGGTTAAGAAGATTATACCTGTGTACAAAGCAGTGCCACAGGTGTAAGTCGCTGTTCAAACTGCAATCACTCTATGAATATTAGATGGTTTCGCAGTTCAGTGGTGGCCCGTTCCTGAAGGGAAACGATGGGATGGGTTATGCGGAGAAAATGCTCATAATACTCCACCCCGACTGGAAGGGGGCATGCACCTTAGGTGCTGTGGTACCCATTCTTGCTAGTATTGGGTTCACAAGGGGGGGGTTGTTCCATAATCAATGGTTCCTACATAGATCAAAGTGGCAGAATTGAAACAGACCTGGAGGAAATTTGGAACCAAACGGAAATATTTCATGCAATGACCAACGATGATACCTCCTGGGGTTTTGAAGAAATCTGGTGTCGTGGTTTAAACCCTACCACAAAAGCTCGTTCACTCACTCCCCCCCCCCCCTTTTCTCTTTCTCCCTCTTTCTTTCCTTCCCCCCACCCCAACCCTCCCCGCTCCTGGAGGGATGGGGAGGAGAATCGAGAGAATGTAACTCCCACGGGTTGAGGTAAGAACAGCCCAGTAACTAAGGTATAACACAAATCACTGCTGCTACCGCCAACTGATAAGAGAAAATAGCAAGAGAACACGATACCACCGCCGAGCGAGTTCGAGCCCCCCGAAGTGAGACCGTGCCCTTCCGGGTAACTCCCAGTTACATCCTGGGCATGCCGTGCTGTGGTATGGAATACCTCTTTGGCTAGCTTGGGTCAGGTGTCCTGCCTCTGCTTCCTCCCAGCCTCCCCTCGTCCCCGGCAGAGCATGAGGCTCACAAAGTCCTTGGCCAGAATAAACATTATTTGACAACAACTAAAACCAATCGGTGTTATCAGCTCTGTTCCCAGGCTGGAAGTCAAAACACAGAGCTTGCGCCAGTTACTAAGAAGGAGCAAAACGGCTCCTGGTAAACCCAGGACAGGTGTCGTGTGTGTTCCATCAGAAGTGTGCTCCGCACCTCTTGGCTGTAAGCGGTGCAGGATGGCACCACGTTGTAAGCTCAAGCTCTAATCAGCAGAAACATCGGAAGCAAGGAATGTCCCTGTTGTCTGTGCCCCCAAACACACAGGAAAGGAACCACAGGCATCTCCGTAGCTTGTGATTTGAAAGGTTAAAGGGGGGCACTTAAAAACCCAACTGGTTCCAATTAGGGGAGGCCGTTCCAGGACATGGAATGGAAATGCCACGTGGACTTCACTTACCTTGACCCATGGTCTCCTATAGGAATTAGCAGTCAGTGTTTGGACTTGTAAAGACATCAACAGGAGTACAAAAAGGACTGTGTGACCTGAGCACACTTGTTTTGGCTTTAATGAAAGGAAGGGTATAAAAAACACAAGGGTACTCGATATAAAGGCTTCTTGGTGGAATTTGGGTGTTGGGAGAGTCGTGTCTGGCTTTCCCGGTCGGGATCTGTAAATGAAGGAAGAAGGGTGCTTTAAAACACCTTCACCGACAAGAAAAGCACTCCCTGAACAATACGAAATGCCGTGGCTTTCTCTGAAGCTTGCAAGTAGAGAAAAATCACTGAGTAATTATTTTGATTGCCAATTATCTCCACTATTATCCTGCTGTTCTGTTCTCAGTCCCTTCTGAACTCACTTTTGCTGCCCTTTGGAGGATACAACAGCTTCCCCAGCATCCAAAAGAGGGTTATTCATTGATATAGCCTTCAGATTGATGCAGTTTGAATTACAGTATGTTAAGGTGGAAAGTCTGGTCTCCTCGTTGCACCTAAACAGTGTGGAAATCGCTGAAGTGCCCATCTTTGTCCCCAAAATGGGAAGTTTGTAATTGTTACTGTACTGTTGTTAAGATTTAACAGGTGCAAAACCTTTGCAAGTCACTGGTTGTGAATCGTGTGAAACTGCCACGTCCTGCTAAAAAATACTGATTTATTATGCTATTTATTTGATGGGCTTGTCAGATCTATAGCATTTGAATTGTTTTTAACCCTTACATATTACCTAAGGAGTAAATTTAGTCTGTTCACGAAGATGAGACCTCACCCGGAGCATTGTGTGCAGTTCTGGTGTCCTCAACATAAAAAGGACATGGAGCTGTTAGAACAAGCCCAGAGGAGGCCACGAGGATGATCAGGGGCTGGAGCACCTCCCGTATGAAGACAGGCTGAGGAAGTTGGGGCTGTTCAGCCTGGAGAAGAGAAACTGCGTGGAGACCTCAGAGCAGCCTTCCAGTATCTGAAGGGGGGCTATAGGGATGCTGGGGAGGGACTCTTCGTCAGGGACTGTAGTGACAGGACAAGGGGTAACGGGTTAAAACTTAAACAGGGGAAGTTTAGATTGGATATAAGGAGGAAATCCTTTCCTGTTAGGGTGGTGAGACACTGGAATATAACCCCCATTTTCAAGAAGGGCAAAATGGAAGACCCGGGGAATTACAGAGCAGTCAGTCTCACCTCCATGCCTGGTTAAATCTTGGAGCACATTCTCCTGGATGGCATGCTAAGGCACATGAAAAACAACAAGGTGCTTGGTGGCAGCCAGCATGGCTTCACTAAGAGGAAATCCTGCCTGACCAATTTGGTGGCCTTCTATGATGGGGCTACAGAACTGATGGATAAGGGTAAAGCAGTTGATGTCATCTACCTGGACTTGTGCAAAGCATTTGACACTGTCCCACACGACATCCTTCTCTCTAAATTGGAGAGATATCAATTTGATGGATGGACCACTCGGTGGATAAAGAACTGGCTGGACGGCCACACACAAAGAGTTGTGGTCAGTGGCGCGATGTCCGGCTGGAGACCGGTAACGAGTGGTGTCCCTCAGGGATCGGTGTTGGAACCGGTCTTGTTTAACATCTTCGTCGCTGACATGGACAGTGGGATTGAGTGCGCCCTCAGCACGTTTGCCGATGACACCAAGCTGTGTGGTCCGGTTGATACGCTGGAGGGAAGGGATGCCATCCAGAGGGACCTTGACACGCTTGTGAGGTGGGCTGATGCCAGCCTTATGAAGTTCAACCACGACAAGTGCAGGGTCCTACACCTGGGTCGGAGCAATCCCAGGCACAGCTACGGACTGGGCAAAGAAGAGATTCAGAGCAGCCCAAGGAGAAGGACTTGGGGGTGCTGGTCGATGAGAAAATGAACATGAGCCGGCTGCAGTGTGCGCTCGCAGCCCAGAAACCAACCGTATCCTGGGCTGCATCCAACCAGCAGGTGGAAGGAGGTGATCCTGCCCCTCTACTCTGCTCTTGTGAGACCTCACCTGGAGCATTGTGTGCAGTTCTGGTGTCCTCAACATAAAAAGGACATGGAACTGCTGGAACAAGTCCAGAGGAGGCCACGAGGATGATCAGGGGCTGGAGCACCTCCCGTATGAAGACAGGCTGAGGAAGTTGGGGCTGTTCAGCCTGGAGAAGAGAAGCTGCGTGGAGACCTAATAGCAGCCTTCCAGTACCTGATGGGGGCCTATAGGGATGCTGGGGAGGGACTCTTCATCAGGGACTGTAGTGACAGGACAAGGGGTAACGGGTTAAAACTTAAACAGGGGAAGTTTAAATTGGATGTAAGGAGGAAATTCTTTCCTGTTAGGGTGCTGAGGCACTGGAATGGGTTGCCCAGGGTGGTTGTGAGTGCTCCATCCCTGGCGGTGTTCAAGGCCAGGCTGGATGAAGCCTTGTGTGGGATGATTTAGTGTGAGGTGTCCCTGTCCATGGCAGGGGGGTTGGAACTGGATGATCTTGAGGTCCTTTCCAGCCCTAACTATTCTAGGATTCTATGATTCTATGTTTGTGCACATCTCACACACACATGTGCACATCCATGTGTACCCATGCGCCCAGGGATGCTCACACGTGCGCCTCCATCCCTCTACAGCCATGTGCAGCACACATGTGCCTGCCCTCGCACGTGTGTGCCCTGGGCAGATGTACACCCGCGCTGCGGTCCCTGCCCATGGCCGCAGCCCTAGAGCTGCACACACTCATCCACCCTTCCATGGGTGCACCAGGCACAGGCACAGCCACCCTGCTCTGCACACGCGGGCACCCATGGCCAGGGCACCCATGGCCACAGCCCCCGGACAGCCCCAGCATGAGCATGGACAAAGTGGGGTCTGGAGGCACAGGGCTGTAAGGGCCATGGGGGTCCACACGGATGCCACCACAAGAGGCAGCCAGGATGAAGCTGGGGGCAGGGGGTCACTGTAGGGATGCTGAGGACAGGGATGGGGACAGCTCGCACAGGCTGGCAGCGAGGTGGCATCTGATGGCTGGGAAAGGCTCCCTGAGTGCTGCAGCACAGGGACAGCAGCCAGGCCCTGCTGGACCACAGCCACCAGCACCGGGACACCGACAGCATCCGGACAGGGACGGTTGTGGCAACAGTCATGGGTGCGACCTGTGGGCACCCAGAGGCACTGCTTGCAGTGGGGCACAGTGGTGGCACTGGGGCAGCGCTGAGGGCCAACCTCTTGCTGCCGCATCCCCATTTAACCCAAGAAGTTCACAGAATCCCAGAATCCCAAGGGTTGGAAGGGACCTCAAAAGATCATCTAGTGCAACCCCCCTGCAAGAGCAGGGTGACCTACAGTACATCACACAGGAACTTGTCCAGGCGGGCCTTGAATATCTCCAATGTAGGAGACTCCACAACCCCCCTGGGCAACCTGTTCCAGTGCTCTGTCACTCTTACAGTAAAGAAGTTCTTCCTGATGTTAACGTGGAACTTCCTATGCTCCAGTTTACACCCATTGCCCCTTGTCCTAGCACTGGATATCACTGAGTAAAGCCTAGCTCCATCACCCTGACACCCACCCTTTACATATTTGTAAACTCTGATGAAGTCACCCCTCAGTCTCCTCTTCTCCAAGCTAAAGAGACCCAGCTCCCTCAGCCTCTCCTCATAAGGGAGGTGTTCCACCCCCTTCATCATCTCCGTGGCTCTGCGCTGGGCTCTTTCAAGCAATTCCCTGTCCTTCTTGAACAGAGGGGCCCAGAACTGGACGCAATATTCCAGATGCGGCCTCACCAAGGCTGAGTGGAGGGGGAGGAGAACCTCTCTTGACCTACTATCCACACCCTTTCTAATGCCCCCTAAGATGCCATTTGCCTTCTTGGCCACAAGAGCACATTGCTGGCTCATGGTCATCCTCCTGTCCACCAGGACCCCCAGGTCCCTTTCCCCTTCGCTGCTTTCCAGCAGGTCAACCCCCAACCTCTGCTGGTCCATGGGGTTGTTCTTCCCCAGGTGCAAGACTCTACGCTTGCCCTTGTTGAATTTCATCAAGTTTCTCCCCGCCCAACTCTCCAGCCTGTCCAGGCCTCGCTGAATGGCAGCACAGCCTTCGGGTGTGTCAGCCACTCCTCCCAGTTTTGTGTCCTCAGCGAACTTGCTGAGGGTGCACTCAGTTCCCTCATCCAGGTCCTGGATGAAAATATTAAACAGCACCGGTCCCAGCCCCGACCCCCGAGGGACTCCACTAGTCACAGACCTCCAGCTAGATTCTGCGCCATTGACCACAACTCTCTGCCTTCTTCCTTTCAACCAGTTCTCGATCCACCTCACTACTTGATCGTCAAGCCCACACTTCCTTTGCTTATCTATGAGGATGCTGTGAGAGACAGTATCAAATGCCTTACTGAAATCAAGAAAAACCACATCTACCGCTCTACCTTCATCCCTCCACCTAGTCACTTCCTCATAGAAGGCTATAAGGTTGGTCAGACGTGACTTCCCCTCATAAAACCATGTTGGCTGTTCTTAATGACCCCCTCATCCTTGATATGGCTAGAGATGGAGTCAAGAATAAGTTGTTCCATCCCCTTTCCAGGGATGGAGGTAAGGCTGACCGGTCTATAACTGCCCGGGTCCTCCTTCTTGCCCTTCTTATAGACTGGTGTGACATTTGCCATCCGCCAATCCTCAGGCACGTCTCCCAGCACAGCCCCCTCTTAATGAGGCAAAGGAAGCAGGAGCAGGCTGGAAGGTTTAAGTGGAGGCTTCCAGGCTGGGAGCAGGCAAAGGCGAAGGCGCCGCTGCCAGGCAGGAAAGGGCAGGAGGAGCCGGTGCCCCCGGTCCCCACGGGACTGCAGCACACCCGGAGCCACGGCCCCTCCGTCCTGCTCCCACCACACTTGCCCATCTTGGAGGGTGGCTACGAGGAGCTGGTGCAGGCAGCCAGATGTGTGCCAGCGCCCACGTGTGCCGGAGCCCACATGTGCCTTGGCAAGGCAGCAAAGGGGGTCAGGGGGTGCAAGGGACAAGTGCGGTCCCAGGGTAGGGATGCTCAGAGCTCTCTGCCCCAGGCCTGGGGCTTTGCAAGCAGCCGGAGCAAGGGGGACACAGAGAGCAGGGCGGCAGCAGCAGGGTTTTAGCAAGGGGGGAACAGCACCGAAGCACCCAAAGCAGCAGGGGCTGGGCCTGCACTCCAGGACACGGCCCAGGCTGGACGCCCCCAGCACAGCAAAGGGGCAGAAGGCACCCGCAGGAACCCCTGCATGAGCGGGGAAGCCACGATGGAGCTCAGCCCCAGGAGCAAGGGCCTTTGCCAGGCCCAAACCCAGCTCCCCCCAGGAGGGGGGCAAGAAGAAGCAGCCGATGTCTCTGCTCAGCCCTCTGCTTTGAACCAAACTATTTATGAACGACAATAAATCATCTGCTGCAAAACACATCCAGGGCTGGGCTGGGAATGGGGGACAGGGAAAGGGGGACAGGGAATGAGGACAAGGAATGGGGGACAGGGAATGGGGACAGGGCAGGGACTTGGGGGTGACTGTGAGGAGAAGAAACACTTAAGGGGAGCGCTGTGGGGCTGCAAGGAGGACGCAGAGGAAGGAAGAAATCTGGTAACTGGGTTAGGGACACGGGGAGGGATCCGGGAGCCGTCAGCGCAAGAGCTTCATTGGCTGGGGGCGGGCGCAAGGGGTTGGGGACACTTCCTTGGGTCTCCTCCTGCTGCCCTTCCGGGTGCTGTTCCCCCAGCGAGGCTCTGAGGAAGACAAGAGCAGAGAAACAGATGAGGCAGCTCCTGGGCAACAGCAGCAAACCCAGAGCCCCTCCTGAGGAGGATCCAAGCCTCCTCCTTCCCACCCCTCTCCAAGGGCCCTTCCCAAGGCTGTGGCTGCAGCCAGGAACAGCAAACCCCAAACGGCCTCTTCCAGCAGCACCAAACATCCCATTCCCAGGTGTTTGCCCCCCCAGACTAGAACGGGGCTGGCACAGCAGCAGCTCGCCGAGGCAGGGAGCACTCCCAGCGCCCATCACGCTGCAGGGAAAGGGCTTCCCTGGGTGCCTGCCTGGGTGCGGAGGAGCACAGGGCTCACCTGGGATGCGGGAGCGCTGCACACAGCTCTTGCTGCTGCGCTGCAGTTGGGCAGTGCAGCTCTGCAGCCCCCCCGGGCAGGGCAGGGCGACGCTGGCAAAGAGAAAGGGACCATTTCAAACCCGCAGGGCTCAGGGCAGAGGCCCCCCTCATCCCCAGCTGGCACAGGGGAGGTGGCACAGACACAGGCAAGGATGGGGGCTCGAGCCCCAGCGGGGAGCAGAGGCAGGAGCTGCCTGCACGGAGCACTGAGGGGCACAGGGGGCTGGTGCCTGTCTCACCTCTCCACTCGCCTCCGCTTCAGCGCAGGTGCTTTGGGGATGGAGGAGCTCTTCATGGCCAGCGCTGGGATGGGGGCTCTGTAGCCAAGGAAAAGAGGGTCAGCGCCAGGGGATTCCCCCAGGCTGCAGGGCCGCAGATCCCCAAACGCACACTGAGCCCATCCAGGGCAGCACTTACCTAGGCATGAAGGGGCCCTCCTGCTTTGCTTGCTGGCACTGCCTCTTCTCCCTGTCCAAGCACTCTGAGTGGCGGACGGGAAGGGGCCCGATGGCGCTGGGGGATCTGCTGTCCGGGCAGACCTCAAAGGTCACATTGAGCTCATGGGCAGGCGGGGAGCACAGGTTCTGGGCAGCTGACACTGCCGGGGGCACACGGCTTTGGGGGACTGGTGCTGGGCAGGATTTGGGGGTGTAACCCAGTGGCACCGGGGAGCCAGGGGATGCTGGAGCTCCTGCTTCAAGCCAGGAAGTGCCAGGGCTCTCCGGACTGGGAATCTCCGCTGCCTTCCCACATCCCTGCTGCCGTTTCAATTGCCTCTTGACGCTGCGGCGAGGTCCTGATGGGGAGGCACTGCCCAGCCCAGACTTCCTGCTCTCAATCGGGCTGGAAGCCATGAGCACACGGCCGGAGAACGGAGCAGGCTGCTGCAGGCACTGCGGGGTGGGACTCAGCACCGGGGCACCGCACACGGTGACAGATGCCTCATCTAAAGCAGCAGGAAAGAAGCAGTCACCCCTCTGCCTGCAGCTCCCAGGAATGCCCGGAGCTCAGGGCATCCCCCTCTCCTCCAGCACCGCTCACTGGACTCTGCCCAACAAGCCCCACGGCAGTCATTTCCCAGCGGGGGTTTCCACCAAACCACATTAAACCCAGAGGAAAAGAGCCAGCACAAGGAATCCTGCCCCTGGCAGCCCAAAGGCACCAGCCTGCTCCCAGAGCAACTGCCTGTGGCAATTCCTGAGCTCTCCCAGGAACATGGGGTCTGCGCAGCCCACAGCTCGGCTGCTGGGTCCATGTGTTCGCAAGGAGGATGAGGAGGAAGAGCTCAGGCCTGGGCACACGTAGGCCGAGGACACAGCCAGGGTGACTTGGGCAAACGAACCACGGAGACAAAGGAGAGGGGCCAGCACCGACTGTCCCAGATCCAAATCCTCACCATCACAGCTCCACTTCGTCCTCTTGGCTGGGGGGGCCTCGCTGAGCTCTGCAGACCTGCTCAGAGGCCCGGCTTGCTCAGGGCTCCCACCAGTGTCCTGAGGGACCAGCTGGGCCAGTTCCTCAAGCACGAGGACCAAGTCAGGGGTGAGGAGGTTGGCAGCCTTCAGGACGGAACAGAGCTTCCGGATGCCACTCAGGCCAGAGGCCACAGGCCTGGGGACAGAGACAGGAACCAGTGAGCAGGAGACTTGAGCCAGTGTCACCAGGAACAGAGGCTCAGCACCACCAGCATCACCTCCGAGACACCAGCTCAGGTGGGGCAGGGCCCATTAGCAGAGCTCTGGGGGAAGAGAAGCCAATGGAAGCTGCGAGGTGCCCAAATGACAATCACTTGCTGGAGAAGAGCGAGCTGTGCGCTCAGCGCCTGCTTACAAGGGACCAGCCGGCACCTACAGACTTTTTGCTGCCCTTCAGGCACTCAATAGCTCGGCTGGAGACAGATCCAGGCCCACACCAAGGGCGGCTTCCCCCAGGAGACCTTTCTAAAGAGGTTCATTCTGCCAAGATGCTCGGGCAGAGCCATGAGCAGATGGTGCTGGGGGAGCCCTGCCAGGGCAGGACCCGGGGGAGCCAAGGCTGCAGCAAAGACTTCAGAGGCAGTTTCAGAACCAACAACACACACTTAAGGCTCCAGCAGTTGCTGTGCCTGGAAACCTTCGCAGCTGGCATTTCCAGCAGAGATTATTCCATGGGATTAGATCCCAGGAGCCAAATCCCTTCTTGTACAGGGCAGGCAGTCATCTGAAAGCAAAGATGTGGGCCCGCCTTCATCTAGACCATGCCCAGGCTGGTTACGTGCAACAGCAGGGTGGACAGTCCACCTTCCCCAGGCAACCAAGAGGACACAGGGAGGGCAGGAGGACACTCACTTCTCTGTGCAGTGGCCGGACAGCCCCTGCAGTTTACTGCTTCCACCAAGCCTTGGCTGCTTCAGTCCCAGCCGCAGATCTGCCCGAAGGGATGCTCTGGGTCTGCTGGCAGGCATTGCCTCTGGAGCCTGGAGCAATCACCCAACATTCCTTACCCATCCAGCCCAGGGTAGCCCACATTTGAGCTGAGTTTGGTCCCCAAGATGCTTGTTCCCTGGGAAGTTAAGGGGTTTCGCTAGCAAACCACAGCCCAGCACGTGCTGAGCTAGGACACATGGACCCGCCGAGCTCCTGCCACCGCCCAGCAGGCCCAGTGCATCCCGTGAGAGCCCCAGCTTCTTCTGGGCCCTGCTCATCACGCCAAGCCCTCCTGTGCTGCCCATCCCTCCTCTCACCTCGCCCTCCAATTCCAGCTGCATCTGAACAGGCAAACCAGCCTGCAGCTCCTGCTGCTCTCCATCATTCTCCCCCTCATCATCGAGGGCCAAGCATGTCTTTGGGACAGCTTCCTCCAACCTACAGAAGCCAGAGAAGCCGGCACTGAGCCAGAGAAGATCCTCTGGTGAAGCACCATTTTGCATGACAAGTCTTGGGATGGATCAAACACAAGACTGGGCCTTTGCAACCCAGCGTCCCTTGGTGCTTGCGTGCTCTGCTCCAGCAGGTTCAGAACCAAACCCGACCACAGTCGAGATGATGCTGCACACCAGCAGCTCCTCTGCTTTCTGACAGGCACTAGGCTCTTACCAGCACTAAAACCCTGCAGGCTCCTTGACACAGGGGACACCAGGAGGTCACACACAAAAGCTCTCTTGCTTCTTTTCCCCCCAGCCTCACCTGGGCAGCTCCACTGGGCTCACGCTGGAGGGAGCCTGGGGCCCTGCTGCCTGCTTCTCTGCCTCTCGGGCAGCATCCTCATAAGCACGAAGCTTTGCCCGCAGCTCTGCCACCTGCAAGGAAGGATCCTCTGTTTGCTCAGATGGTTTTATGACCCCTGGAGCTCAGAGGTTTGCATCCCAAACAGACCATAGCTGAAGGCAGAGCCCTGCCCTCCCCACCAGCATCTCACCTCCCCTTTCAGCTGCTCACACATCTCCACATATCCACAGACGTGGGAGGCAGAGCTGCGCGTGCTCTTCAGCTGCAGAGACAGGGACGAGACAGAGGTTAAAGAAGCACTGGGGCAGCACATACCCTCTCCTGACACCGTAGCAGGGCAGCTCCTCAGCCTCCTCCAGGATGCAGGGTCCCCATGGAGCCCCGGGCTGCCTGCAGCAGACACAACCTGCACTCAGGGACCTACTGCCACAGTCACAAGCCTTTCTAGGCTCTGGGCCGGGGAGCTTTAGCAGAAGCCTAGGCACACACTGTCTGCAGCTCCATCAGCTGCTTTCTGCCCAGAGCAGCACCCCAGGGCTGGAAAACTCACGCTGGGTAAGGGAGGCTCCCACTGATCTCCCCCAGCACGCAGCAGACTCCCTCCCATCCATCAGCAGCTCCCAAACACACAACGCATCACCACCACCACCACCAGCTCCTCACCGACAGCTTGATCTCCTTGGCCCTGCTGGCATACTTGAGTGTGTTGTAGGTGTCCTCATAGGCCAGCACAGAGGGGCTCACCGCCGCCACCATGACGCTGCGGCAGTTGCCACCCAGGCAGTCCTTCAGCAGGCGCGTCAGCTTGCTGTCCCGGTACGGGATGTGGCTTTGCTTGCTCTGTAGCAAGAGATCCAGGACCTGCTCAGCTCTTGGCCCTTGGGCACTCAGCTCCTAACCCTGAGGCACAAGGGGATGGCTGCGCTCACCCCCAGCACCAGCAGCACTGACACTTGAGGACACGGCTCACATTCAGCCAGCCCAGGGAGCCAGAGCCCAGTAGGGCCATGTGGGGAACAGCGTTACCTTCGCATCAGCCAAGGCGTTGATGACGTTGATGAGGGCCAGCAGCGAGCGGTTGATGTTGGCCCCCTCCCGCAGCCGCTCTCCCCCGGTGTTGGCGACCGACGCCCGCTCTGAGCCTGCCAGGTCGATCAGGCTCATCTTGGCCACCTTCAGACCCCGACTGAGGCTGCCAGTGCAGTCGTGCTGCTTCACATGGATCTGTGAGGACAGACATGGGTGAGGCCGCAGCTCCACAAGGCTCATGGGGGCCGTGGCTGGAGGCGGCTCAACAGCAGGGCAAGAGGCTGATGTTTAGAACAGGATGGCCAAGTGGATCGTGTGGGCTGTGGGGCAGAGAGGAGCCTGACACGCCAAGAAGAGAAGCCAAAACCTCAGTGAGGGGACAAACAGCAAAACCATGGAAGGGGTCCTGCAGGAAGTGACAGAGCTGTGGAAAATAATCAGCATCTCCTATGCGTGGTGCACAAGCAGGGCAGAGCCGGCTGGGTCCCCAAAGGGCAAAACACCCCCCAGAGCCCCAGCACCAGTGGATTTTGTCAGACTCAAAGCACCAGTGGGGGGGCTACAAGCCCTCAAAAGAAGGGGCTCTCTGTGCCCCCTTGCAGGCATCAGCCAGGGCTTTCAGTGCTGAGCCCAGATCCCAGCTGGTAAGGGCGAGGAGGGACACAGCCACCAAGACTCATCTGGCAGCATCCTTCCTCTTCTGCATCCCGGAAGGTCTCCCTGGAGAATGCAAATACTTTCCCCACAGCCTTCAAACACACTCAGCCCCCAAGGAACAACGCCTGCACAGACTGGAGATGCCATGGAAGTGCTGGAGCCCACTAACAGGTCCTGCATCCTCACCCGACTGTGGCTCGCCTGCCAGGAGGCAAAGCTGGCAGCGGGAAGGGCACATTTCCAGCACAGCGAATGGATTCACAGCAGGCAGCAATCCAGCACCCCCCAACAAACCCAGCTGGGATGCCAGCTGGAAAAGCATCCAGACACCTGGACTTCCCCCTGGAAGCAGCCACGGGAGAGACACCAGGTTTAGACTGAAACTGCAGTCAGAGCCCTCCGTCTGCGCACACAGCCGTGACCGCCCTGCTCATTCAGGAGAGGGCCCGGCTGCAACTGAAACCAACTGGCAGGTTTGCACAGGAAAGCACCAAGAAACTGGGGAGCCAATTCACAGAGCCCCTGCGGGAGGGCAATTCCCAGCTCAGTGCCAAGGAAGACACCATGGAGGAGACAGCCTGCTCCAGGCACCCTTTGCTATGGCTCAGGTTTCAGGGACAGCTCCCACACCTTGAGTCAACAAGAGTGAAAAGCACACAGTGAAGTTTCAGCCCCAAGAGACAGAACACCAAGCTGAGAGCATGGAGCTGCCTGGGAGGCGTGGCCACCAGCATGACCAGTACCTCCCATTCTGCAGCAGCATGGCCAGGGCCCTGCTCAGACCCATACCTCTGTTTGCAGGGCTACAACCACTCTGCTTTACCCCATGGCACATGAGGAGCAGGGGCAGGAACCCCAGGCCTGGCATGGCCTTGCTTCCTCGTCTCTTTTTAAGCACAAACCCCTGTGACACTGCAGCCACCAGCCCTCACCTGGAAGATGGCATGCGAGCGGGAGGAGACAGCGTTGGCATCAGTGGGATGCTGCGTCCGGTTTCTGTTGCCATTGGCCAACATCTCCAGAAGCTGCTCTGCTGAGGCAGGCTGGGAGAGAACAGGGAGAGGGATGATACCAGTGTGCCCCATCTGCAGGCACAGACACAACCCGACCCAGAGCACCCACAACTCCGGCATCCTGCAGCACCGTGGGCCTCGTTTCAGCTCAGGCTCATGTTTGCTGCCAGCCAGGAGCTGTGCAGGTGGCACCCCCCTATCTTCAGACACCCCCATCTCCAGCACACGTCTGCTTTCAGAGCTGGTGGGGTGCAGCACTGCCCGTTTTTATACCTGGTGTGCCCATTTTAATACCTACCTGGTGGAAGGAGAGGCCCTGAACCACAGCTCCTCGCTCAGGATCCTCCCGGATGGCTGGCGGTCCCTTGGGCTCCAGCAGGTCATAGATCTGTTCGTTGTACACCTGAAGCAGGGAACTCACTGTAAGGCCGAGGTTTGGCTCCCCAGTGGTGAGCAGGGAGAGGAGCTCTGTAGCCCAGGGTCACACATGACCTCGTGTCCCACTCCCAACACCCCCTCCAGGACGTCACTGCACCCAGAGCCGCTGATGGTGCCCTAGGGGACAGCTCAGGAGGGCTTTCAGAGCAACGCACTTGGCCACAGCTCCTCTAAAGCCTTTCCAGCCAGGAACCCCTCATTGCTACGTGCACCGTGGCAAGGAGGAGAAAATGCCCCGATTCCAGACAGGAGAAACCAGGAACACCAGTTCATTGAACTGGCAGGCTGAGCATGCTTCCAGCTGGGCTCTAGGGCTGCCCTGGGGACACTGGGTACCCTGAACGTGGCACTACAGGGTCTGCATCAACCCCGAATCTTAGTGACAGTGACCCAGTTGCGGCAGCCACAATGCACCTCCTGGTAGGAGACTAGGACCTCACAGCTCTTCTCCTGCTTTCTGGCCTCCATCCTCCTGTACAGCTCCACCATGGTGAAGTACATGATGCCAGGGCTGTGCTCCGAGCCCAGCATGGTGTGGGTTTTCCCTGCTCCGGTCGCGCCATAGGCAAACACTGAGAGGAGAAAGGGCGGATGGGTGAAAGCCTGACTGGGAGCAGCAGAACGTCCGCTCCTTGCTGCAGAGGAGATGTGGAGATCTTCCCGCAGCAACCCCTGCAGCAGGGCTCGCTCACAGGCTCCCAGAGACGAGGCAAAGCCCATTACCCTCTGCACTACCGGCAGGAGCCTTCAGTGCAGGTCATTTCCTCAGTTCAGCCTCTCCCATTTAGCAGAAGCAGAATGGGTCCCCAAACCATCACCGCTTGGATGCTGCAGTCGCCTCCAAACTCTTCCCTTTAATAAACCAAGCAGCCCCATTCCCCCATCTCTCACCAGAATGGGTTTCTCCATCCAGCCCTCGTAATTCATCTCATTTTTCCACCCCAGCCTTTCAACACCCTCTTTAAAGCATCACCATCAGAGCAGGACACACTGATCTAGAGAGCCTCAGCCCTTCTCCCTGTTAGCAGCACTCGGTGCCTCGCAACTCTCTCTTTGAGGATCCTGGAGCTCTTTTATGCAGATAGAGACACGAGACGTGCCTGCCAGGTGGGCACGGTGACAGAGGCAGGCTTCAGCGCCTCGCCGAGCACACGGGGAGCCAGGAATAGCATCCTGCAGGGCCAGGGCCCCGCTCGGCACACGAGGAGACGGGAGCGCGGTGTCACCTGCTCGGTGCCTGCCTTACACAAGTGATGGGCTCATTAAGGCACCGTCGGCTGACGGCCTGCAAACGGCACAGGGGCTGCAGCACCATGAGAGGAGCTTTCAGGCCCAGCTTCATGGAGCTGCCAGCCTGGGGGATGCTCAGGAGGGGCACAGCAACCCCCAGAGCTCCCCAAGAAGTGGCTGCTTCACCCCAGATCCCCCTCCGAAACTCAGCATCCCCTGTGGATGCAGCCCCACATCCAACCTACCTTCACTCCTGCCACAGTGCTCTGCTCACTCCCCTTCAGGTCAGTGCCCACCACAACCCACAGGTCCCTCCCAGTCACACAGATCCCAGCCTGCACCCAGCTCCTGGGTTATCCCATCACAAGCGCAAGGCTTCCCACTCCTCTGTGTTAAGCTACACACCATTCTGGTTCGCCTTCCCCAGCCCAGCCGGGGCTCTCCCACAAACCACATCACATCCTGACCACACTTGCCATCACTAAGGGATGCCACCGACCAGTTGAAGGCTGCAGGTTTTGCACTGCTCTTGTGCCTCCCCCCACCACCTGCCTGCGGGCCCCCAAACTAAACCCACAGCTCTCCCAACAGACGGGGCAGGAGCTCCCAAAGGCTCCAAGCCATTCGGCAGCTCTCACCAGAGCAGTTGTAGCCCTCGAGGACGCTGCCCAGCAGCTCGGAGGTGGTGTGCTGAACACCTCCTCCTGCGTGGCCTCTTCCCCGAAGACCCGGTCAAAGACAAAGTCCAGGCCCTTGCCCTTGGGCCCACGCGTGGGCAGCGCGCTGCCGGGGGGAGCCCCGGGCCCCGCGGGGGTGAGGACGATGCCGCGCTGGTTAACGACGTGCACGACCTGGGGCAGGGCCTGCTCACTGCGGGCCAGGGGCCGCACACGCACCACCACAGCCACGGTGCCCTCCTCGGGCGGGGGGCACGGCCCCATGGGGGCAGCAGGGGCAGGCACCAGGGGCAGGCACCAGGCAGGCAGCTCCTTACTTGTGCTGGAGGCTGCCGAGGTCCTGGCTGAGGTTGTCCCTCTGCGTCTCCAGATGGGCCTTGGCAGTGGCCAAGTGCTCCACGCGGCCCCGCAGCTCACGCAGCTCCTCCCGGTAGACGTCGGCCACACGCGAGGGCTCCTGGTCCCGCGCCTGGTTCAGCTCCAGCGCCAGCCCCCGGTTCTGCTGCTCCGGCAGCCGGACCTTCTCGACGGAGCTGGCGAAGCGGTCGTTGAGCTCCATCAGCTCCACCTTCTCCTTGCTGCGCGTCTCCCTGAACTCCGAGTTGAGCGCCGTGGCCAGCGAGAAATCCATCCTGCCCGTGCCCATGCGGGGACCCAGCCGGGAGCTGCGGGGCGCCCGGAGCCGCGCCGGGGAGCTGGCGGGGAGCACCCGGTGCAGCGGGGCGGCGGTGCCGGAGCGGCGGCTGTAGGAGGACAGGCGCTGGCTCTCCATGCCGATGGGATGGGCGCGATGCGCCGGGATGAGGGGTTTTATGGAGCCCCGGAGCCCCCGTCCCGCCGGCACTGGCCACTGGCCACAGAGCTGGAGGGATGGCACAAAACCCAGCCTCTGCGGCGCCTGCAGGGGTGAATGTGCCCTGGCACCCGGCCTGGGCACCGGGAACCGCCTGCCCCATCCACAGGCTCTGCTGGGATCCGGGGAGGGCCCGCGACAGCCGGCATGGGGAGCACAGAGCACGGCCATCCCTACCCATCCCTTCTCCATCCCCATCCCGGCTCCATCCCTACCCATGGGGCAGCCGGAGGGTTTGCTGGGCGCAATGCCCTGGGGACACGGGGTGCTGGGTCCGAGGTGTCACAGGGTGCCCGCTGCAGTGCCAGGGCTGTGCCTGCACCCTGGGGATCCATCCAGCAGCGTCTTGAGGTGCTCAGGGTAGGGAGAGCCCCTGGGCAGGCTCAGGGGTGGGTGTGCACCCCCCCGCCATGCACACACACGAGGCTCTCCTGTGGTTCTGCCGCCTGATGATGCTGATGCTGACCTGGATGCTCCTTTGGAGCCGGGGCCTCTGGATCCGGGCAAGGAGCCTGGTTCACATCCCACACATCCTTATGACAAACGGGCAGCTGTAAAGGGAGAAGGGAGAGGGGCAGGGATGCGGATGGACTGAGAGCTTTCCCGGTGGCGTGTGTGCCGGAGCAGGACCCGCCGTGGGAAGGTCTCTGCTATGCTCTTATGAAAGATACCAGGCGAATGGTGACGGACCATGGACCCGGGGCCCCATAGAGAGCTCATTTGACAGGGTCTCTCTGGGATACTCACGTACCAGGGGCTGGCACATACAAATAGATCCATGTTGTCATCGACCCCTGGAGACTTTTCCAGCCTGATCGTCCATCCTCTCGGGGTCCTGGCACCACGTTCTGTGCAGGGGGCTGTGAAGTGGCGTAATGATGGTCCGGGTTTTGTGTTTCAAACACTGCCATTGTGGGGAGTGTGCTTGTGCGATCCCATGCGTGTGTCTGTGTCTGTGTGCGTGTGTGTTGGTGGCAGGCAGTGTTCTGTGTGCTTTCTGTTGTCGGGTTCCCGTGTTAGTTTTTAAGTGGTTGGAAGCAGCAGTGCGGCCCCCTCAGCTGTTGCATCACCGTGTGCAAAAGAAGCTGCCCCCCGATCCGCTTCCCAGCGCTCCAGCGGTGGCACGGCCGGGATGGACAACGGATCCGTGCAGTGAAGGAAAACAAACCCAAACCCTTTCCATCTATGGGAGCACTGGGGCAGTTTGTAGAGACCCCACAGACAAGGCCTAAAGAGCGCCTGCAACACGCGGGGCACACGGGAGGAGCCCTGCTCAGTGTGTTTAAAGTGACCTGGGGGTGAAACCAGGGCTGGGAGGAACGGATGGATCGGGTGACACCAGAGCTGCTGGCTGGAACAGCGAGAGGGGCAGCGCAGCCCCAGCTCCATCAGCCCCGGCACCTCCATCGGCTCCATCAGCTCCATAAGCTCCATCAGATCCATCACCTCCATCAGCCCCATCACCTCCATCAGTTCCATCAGCCCCATCAGCTCCATCAGCTCCATCACCTCCATCAGCCCCACCAGCTCCATCAGCTCCATCACCTCTATCAGCTCCATCAGTTCCATTAGCCCCATCAGCTCCATCAGCTCCATCACCTTCATCAGCTCTATCACGTCCATCAGCTCCATTGCCTCCATCAGCTCCATCAGCCCCAACAGCCCCATCAGCCCCATCAGCCCCATCAGCTCCAACGCCTCCATCAGCCCCATCCCCTCCATCAGCTCCATCCCCTCCATCTGCCCCATCAGCTCCATCAGCCCAATCAGCTCCATCAGCCCAATCAGCTCCATCAGCTCCAACACCTCCATCAGCCCCATCAGCTCCATCAGCTCCATCACCTCCATCAGCCCCATCAGCTCCATCACCTCTATCAGGATATCTATCTCTTCTTTCCTCTTGTTATTTCCTTTATCATTATGATTATTGGTGGTAGCAGCAGTGATTTCTGTTATACCTTAGTTACTAAACTGTTCTTATCTCAACCCGTGGGAGTTGCATTCTTTCTGATTCTCCTCTCCGTCCCTCCAGGAGCAGGGGGAGGGCAAGAAGGGGGGGAGTGAGCAAACGAGGTTTGTAGTTGGGTTTAAAGCACAACACTTGTGAGGTCCCAAGGGAAGAGCCCAAGCCTGGAAGCAGGATGCGCCAGCTGGATGCAGGGATGAAGTGGGATGCTCCAGCTGGATGCAGGGATGAAACAGAACCATGGAAGGCTGGGTTCTCCTTCATCATTTGGGTGTGTTCCAACTGGAACAGGGAAGTTCAGGTTGGAGATAAGGAAGTGAGGGTGCTGGGACACTGGGATGGGTTGAACGGAGAAGGAGGGATGGGGCATGGAGCAACCTGGTCTAATGGAAGCTCTCCCCCCTCCTTCTTCATGCCACGGCTTGATGGTAGGGCAATGATTGGACTTGATGCTCCTGAAGGTCTTTCCCAACCTGGCTGATTCCCTGATGCCCAACTCCCGCTTCCCACTGTGCCCTCCATCCCTCATCCCCATCCCTCCCCATGCACCAGAAGAAGAGGTGGGCGTGCAAAGCGTCCCCTCTACGGGAAAACGAGGCAACTTTACTGCAGTTCAAGCCAACTGCAGGCGATGCCGCTCCTCAAGTCTTCTTCCCCCCTAGACCCTGCAGCAACTCCCGCACCCGAGTGGCGAATTCCACCAGCACCCGAACCGGGAACGAGCAGAAGCCACTGATGCTGGAGGCCGTGGGCGCCGGCATCGTCTCCTGGGTGGGAGTGTGGGAGACGTGCTGGTGGCTCCATGTCGGGGGCGTGGCGGAGGCTCCCGCGGAGCGGAACATCCCCAGCTGGTAGAGGATCCACTCATGGAAGTGCTGCGTTGAGGTGTAGACCCCCGGATGGTTGGCCCTGGCGCAGCCGCGGCCCCAGCTCGTCAGCCCCACAACCCAGAAGAAGTTGGCGCGCTTGTCCCGGCACATGAGGGGACCGCCGCTGTCACCCTATGGAGGAGAAGGAGAGAGGATGAGGATGGGGATGGGTGGCCATGGCAACGCCGGAGGGGACCGCCACTCTCCCCTGTGGGGATGGAAGGGTTCTCCTTCATCATTTGGGCGTGAAGAGGGACCTTCCACATGGATTGGAGCCGTAGGATGAGGAGTGATGGGTTCCAACTGGAACAGGGGAGTGTGGCTTGAGATAAGGAGAAGTTGTTCCATATGAGGGTGGTGGGACACTGGCATGGGTTGGATGGAGAAGGATGGATGGGGCTTGGAGCAACCTGGTCTAATGGAAGGCGTCCCTGCCCCTTGCTTCCACCTGGATGCTTTAAGGTCCTTCCCAACATAACCCATTCCATAAACCCGTGCTCATGACACGGTTTAGTGGTGGAATCTTGATGCTCTTAAAGCTCCAGCCTCTATGGTCTGTGCGCAGGGATGACGGCCCAGGAGGCGGATGCGCTTCCGCAGCTGGGATAAGGGGGGATGCAGAGCAAGGCCCTGCGGATGGGAGAGGAGAAGGGAGCCCCGATGGCACATCCCTACCTGGCAGGTGTCGATGCCTCCCTGCGGGTACCCAGCACAGAGGTTGTGTCTCTTGATGGCCCCTCGGTACCAATTGGTGCTGTTGCAGAGCTTGACATCAATGAGGCGGACCTTGGCCTCCTGCAGGGCTGATGGGGACGATGCCCCCGCTGTGGGGACACAAAGGGGGTCAGGGCTGGGGGTACAAGGGATGGCTTTGGGGTATTGGGGGCTGAGAAGCTCAATGGGATCCATCAACACCCCCCCCCCCCCACGGCCTGGGCTGCATCCTCTTTGCTCAGTATCCTCAACATAAGGAGGACGTGAAGGGACCTTCAGCGATGGGACAAGGGCTGATGGTCTCCAGCTCAACCAGAAATGCTCAGGTTGAACAGAATGAAGCGGTGGGACACTGGGATGGGTTGGATGGAGAAGGCTGGTTTGCTCCTTCCCCAGTTGGAGCAACCTCCAATAGGCCTGGATGAGCTTTACCCTCCCTTCCATCCCATTCCATGAACCCATGACCCAGCATTCCAAGGCCAACGGGGCCGTCGGGCACTCACTTCTGGCCTCCCTCGCGCCCCATCCGCTGATGAAGCACTCGGAGAGCTGGGATAGCCTGAGCGTCGCATCGGGCACGCAGGCCAGCTGCACGTGGTACCCGCACTGCACCGGCTGGTCCAGCTCCACCAAGGCGATGTCGAAGCCGCCGGAGATGCCGGTGTAATATTCATGGACCACAACCTGCCGTATCCACCGCTTCTGGGTCTCGGCATTGGCCCAAGCTAGGTCCGTGATTCCGACCATCACGAACCAATCTGTGGTGAAGCTGGGAGGGAGTGGAAGAGCAGGGGTTGGAGCCGTAGGACAAGGGCTGATGGGTTCCGACAGGGACTTGCAGGTTGGAGATAAGGAAGGGATTCCCTGGGAGGGTGCTGGGGCACTGGGATGGCATGGACGGAGAAGGTTTGAATGCTCCATGCCTGGCAGTGCTCAAGGCCGGCTTGGAGCAAGCTGCTTTACGGAAGGCATCCCTGCCCATGGCAAGGGGTTGGAAGTGGGTGATCCCAAGCTCCTTTCCAACCCAACCCAGCCGATTCCATGATCCATTCGATCCCGTGCCATTCCATTCCATCTCATTCCATGCCATTCTGTGCCATTCTAATCCATTCTATGGAGAAGAGGGGTGGGAACGAGTCACATTCCTGGTGCTTCCCAAAGGAAAGCACTGCCCCAGGGTGCCTTAGGCTCAAGGGCTGTCAAGCTGGAAGCAGCCTTCTCTTGTGCGCTCTTCCCAGTGCATCCAGGATGGGGAATCGGACGGGATGGGAGCTGCTCCTGGGCTATTCCCTAAGGCTGGAATCCCTCCTCTGCCTTACTTTTGCCCGACGAAGCAGTGAGCAGCCGTGAGGACCCACTGGGGGGTGATGAGGGACCCCCCGCAGATGTGCGAGGAGCCGGTGCCCCTGGGGAACTGGATGCTGACGATCCATGGCCAGGCGCCCTGCTGCGCATCCACGCCTCCGACGATGCGTGACGTCCCATAGTAATCAGCCATGGGACGGGTACCGCAAGTGCCTCTGGAAGCAGAAGCCCAACACTTGATGGTTAGCGATGAAGGGCGAGCATGGTCCCACCCCATTGGTGCTGCAGGTACAAGGGACCCTATGGGGTGCCCCATAGCTGCGCTGTGCTGCCACATGGGGTGATGGCAAGGAAGTGGGGCTCCCCCAATCCCACCATTCCACTGGTGTGCCCCTGGCTGGGAGCAGCAGCATCTCCCTATGGAATACCAGGAGCACCGGGGCCACTCACCCACAGCTGTCCCAGGAGCCTCGCACCAGCCAGGCTGAGGCCAGCAGGATGATGGCACGGAGCAAAGCCATCGCTGCCAGCACCGCTAAGGGTGACAACAAGGAGCTGCAAGCACCACTGCACCCAAAGCACAACTGCCCCAGGGACACGGGTGCTGGATGCAGGTCCCTTGGAGCTGGTGCTGATGTCATAGAGAGGCAGGTTCCATGGGGGGGGGGGTTCAGTGGGGGGGAGTGGGGCGTGACCATGAGGGGTTCCATGGTGTGTGGGGGCATGCTGAGACCGGGGTGTTCTGATGGGCTTGGGGTGATTTGAATCCCTATGGGATGCTCTGGAGCTCTGTGGGATGCTCTGGAGCCCTGTGGGATGCTCTGTTTGTGGGAGGCACTGAATCCCTTTGGGATGCTCCGGAACTCTGTGGGATGCTCTGGAGCCCTATTGGATGCTTTGAATCCCTATGGGATTGATTCTCTGCTTGTGGGATGCTATGAATCCCTATAGGATTCTCTGCTTGTGGGATGCTATGAATCTGTATGGGCTGCTCTGCTTGTGGAATGCTCTGAGTCCCTGTAGGATGCTCTGCTTGTGGGATGCTCTGAATCCCTATGGGATGCTCTGCTTGTTGGATGGTCTGAATCCCTATGGGATGCTCTGCTTGTGGGATGATCTGAATCCCCATGGGATGCTCTGCTTGTTGGATGGTCTGAATCCCTATGGGATGCTCTGAATCCCTATGGGATGCTCTGGAGCCCTATGGGATGCTCTGAATCCCTGTGGGATGCTCTGCTTGTGGGATGCCTTGGAGCTCCCTTGTGCCAGCGTCGCCCTGCCGTGCCCGGGGGGGCTCCAGAGCTGCACTGCCCAACTGCAGCGCAGCAGCAAGGGCTGTGTGCAGCCCTCCCGCATCCCAGGTGAGCCCTGTGCTCCTCCGCACCCAGGCAGGCACCCAGGGAAGCCCTTTCCCTGCAGCGTGATGGGCGCTGGGAGTGCTCCCTGCCTCGGCGAGCTGCTGCTGTGCCAGCCCCGTTCTAGTCTGGGGGGGCAAACACCTGGGAATGGGATGTTTGGTGCTGCTGGAAGAGGCCATTTGGGGTTTGCTGTTCCTGCCTGCAGCCACAGCCTTGGGAAGGGTCCTTGGAGAGGGGTGGGAAGGAGTGAAACAAGGGGGACAGAAAATCACAAAATGGAATATAAAAACCTTTAGAATCAGTTTTAAGTAATGCTAAGTTTGATGGCTTTGTAACAGTAGCAATGGAAAATTACTAAAGTGCATGGTTCATAGAAAAAAAATAGAGTGCAGCTGGAGAACACACTGAGCATTCTTGTGCAAGATAAATTGTTGTAGTTGACAGAGTTTTAAGAAAAACAGGCTAGAAGAGCAGGACACAGGGATAAGGAGTATCTGGGAATGGCAGGTGTCCAGGATGGGCTACAGTTAAACTAACTGATAAGTAGGAGGATAGGAGGATTATTATGTCTCCTGTGCTAACGAACCAATTAAACTGGTATGAGCATCTACTGCGCATGCTCCAAAGGCTGCCAGAAGTGATGAAGATTGTTGGAGGAAGTAAACGACCCTCAGAGACCACCGCCACAATTCTGTACGCATGCGGGGAGCTTTCTGGAAAATGACGTAATGTATGTGTGCCCAGGGACTAGATAAGGACAGCCTGTGGAGCAACAGAGAGACACACGTTAGGAGGAGCTCTCCCCCGTGTCTCCCGGCGCCGCAATAAAGAATACCTGCTTGTCAGCTTGAAAACTTTGCTGGCAAGTTTGTTCCTGGAGTTTTCTCCCAATCAATCTGGCGACCCAGATGGGACCCTCTCTGCTCGGCTGCAGGACCCACTGAGGACAGGGCTCCCTAGGGCCCTCGGGAATTTTTCCCGGAGGGACCCCTCGACTCATTCGGATCACTGCAGGAGCAGACAAGGACCATCTTCATCAAAGGTATTCTTTTCTTTTGTATGGTCTGTAAGGTGCAGGGGCATCTTGCATAAAGACTGCATTGGTAATTGGGTTGGTTTGGTAAGCGTACGCAAGGTTTGGAAGCCTTCCGTAAATCGAGATAGGAAATCTCGTGGGTAAAGGCGAATACCCGGCTGCTAGCGTCCGTCTGGTATACACCCACAAGAAGCAGGGGGCTTCTTGTGGTTTGGGTCCTACAAGACGCAGGGGGTGTCTTGTGGAAATGGTTTTGGATCTTGTTGGTATTTGATTTATTTTGTGGCTTGTTACGTTAAGGATTTTGGTCGTGTGCTTTGGTATTGGTGACAGGATGCTATAACTGTGTTATTAACTGTTGTTTGTTTGATAGAATTTTAGTCTCTGTCTCCAGGGTTGTAACTGTGTGCAGTGTGTCTGTGGGATCCCGTGTGTGTGTGTGAATGTGAGACTGATAATGGAAAGTCAGCAGAGTGAAGAGATCTTGAAAAAGAGTCTTTTAGGGTGCATTTTGGCACACTGGAAGTAACTTGGAGGGTCTCCTGGGGGCTCGGTAAATAAGAAAACATTGGTAAAATATTGTAACCGATGGTGGCCTTTGTATATTTTGGAAAATCAGGGAAAATGGCCTGAAAATGGAACTCTGAACTATAATATATTGTTACAATTAATGTTGTTTTGAGGTGGCAAGGAATATGGGATGAAGTAATGTATGCAGATGTGTTTTTCACTTTAAGAAACCACGTGGAGTGAGGGACTGAATGCAGAATTAATATAGCTCTGCCAGATCCCTTAATTTTCGCTTTGGAAAAGGACAGGGAAAAACTGAAAGTTAAGATGGAGAGATGCTGCTCAGCCTGTGATATTGGGGAAAGATGTTTAAAGTAAAAAAACAGTAATCAGGAAGGTAGGTTGGGAAATTATGTGTCACAGGTACCTCTGAGAGGAGCACCCTCTGCACCTGTCCTATCTGATATTGATAAGGAGGAAGAGATTGCTGCCACTGGCAAAAAGCGGCAGATTCACATTCAGAGTTAGGAAAGGGTTAAAGCAGAAGTGCTGTTGCAGAGGCAGGCACCTGCAGCCTCTGCAGAGCAGGGTGAGCAACTGTGAGATAAAAAACAAAAGGGAAAACCAAGGGGGAAAGGAGGGGAGCTCGAGCAGCTCCTGTGTTTGAGCCTGGGAGGAGGGATGTCGGGCAGAGGTGGGGGAGTGGGCTCTTCTGTGGAAGCGGATCGGTGTGCGGGCTGTGGGGAGTTTGGACGCTGGAAGTGAGACTGCCCTGGGTGGGGGGGCAGTGCCATGGGGTGGATCCGGTGACTGAATTGCAACTAGACTGACGGGGACCTGGGGAATCTACCTTACCAGATCCACTGGTTAAATTAAAACTAGGGACTAGAGGAAATAAAGTGGAATTTTAGCAATTACAGGAGCAAGTTATTTGGTATTAAATCAGAGAGAAAAGAATTCGCTACAGATGTGGGAGCTACTGGCCCCCAGGAAAAAAAAAAAAGTGAAGCATTCTTTCTGAAACCTTTAAAGTACAAATTGGGAAAACAAATAGGAATGCATAAATTTTTATGCATGCCAAATTCTCTAAAATCTTTATTAGGGTGAGAAGCAACATTTAAAGAAGGCAAAATGGAATTTAGAGTTAAAAATAATCAATTAATTGCAGTTTTGAGTTTATCTTTAATTCAGCAGAAAAGCAAACAGGAGGACCTCCCTGCAATAGAAGAAAAACTTAATCAGGTATATCTGGGAGTATGGGCACCTGAAGTTCCAGGTAAGGCGAAAAATGCTTTGCCTCTTAAAGTGTCAATAAAAAGGAGGGGGAGCCTTGCTCAATTAGAATAAAACAATATCCCTCAAAATTAGAAGATCAAAGGGAATCAACGATCACTGATACATTTTAAAATATAGATTATTAATTGAATGTGACTTGGAATATGACACTCCTATCTGGACACTAAAGGAATATGATGGCAAAAGGTGCAGATTGGTTCAAGATCTCAGGGCAATCAACAAAACAGCAGAGTATATTCGTCCAGTAGTAGCTAATTTGTATGACTTATTGGCTAAACTGAATAATAATCAGAAATGGTTTGCCGTCCTGGACTTAAAGGACACTTTCTTTTGCTTACCATTGGCCAAAGAAAGCCAAAGTTATTTGCTTTTGAATGGGAAAATCCTGACACAGAAAGGGAAACTCAGTTAACTTGGGCAGTATTACCTAAAGAGTTTAAAACAGTCCAGCAATGTTTGGAAATCAGCTAGCACGAGAACTAGAATCACAGAAGCCACCTACTCAGACGGGACTCTGTTACAATATGTGGATGACCTATTAATTGCTACAGAAACAAAGGCAGAATGTATCCAGTGGACAGTGGAATTATTCAATTTTCTGGGACTGAATGGTTATTGGGTATCCAAATGAAAGGCCCAACTAATCCAAACCTGAGTTTCCTACCTAGGATATGAAATAGCAGGAGGACAGACAGAACTTGGAGCTGCTAGAAAAGAAGCCCTTTGTCAGACTCCATGACCGTCAACCACCAAGGAGCTCCAGGCATTCCTGGGAATGACCGGATGGGTGCAGACTTTGGATCCATGATTATGGTGCTCTGGTAAGACCACTATATGAACTGTTGAAAGGAAACCCTCCCTCTTTAAAACGGACTGATACAGCAGAGGGGCTTTTAAAAATTTAAAAACAGAGCCAGTGAGAGCTGCAACTCTGTGACTTCCAGATATGACTAAATCCTTTAGGCTATATTCCTATAAAAAACAAGGAATAGCCTTGGGGGTCCTTGCTCAGAAACTAGGACCATACAGAAGGGCAGTGGCATATTTTTCAAAACAACTGGATGAAGCGAGCAAAGGATGGCCCGGATGCCTGAGGGCTGTGGCCGCAGTCATCATAAATATTGAAGAGGCTCGCAAATTCACCTTGGGACAGAAGATTACTGTGCTAGTGTCCCATGCAGTATCAGCAGTCCTGGAGCAGAAAGGAGCCCACTGGTTATCTCCTTCACGGTTTTTAAAATACCAGGCCACCCTTGTGGGACAGGATGATATAGAAATTGTGGTCACCGATGTGGTGAATCCAGCATCCTTTCTTCAGGAACAACTGACAGAACTACTAACACACAATTGCTTGGCCACCATAGAGACTGTGTATTTGAGCCGACCTGACTTGAGAGAAAAACCTCTGGAAGGTGCTGATTCTCGGTTTACTGAGGTAGTAGCTTCATGAACGAAAGCAGGTGAACGAAAGGCAGGATATGCCGTTACCACCACTTCACAGGTAATAGAAGTTAAACCTTTACCAGCAAACACCTCTGCCCAGAAGGCAGAAATAATAACATTAACGAGAGCCCTGGAACTGCCTGAAGATAAAAGGATAAATATTTGGACTGATTCTAAATACGCATTTGGTGTGGTCCATGCACGTGGTGCTATCTGGAAAGAGCAAGGACTTTTGAATACACAAGGGAAACAGATTAAACATGCTACAGAAATTCTACAATTACTAGAAGCTGTTCAGCTACCTGAACAAGTAGCTATTATGTACTGTAAAGGACATCAAGGTGACTCTGATCAGGAAATTGGAAATAATTTGGGCGATTTTGAAGCCAAACGAGCAGCTGAACAATCTAAAATCATGTCCTTAATCCCTGATGGCAAACTAACAATTGAGAAATCTAAACCTAGGTATTCAAAAGAGGATAGAAAATTGATTCAAGATCTAAAAGGACAGGAAAATAAAGAGGGTGGGGTTCAGATACCTGATGGGAGAATTGTAACCCCCTATAACCAACTCTGGAAGTTAGTTCAGGGGGGACATAATAAAACTCATTGTGATAGTAACTCTTTGTATAAACACTTAAACAAACAAATTGTAGGAAGAAATCTATATACTATAGTTCAGTAAGTGACAAAACAATGTTAGCTATGTCTTAAGAATAATCCTAAAAGTGAAAATAGAAATCAAATTAGGACAATTGTGAGAGGAAGTTATCTGGGACAGCAGTGGCAAACAGATTTTTCTGAATTATCAAGAAAAGGAGGTTATCAATATTTGTTGGTGTTAAAGGATACTTTTTCAGGCTGGCCAGAAGCATTCCCTTGTAGGATAAATAATGCAAGACAAGCGATTAAAATATTATTTAACGAGATCATACCTCATTTTGGAGTACCAGAGGCAATTTCTTCAGACTGAGGTTAACACTTTAGTGCAAAATTGTCACAAGAAATTAGCAAAAAAATTTGAAATTGATTGGCAACTACGTGTTCCATACAGGCCTCAGGCCAGTGGGTAAGTAGAAAAGATGAACCATCTGATTAAACAGATTAGTAAAATATGTCCGGAAACAAATTTATATTGGTACCAGGCGTTACCACTGGCTCTATTAAGAATTCAAACTAAACCTCGGTCAAAAGAAGAGGTTAGCCCATTTGAGATTTTGTATGGAAGGCGATATCAGTCCCAGTTTACAGGGGAAAGTCTTCAGGAAGTGAGAGAAGGCTATCTACAACAGTTTTTGATTAATTTAGGAAAACAATTGGAAGAGATAAATAAGAGAATAGTAGGGACAAGAGCAAGAGGTTTGGATTATCCGATCCACCCTTTCAGATCTGGAGACTGGGTTTATGTTAAGAATTTTTCTGGAGATCCTCTACAGGAGAAGTGGAGCGGACCGTACCAGAGATTACTGACCACCTTTACAGCAGTGAAGATAAAGGAACAACCTGCTTGAATACATTACTCAAGAATAAAGAAAGGACCAGAGCCAGAGAAGACATGGCAGGTCAAGCCTTCAGGACCCTTGCGTATGAAATTGCGTCGGGTGGTGTTCTGATGGGCTTGGGGTGATTTGAATCCCTATGGGATGCTCTGGAGCCCTGTGGGATGCTCTGCTTGTGGGATGCACTGAATCCGTCTGGGATGCTCCGGAGCTCTGTGGGATGCTCTGGATCCCTGTGGGATGCTGTGAATCCCTATGGGATTGATTCTCTGCTTGTGGGATGCTGTGAATCCGAATGGGATGCTCTGCTTGTGGGATGCTCTGAATCTGTATGGGCTGCTCTGCTTGTGGAATGCTCTGAGTCCCTATGGGATGCTCTGGAGCCCTATGGGATGCTCTGAATCCCTGTGGGATGCTCTGGAGCTCTGTGGGATGCTCTGGAGACCTACTGGATGCTATGAATCCCCATGGGATTGATTCTCTGCTTGTGGGATGCTGTGAATCCGTATGGGCTGCTCTGCTTGTGGAATGCTCTGAGTCCCTATAGGATGCTCTGCCTGTGGGATGCTCTGAATACCTATGGGAAGCTCTGCCTGTGGGATGACCTGAATCCCTGTAGGATGTTCTGCTTGTGAGATGCTCTGAAACCCTATGGGATGCTCTGTTTGTGGGATGATCTGAATCCCTATGGGTTGCTCAGCTTGTTGGATGTTCTCAATCCCTATGGGATGCTCTGCTTGTGGGATGCTCTGAATCCCTGTGGGATGTTCTGGAGCCCTATGGGATGCTCTGAATACCTCTGGGATGCTCTGGAGCCCTATGAGATGCTCTGAATACCTCTGGGATGCTCTGCTTGTGGGATGCTCTGAATCCCTCTGGGATGCTCTGCTTGTGGCATGCTGTGGAGCTCCCTTCTGCCACCAGCTGCTTCCCAAGATCCATACACCAGAGAACATCCACACTGCAGCACAGAGGTGTGGGATCACGGAGTCATGGAATCCTGGAGTCATGCAACGGGTTGGGTTGGAGGCACCTTAAAGCTCTTCCAGCTCCAACCCCTTCCATGGGCAGGAACACCTTCCATAGAGCAGGATGCTCCAAGCCCAATCCAACCATGCCCGCTCCCAAGAACACCCCACAAACCCAATTAACTTGGACGGTTTTACCTCAAGGGTTTCAAACCAGTCCAGCCATGTTTGGAAATCAGTGCACACACAGCCAGAATCATGGAAGCCACCCACTCAGACGGGGACTCTGGTACAATATGGGGACGCCCTATGAACTGCCCCAGGAACAGAGGAAGAACGTGTCCAGGGGATGGTGGGATTCTTGAAGCTCCTGGGACTGAACGGTTATCGGGGATCCAGATTAAAGGCCCAACTAATTCAAACCCGAGTTTCCTCCTTAGGATATGAAGTAACAGGAGGACAGAGAGAACTTGGAATCGCCGGAAAAGAAGCCCTTTGTCAAACTCCACGACCGTTGACCGTCAAGGAGCTCCGGATGTTCCCGGGAATGACGGTATGGGGCAGACTTGAGATCCACGATTACGGTGTTCTGGTAGGACCACGCTAGGAACTGTTAAAAGGAAACCCTCCCTCTTTGGAACGGACTGATGCAGCAGAGGGGGCTTTTGGAAATTCAGGAAGAGAGCAAATGAGAGCTGCAGCTCTGGGACTTCCGGATGCAAACCAACCCTGTTGGCTGTATTCTGATGGAAAACAAGGAACAGCCTCGGGGGTCCTGGCTCAGGGACCCTAGAAAAGGGCAGTGGCATCGTTTGCGAAAGAGCTGAATGAAGCGAGCAGAGCACGGCCCGGATGCCTGAGGGCTGTGGCGGCGGTTCTCATGAATACGGAAGAGGCCGCAAACTCTCCTTGGGACAGAAGATGACTGTACTGGTGTCCATGTTGTATCGGCAGCCCTGGAACAGAAAGGAGCCCACTGGTTATCTCCTTCACGGTTTTCAAAGTACCAGGCCACCCCTGTGGAACAGGATGATATAGAAATTGTGGTCACCGATGTGGTGAACCCAGCATCCTTTCTGCAGGAACAATCGACAGAACCACTAACACACGAGTGCTTGGCCACTGGAGAGACTGCGCATTGGAGCCGACCAGATTTGGTTCTTGGTTTACTGATGGGAACCGCTCCATGAAAAAGGGTGATCGAAAGGCAGGATATGCCCTTACCACCGCTTGACAGGTAACAGAAGCTAAACCTTTACCAGCAAACCCCTCTGCCCGGAAGGCAGAAATAACAGCATTATCGAGAGCCTGGAACTGGCTAAAGACAAAAGGATCAATATTTGGGCTGATTCTAAATACGCGTTTGGTGTGGTCCATGCACACGGAGCCATCTGGAAAGAACGAGGGCTTTTGAACAGCCAAGGGAAACAGATTAAACGTGCTGCAGAAACTGCTGTTCGGCTGCCTGAGGAAGGAGCTGTTATGTATTGTAGAGGGCATCAACACGGTGACCCTGATCAGGAAATTGGAACTAATTTGGCCGATTTGGAAGCCAAACGAGCATCTGAACAAGGTAAAATCATGTCCTTAATCCCTGACGGCAAACGGACAACTGGGAAATCTGAACCCAGATATTCAAAAGGGGATGAAAAGCTGACTGAAGATCTGAAAAGACAGGAAAACAAAGAGGGCTGGGTTCAGATAGCTGATGGGCCCACTGTAATTGCCTATAATCCACTCTGGAAGCTGGTTCAGGAGGAACATAATGAAACTCATTGGCTGAAAACAGAAATCAAACTGGGACAATCGGGTGAGGAAGTTCTCTGGGACAGCAGTGGCAAATCGATTTTTCTGAATGTCCTGGGTTCAGCAGCAGCAGTCATTTTTCTCCTTCTTAGGAGCTAGTACAGTGCTGTGCTTTGATCTTTTGGCCTGGGAACAGTGCTGATAACGCCGATGTTTTCAGTTGCTGCTCGAATGTTTGGTCTGGCCAAGGACTTTCTGAGCCTCATGCTCTGCCAGGGAGGAGGGGAGGCCAGGAGGAAGGAGAGACAGGACACCTGACCCAAGCTAGCCAAAGAGGTATTCCATACCACAGCACGTCATGCCCAGGATGTAACGGAGGGTGACCCGGAAGGGGTAGAGGGACTGCAGGGTTGGAGGAGGTATCGGTCGGTGCTCGGCTGGGGGGAGTGGGGTGAGTTATTGGTCGGCTGGTGTTAAGGTGTTGTATTCTTTCCTCTTGTTATTTCCTTTAGCATTATTATCATTGGTGGTAGCAGCAGTGATTTGTGTTATACCTTAGTTACTGGGCTGTTCTTATCTCAACCCGTGGGAGTTGCATTCTTTTTGATTCTCCTCTCCGTCCCCCCAGAAGCAGGGGGAGGGCAAGAAGGGGGGGTAGTGAGTAAAAGAGGTTTGTGGTTGGGTTTAAACCACGACACCTGGGAACAGCGCTGATAACGCCGATGTTTTCAGTTGCTGCTCAAATGTTTGGTCTGGCCAAGGACTTTGTGAGCCTCCTGCTCTGCCAGGGAGGAGGGGAGGCCGGGAGGAAGCAGAGACAGGACACCTGACCCAAACTAGCCCAAGAGGTATTCCATACCACAGCACGGCAATGCCAGGATGTAACTGGGAGTTACCCGGAAGGGCTGGGACTGCAGGGTTGGAGGAGGCATCGGTCGGTGCTCTGCTGGGGGGACTGGGGCGAGTTATTGGTCGGCTGGCGTTGAGGTGTTGCATTTTCCCCCTTGTTATTTCCTTTATCATTATTATTATTGGTGGTAGCAGCAGTGATTTGTGTTATACCTTAGTTACTAAACTGTTCTCATCTCAACCCGTGGGAGTTGCATTCTTTCTGATTCTCCTCTCCGTCCCTCCAGGAGCAGGGGGAGGGCAAGAAGGGGGGAGAAGTGAGCAAACGAGGTTTGTAGTTGGGTTTAAAGCACGACACTTGTGAGGTCCCAAGGGAAGATCCCAAGCCTGGAAGCAGGATGCTCCAGCTGGATGCAGGGATGAAACAGAACCATGGAAGGCTGGGTTCTCCTTCATCATTTGGGTGTGGGGAGGAGGGTGATGGGTTCCAACTGGAACAGGGAAGTTCAGGTTGGAGATAAGGAAGTGAGGGTGTTGGGACACTGGGATGGGTTGAATGGAGAAGGAGGGATGGGGCATGGAGCAAATTGGTCTAATGGAAGCTGTCCCCTCTCCTTCTTCATGCCACGGCTTGATGGTAGGGCAATGAGCGGACTTGATGCTCCTGATTGAATCAGGAATCAGGAATCAGGAATCAACCTGGCTGATTCCCTGATTCCCAGCTCCCGCTTCCCACTGTGCCCTCCATCCCTCATCCCCATCCCTCCCCATGCACCAGAAGAAGAGGTGGGCGTGCAAAGCGTCCCCTCTACGGGAAAACGAGGCAACTTTACTGCAGTTCAAGCCAACTGCAGGCGATGCCGCTCCTCAAGTCTTCTTCCCCCCTAGACCCTGCAGCAACTCCCGCACCCGAGTGGCGAATTCCACCAGCACCCGAACCGGGAACGAGCAGAAGCCACTGATGCTGGAGGCCGTGGGCGCCGGCATCGTCTCCTGGGTGGGAGTGTGGGAGACGTGCTGGTGGCTCCATGTCGGGGGCGTGGCGGAGGCTCCCGCGGAGCGGAACATCCCCAGCTGGTAGAGGATCCACTCATGGAAGTGCTGCGTTGAGGTGTAGACCCCCGGATGGTTGGCCCTGGCGCAGCCGCGGCCCCAGCTCGTCAGCCCCACAACCCAGAAGAAGTTGGCGCGCTTGTCCCGGCACATGAGGGGACCGCCGCTGTCACCCTATGGAGGAGAAGGAGAGAGGATGAGGATGGGGATGGGTGGCCATGGCAACGCCGGAGGGGACCGCCACTCTCCCCTGTGGGGATGGAAGGGTTCTCCTTCATCATTTGGGCGTGAAGAGGGACCTTCCACATGGATTGGAGCCGTAGGATGAGGAGTGATGGGTTCCAACTGGAACAGGGGAGTGTGGCTTGAGATAAGGAGAAGTTGTTCCATATGAGGGTGGTGGGACACTGGCATGGGTTGGATGGAGAAGGATGGATGGGGCTTGGAGCAACCTGGTCTAATGGAAGGCGTCCCTGCCCCTTGCTTCCACCTGGATGCTTTAAGCTCTTCCCCAGCCTAACCCATTCCATGAACCCGTGCTCATGACACGGTTTAGTGGTGGAATCTTGATGCTCTTAAAGCTCCAGCCTCTATGGTCTGTGCGCAGGGATGACGGCCCAGGAGGCGGATGCGCTTCCGCAGCTGGGATAAGGGGGGATGCAGAGCAAGGCCCCGCGGATGGGAGAGGAGAAGGGAGCCCCGATGGGAGCTCCCTGCCTCGGCGAGCTGCTGCTGTGCCAGCCCCGTTCTAGTCTGGGGGGGCAAACACCTGGGAATGGGATGTTTGGTGCTGCTGGAAGAGGCTGTTTGGGGTTTGCTGTTCCTGCCTGCAGCCACAGCCTTGGGAAGGGTCCTTGGAGAGGGGTGGGAAGGAGGAGGCTTGGATCCTCCTCAGGAGGGGCTCTGGGTTTGCTGCTGTTGCCCAGGAGCTGCCTCATCTGTTTCTCTGCTCTTGTCTTCCTCAGAGCCTCGCTGGGGGAACAGCACCCGGAAGGGCAGCAGGAGGAGACCCAAGGAACTGTCCCCAACCCCTTGCGCCCGCCCCCAGCCAATGAAGCTCTTGCGCTGACGGCTCCTGGATCCCTCCCCATGTCCCTAACCCAGTTACCAGATTTCTTCCTTCCTCTGCGTCTTCCTTGCAGCCCCACAGCGCTCCCCTTAAGTGTTTCTTCTGCTCACAGTCACCCCCAAGTCCCTGCCCTGTCCCCATTCCCTGTCCCCCATTCCCTGTCCCCATTCCCTGTCCCCCATTCCTTGTCCTCATTCCCTGTCCCCCTTTCCCTGTCCCCCATTCCCAGCCCAGCCCTGGATGTGTTTTGCAGCAGATGATTTATTGTCGTTCATAAATAGTTTGGTTCAAAGCAGAGGGCTGAGCAGAGACATCGGCTGCTTCTTCTTGCCCCCCTCCTGGGGGGAGCTGGGTTTGGGCCTGGCAAAGGCCCTTGCTCCTGGGGCTGAGCTCCATCGTGGCTTCCCCGCTCATGCAGGGGTTCCTGCGGGTGCCTTCTGCCCCTTTGCTGTGCTGTGGGCGTCCAGCCTGGGCCGTGTCCTGGAGTGCAGGCCCAGCCCCTGCTGCTTTGGGTGCTTCGGTGCTGTTCCCCCCTTGCTAAAACCCTGCTGCTGCCGCCCTGCTCTCTGTGTCCCCCTTGCTCCGGCTGCTTGCAAAGCCCCAGGCCTGGGGCAGAGAGCTCTGAGCATCCCTACCCTGGGACCGCACTTGTCCCTTGCACCCCCTGACCCCCTTTGCTGCCTTGCCAAGGCACACATCTGGCTGCCCTGGCGCAGTACAGGAGCTCCGTCCTCCATCCAGCATCCCAAACATCCCAAACATCCCACACTTTCACTGTGCGTTCTTGGGGGTTAACCCTGAGCTGCCCCTGTTTTGTTCCATGGATCTGCTCTCGATGCCTGCTTTAGAACACTGCCATCCTGTTGGAATCTCTCTGGCTTTTGCCTTAGCAGTTTCTAGCAGCTGCTGCAAATGTGCACGCTCCAGCACCTCTTTTACAAGGGACAAATCCATGCAAGGTGCAGTTTCTCATCAGCTCCTGGCCAGTGAATACAGGTGCTGTACAAACAAAACCACCGCCTCTGCTCACTGCTACGTTACAAGCACACACATTGAAGCTGTGACCTTTCAGCTGCCCCCAAGTGATGCTTTGCAATCATTCGTTTCTCTCTTCCTGCCTCCTTCTGCTCGGGGTATTCACGGGCAGCTCCTGCAGCCGAGGCATCCGGTTCCTCCACTCCCCTGCCCAGCCCATGGCAAGGCTTGACAAGCGCTGCAGGCAGCCGCCATGGACCTGTAGGCAGGAGGACACAAATACCCCTCAGGTTATCAGCAGGTTGAAGGGTTTCCTTAGGGCAGAGGCGTCCTGATGCACAAGGAGCGTGCAGCAGCCGCAGGAGCAAGCGGCCCAGTGTTAACACCGCAGGAGTCGGCTGGGCCATTCCCCGCGGTTAAAGGGCCCAGCAGGTTGGAAGCACAGGAGCTGCACTGGCTCCTTCCTGTTCCAGGGCTGCGTCGTCTCGGTTTGTTTTCTTCTTCTCCTGCCCCCCGATGCTGCTTGGCTGGCGGCTGATGGAAGGGATGGAGCTGATGGAGGGGATGGAGCTGATGGAGGTGATAAAGCTGATGAAGGTGATGGAGCTGATGGAGCTGATGGAACTGATGGAGCTCATGGAGGTGATGGAGCTGATGGGGCTGATGGGGCTGATGGGGCTGATGGAACTGATGGAGGTGATGGAGCTGATGGAAGTGATAAAGCTGATGAAGGTGATGGAGCTGATGGAGCTGATGGGGCTAATGGAACTGATGGAGCTGATGGAGGTGATGGAGCTGATGGGGCTGATGGGGCTGATGGGGCTGATGGAACTGATGGAGGTGATGGAGCTGATGGAAGTGATAAAGCTGATGAAGGTGATGGAGCTGATTGAGCTGGTGGGGCTAATGGAACTGATGGAGCTGATGGGGCTGATGGAGCTGATGGGGCAGATGGAGGGGATGGAGCTGATGGAGGCATTGGAGCTGATGGAGGCGTTGGAGCTGATGGGGCTGATGGGGCTGTTGGGGCTGATGGAGCTGATGGAGGGGATGGAGCTGTTAGAGGCGTTGGAGCTGATGAAGGTGATGGAGCTGATGGAGCTGATGGGGCTAATGGAACTGATGGAGTTGATAGAGGTGATAGAGCTGATAGAGGTGATGGAGCTGATGGAGGTGATGGAGCTGATGGGGCTGATGAAACTGATGGAGGTGATGGAGCTGATGGAGCTAATGGGGCTGATGGAGCTGATGGAGCTGATGGGGCTGATGGAGCTGATGGGGCTGATGAAACTGATGGAGCTGATGGGGCTGATGGAGCTGATGGGGCAGATAGAGGGGATGGAGCTGATGGGGCTGATGGAGGTGATGGGGCTGACGGAGCTGATGGAGCTGATAGAAGTGATGGAGCTGATGGGGCTGATGGAGTTGATGGAGCTGATGGAGGTGATGGAGCTGATGGGGCTGATGGAGGTGATGGGGCTGATGGAGTTGATGGAGCTGATAGAGGTGATGGAGCTGATGGAGGTGATAGAGCTGATGGGGCTGATGAAACTGATGGAGGTGATGGAGCTGATGGAGCTAATGAGGCTGATGGAGCTGATGGGGCTGTTGGAGCTGATGGGGCTGATAAAACTGATGGAGGTGATGGAGCTGATGAAGCTGATGGAGCTGATGGAGCTGATGGAGCTGATGGGGCTGATGGGGCTGATGGAGGTGATGGAGGTGATGGAGCTGATGTAGCTGATGGGGCTGATGGAGCTGATGGAGCTGATGGGGCTGATGGAGTTGATGGAGCTGATGGAGGTGATGGAGGTGATGGAGCTGATGGAGCTGATGGAGCTGATGGGGCTGATGGAGGTGATGGGGCTGATGGAGTTGATGGAGCTGATGGAGCTGATGGAGGTGATGGGGCTGATGGAAGTGATGGATCTGATGGAGCTTATGGAGCTGATGGAGCCGATGGAGGTGCCGGGCCTGATGGAGCTGGGGCTGCGCTGCCCCTCTCGCTGTTCCAGCTAGCAGCTCTGGTGTCACCCGATCCATCCGTTCCTCCCAGGCCTGGATTCACCCCCAGGTCACTTTAAACACACTGAGAAGGGCTCCTCCCGTGTGCCCCGCGTGTTGCAGGCGCTCTTTAGGCCTTGTCTGTGGGGTCTCTACAAACTGCCCCAGTGCTCCCATAGATGGAAAGGGTTTGGGCTTGTTTTCCTTCACTGCACGGCTCCGGTGTCCATCCCGGCCGTGCCACCGCTGGAGCGCTGGGAAGCGGATCGGGGGGCAGCTTCTTTTGCACACGGTGATGCAACAGCTGAGGGGGCCACACTGTTGCTTCCAACCCCTTAAAAACTAATGTGGGAACCCGACAACAGAAAGCACACAGAACACTGCCTGCCACCAACACACACGCACACAGACACAGACACACGCATGGGATCACACAAGCACACTCCCCACAATGGCAGTGTTTGAAACACAAAACCCGGACCATCATTACGCCACTCCACAGCCCCCTGCACAGAACGTGGCGCCAGGACCCCGAGAGGATGGACGATCAGGCTGGAAAAGTCTCCAGGGGTCGATGGCAACATGGATCTATTTGTATGTGCCAGCCCCTGGTACGTGAGTATCCCAGAGAGACCCTGTCAAAAGAGCTCTCTATGGGGCCCCGGGTCCATGGTCCGTCACCATTCGCCTGGTATCTTTCATAAGAGCATAGCAGAGACCTTCCCACGGCGGGTCCTGCTCCGGCACACACGCCACCGGGAAAGCTCTCAGTCCATCCGCATCCCTGCCCCTCTCCCTTCTCCCTTTACAGCTGCCCGTTTGTCATAAGGATGTGGGGGATGTGAACCAGGCTCCTTGCCCGGATCCAGAGGCCCCGGCTCCAAAGGAGCATCCAGGTCAGCATCAGCATCATCAGGCGGCAGAACCACAGGAGAGCCTCGTGTGTGTGCATGGCGGGGGGGTGCACACCCACCCCTGAGCCTGCCCAGGGGCTCTCCCTACCCTGAGCACCTCAAGACACTGCTGGATGGATCCCCAGGGTGCAGGCACAGCCCTGGCACTGCAGCGGGCACCCTGTGACACCTCGGACCCAGCACCCCGTGTCCCCAGGGCATTGCGCCCAGCAAACCCCACCGGCTGCCCCATGGGTAGGGATGGAGCCGGGATGGGGATGGAGAAGGGATGGGTAGGGATGGCCGTGCTCTGTGCTCCCCATGCCGGCTGTCTCGGGCCCTCCCCGGATCCCAGCAGAGCCTGTGGATGGGGCAGGCGGTTCCCGGTGCCCAGGCTGGGTGCCAGGGCACATTCACCCCTGCAGGCGCCGCAGAGGCTGGGTTTTGTGCCATCCCTCCAGCTCTGTGGCCAGTGGCCAGTGCCGGCGGGACGGGGGGGACGGGGCTCCATAAAACCCCTCATCCTGGCGCATCGCGCCCATCCCATCGGCGTGGAGAGCCAGCGCCTGTCCTCCTACAGCCGCCGCTCCGGCACCGCCGCCCCGCTGCACCGGGTGCTCCCCGCCAGCTCCCCAGCGCGGCTCCGGGCGCCCCGCAGCACCCGGCTGGGTCCCCGCATGGGCACGGGCAGGATGGATTTCTCGCTGGCCACTGCGCTCAACTCAGAGTTCAGGGAGACGCGCAGCAAGGAGAAGGTGGAGCTGATGGAGCTCAACGACCGCTTCGCCAGCTCCGTCGAGAAGGTCCGGCTGCCGGAGCAGCAGAACCGGGGGCTGGCGCTGGAGCTGAACCAGGCGCGGGACCAGGAGCCCTCGCGTGTGGCCGACGTCTACGGGGAGGAGCTGCGTGAGCTGCGGGGCCGCGTGGAGCACTTCGCCACTGCCAAGGCCCATCCGGAGACGCAGAGGGACAACCTCAGCCAGGACCTCGGCAGCCTCCAGCACAAGTAAGGAGCTGCCTGGCTTGGGGCAGGCGTGGGCTCAAGGTGGCCGCTGTGACCAGGAGGATGATCAGGAGCAGAGTGGTGATGGGGAGCAGGGGGACCACCAGGATGCCCCCAGGGACCAAGGTGGCCGCTGGGACAGGATTGAGAGTGGCCACTGGGGATGGGTGTGAGGAGCATCGCCAGGACCAGGGTGGATGCAGGGATGGTGATCAGGCTTGTTCTGGGGACCAGTGTGGTGATGGGGACCATGGTAGGAACAAGGACCAGGGTGCCACCTAGGACTAATGTGGGAATCGGGGTGTCCCCAGGGACCAGGGTGGTCACCAGGACCAGGGTAGCCCTGGGGACCAGGTACTGCTGGGTACCAGGGTGGTGATGGGGACATGGGTGGCCCCTGGGGACAGTGGCGGAGGGTGTGGGATGGGCACGTGCACCTAACCCAGGGTGTAAGGGCTGGTGTTGTGGGGCTGTGTTGACCCACGGGAGGTCTGTCCAAGGGGCTGAGCGTAAGGGTGCTGAATGGGTAACAGTGCTGAACGGGTAATGGTGCTGAACGGGTAACGGTGCTGAATGGGTAACGGTGCTGAATGGGTTACGGTGTTGAATGGGTATTGGTGCTGAATGGGTAATGGTGCTGAATGGGTAACGGTGCTGAACGGGCAACGGTGATGAACGGGTAATGGTGTTGAATGGGCATTGGTGCTGAACGGGTAACGGTGCTGAATGGATAATGGGTAATGGTGCTGAACGGGTAACGGTGCTGAATGGGTAATTGTGCTGAATGGGTGTGGAGGATTGGCTTGTCGAAAAAGGTCAAAAGGTCACGCTCCCATCAACGAGCTGGAACAAGACATCTGTGTAGAACATGGTGCAAACCTCTCACGCCAGATAATGAGGAACTGAAGGACACCGGCAAACAGCAACATACTATGACCAATCACAGCCAAGGCCACTAAGTGATAAGTGCATGAGAAGGAGGCTGGTGGGGGGGTGCACGGTGTAGCTGCAAAAATGTAGAAGCTACAAACCAATGATCTTGTAGCATGTAAAAGCTATAAGCCAATGATCTCTCTGTAACCAAACTATAAACGTGCAAGCAAGGTCTATAAGTATCCATCTGCTTAGCAATAAACGAGACTTGTCGGTCATCATCTGATGAGCTCATCTCCGGGCGATTCCCACAAATGGTGACCCCGGCGTGATCCCTCGAACCCCACGGTGGGACGACGTAAGTTCTGCTCGGGTCCTGATCGCAGCCACAGGACGGTCAAAGCGCCAAGATCTCAGGATTTTAAGCGCCGGACCCTGGGTGACCGTATAGACGAGCCCGGCCGATACGCGCCGCCGAAACCTTAAGGGGCTGCAACAAGCGCGCTAAGGTATGGAAAGGCAAGCGGCGTATGATTTATTTACTGCCTTCTTACAAAAGCGGCAGGTTAAAGGGATCGACCTGCAGAAATTGCTGCAGGGACTGTTAGCTTATGGGCAGTCTAAGGGATGTTTTGTTAACCCTCACACTGTCCATGAATTAGCAGAATGGTGAAAATTTGGAGATAAGATTTGGCAAGCTATATATAATACCCTGTTAAAACAAAAGGCTGGGAAGACAGCAGGGATCGGGAAAGCTCCGAAGAACGCAGCCACGGAGGGCAGTGACACTGTGAAACATTTGTTGGTCATTTGGAGAACTATTTTAGAGATGTTAAAGTCAAAAAGCGAGATCGTGGAACCCAGTGTCCCCCCGCCACCCCTGGCCACCCTTGAGCCTCTGCCAGTTGCCACCGCGGCTGCAAAGTCTGAAGACCGAGATGAAGACAGTCTTTTTGACCCGGACCCTATTGACCCCAAGAAGGAGCCTGTGCGTGCTCATCAGGCTGCTGTTGCTGCTCCTGAGGTTCTGACGCCTGTTAATTCTGATGCTGACCTGGATGATCCTTTTGACATGGAGCCGGAAAAGAAGCCTAATTTATATCCCCCAGATCCTCATGATAAATGGACAGCTGTAAAGGGAGAAGCGAGATGGGTGTGGGATGCAGATGTATTGTGTGCTTTCCCTGTGATGTATGTGCTGGATCAAGACCCGTGGTGGGAAGGTCTCTCGTATGCCCTTATCAGGGGTATCGGGAGGACTGTAGCGGACTGTGACGGACCGTGGACTTGGGGTCCCATATACAACTCATTTGATACAGTCTGTCTGTGATACTCATGTACTAGAAGTTAGCAAATGTCTATGATTCTATTGATGCTTGGAAACCTTTATAGATATTGCTGGCCACTTCTTCTGACATAGACTGGCCACCTGTGTCAGAATGAGTGTGCATTTTGATCAGTATAAAAGCCCTAGCCTCATGCGATGTGAGGGAGGCAGAGCTTCTGTGGGGACACTCGCTAGGGCTGAGCCTGCCACCTCACACTGCGATGATGCTTGTTGGAGCTGGTTTCCTGATAGTCTTCAGAGAGTCCTTGTGCCATGTCCTGTACGTGGGACTGTGTAGTGCGAGTAACGATTGTCTGGATTTTGTGTTTCAAATATTGTAGTTGTGTGAAATGTGCTTGTGGGATCCCATATGCATACGTATGTGTGTGTGTGTGTGTGATGAGAGCAGATGGTGTTCTATGTATTTTTTTTGTTATCGTGTTCATGTAAAAGTTTTTAACAGGTAGTGGTTTAACATTTCAGGCAAGAAAGGGTTAACGCAAAAGTGTGGTTGCTGACAGGTATTTATGGCTGCTGCTGAAGCAGGCAGGCAGCTGTAGCTGCTTGCCGAGCAGGCTGCTGTTTGTAGCCGTGCAAAGCAGAGTGAACAACTTTCGAAAAAAAAAAAAGGGGGGGGGGAGAGAAGGAAAAAAGGTAAAGTTGCAGAGCACAGGTAGACAAATGCGAATCCAGGTGATAGACTGGAAATCTATTCAGAGAGAGGCCCTGTCAAACAATGATTTTGATTGTTTGCAGGCGTTGCAGGAAAAGATTCTCGCCTTTCCTGTTGAGTACCAGATTAACGCTCAAGGTCAGGCAGTAAATGCTGAAATGTCTCCCTTAAATTGGAAATTGCTATCTCAGTAAAGGCAAACTGTTATTTCTACAGGCATTCAGTTTGAACCCACTAGGCAGATGTTGTCATGTATTTGGGGAACGGATTTGCTGTTATATTAAAAGTATTTTGAAATTAATCCTCACCCCTTCGCAGTTGTTGTTATGGAACATGTATTGGCAGGAAGCCTGTCAAGAGGCAGTTGCAGTTCAGCGAGGCCAGGGAGATCCCCTGATTGGGGTGCAATTACAACACCTGATGGGAACTGGACAGTTCTCCACTAAGGAGGCTCAAGTCCAGCTAGGTCCAGAATTGTTAAAAGAATCTATGAGACTAGCCTTGCTACTGGGGAGATCATCATCTGCCTTGAAAGGACTATTCATTGTTCCAGGTGTCATCGATGCTGATTATATGGGTGAAATTACGTTAAATTATTTATGCATCTTTGGTGATGAACAAACTCCAGCGGTTATTAAGCACTTTGTACAAACAGAAGCGCAGAAGATAAAGCCTTCTTTTAAGGCGTACTATCGAGATCCTAATACAGATTTGTGGCAGGGACCGGCAGAAGTAATATATCTGGGCCATGGTTACGCCTGTGTTTGTGCTCCTGCAGGACCCTTCTGGGTACCATCCAAGTGACTAAGACCGGCTGTTGCAGAAGCTCCAGTGACGGCGTCTCCGAGCTAGTGTATGGACCCTGACTCGCAGGCCCGGGAGGAGCGTTGCTTGCGCCGAGCGCTACAGCCACTAATAGAAGAACTGAACTCCTTAGTCAACACAGAGCTTTCATTGAGCACGGTCGCCCTCCTAGATCCGGTCCATGGCCACAGGCATATAGTGGTACAACTGAGATTGGTGATACAACAAGTGCTTCGATAACTCTGTAGTTTTGTCATCAGTGTGACCCTACAGTAGAATTGTATTGTGGTGGTTGTCAGTCTATAAGGCATCTTCGCCAGAGTTGGCTGAAACAAAGACTTTTTGTATAGTCTGTCAAATTATCTTTTATGTAACCCGCTTATAGCGCTTCAGAAATATTTAGCTGATTTTAGAAGTTTCACTTCATAGAGCTGCATATACGTTTGCTTTACAAGCTGCTTCGCTGTTATAGGTCTCATAGTTATAGGGGGTTTGTTACTTTGTTATGCTTTGCAATGTTGATCTGCTTGTTTACAACGACTCCTGACTCAGTCCTTATTCCTTTATAAAGAAAAAGGGGGAATTGTGGAGGATTGGCTTGTCGAAAAAGGTCAAAAGGTCACGCTCCCATCAACGAGCTGGAACAAGACATCTGTGTAGAACATGGTGCAAACCTCTCACGCCAGATAATGAGGAACTGAAGGACACCGGCAAACAGCAACATACTATGACCAATCACAGCCAAGGCCACTAAGTGATAAGTGCATGAGAAGGAGGCTGGTGGGGGGGTGCACGGTGTAGCTGCAAAAATGTAGAAGCTACAAACCAATGATCTTGTAACATGTAAAAGCTATGAGCCAATGATCTCTCTGTAACCAAACTATAAACATGCAAGCAAGGTATGTAAGTATCCATCTGCTTAGCAATAAACGAGACTTGTCGGTCATCATCTGATGAGCTCGTCTCTGGGCGATTCCCACACTGGGGGTCCTGGTGGACAGGAGGATGACCATGAGCCAGCAATGTGCTCTTGTGGCCAAGAAGGCAAATGGCATCTTAGGGGGCATTAGAAAGGGTGTGGATAGTAGGTCAAGAGAGGTTCTCCTCCCCCTCCACTCAGCCTTGGTGAGGCCGCATCTGGAATATTGCGTCCAGTTCTGGGCCCCTCTGTTCAAGAAGGACAGGGAATTGCTTGAAAGAGCCCAGCGCAGAGCCACGGAGATGATGAAGGGGGTGGAACACCTCCCTTATGAGGAGAGGCTGAGGGAGCTGGGTCTCTTTAGCTTGGAGAGGAGGAGACTGAGGGGTGACCTCATCAGTGTTTACAAATATGTAAAGGGTGGGTGTCAGGGTGATGGAGCTAGGCTTTTCTCAGTGATATCCAGTGCTAGGACAAGGGGCAATGGGTGTAAACTCAGCGCTGCCCCAGTGCCACCACTGTGCCCCACTGCAAGCAGTGCTTCTGGGTGCACACAGGTCGCACCCATGACTGTTGCCACAACCGTCCCTGTCCGGATGCTGTTGGTGTCCCGGTGCTGGTGGCTGTGGTCCAGCAGGGCCTGGCTGCTGTCCCTGTGCTGCAGCACTCAGGAGCCTTTCCCAGCCATCAGATGCCACCTCACTGCCAGCCTGTGCGAGCTGTCCCCATCCCTGTCCTCAGCATCCCTACAGTGACCCCCTGCCCCCAGCTTCATCCTGGCTGCCTCTTGTGGTGGCATCCGTGTGGACCCCCATGTCCCTTACAGCCCTGTGCCTCCAGACCCCACTTTGTCCATGCTCATGCTGGGGCTGTCTGGGGGCTGTGGCCATGGGTGCCCTGGCCATGGGTGCCCGCGTGTGCAGAGCAGGGTGGCTGTGCCTGAGCCTGGTGCACCCATGGAAGGGTGGATGAGCGTGTGCAGCTCTAGGGCTGCGGCCATGGTCAGGGACCGCAGCGCGGGTGTGCATCTGCCCAGGGCACACACGTGCGAGGGCAGGCACATGTGTGCTGCACATGGCTGTGGAGGGATGGAAGCGCACGTGTGAGCTTCCATGGGCGCATGGGCACACATGGATGTGCACGTGTGTGTGTGAGATGTGCACACGCATGGATGTGCACGTGTGTGTGTGAGATGTGCACTCGCATGGATGTGCACACCTGCCTGCGGATACGTGCGTGGGAGCCGTGTGAGCAGGGATCCATCCCAGCAGCACGCACTGGGGCGCAGCACGGCACGGACTCGAGCTGATGAGGAGACTCAAATCCACCTTTGTCACAACCCAGCCCTCTCTATCCCCTTGTCCGGTGCTTTCCAACCTGCACATCCATACAACGCTCCGTCTCACTGGCCCCTGTGAAACTCTCCAGGTAAACAGTCCAATCTCCATGCTGCAGACCTCGCACAGCCCCCACATCCTCTGCCCTCCAAGGCCCCAGCTCCTCGGGCCAGGGCTGGTCACAGCACCAAGGCCTCAGGGCTCATTCCTGAGCTCTTTTTCACGCCAGTCTCATGGCTGCCACTGCCCACATCTCCCCCTTCTTTCTTCTGGATCTCCACGCTCAGCCCCTGCTTAAGGGCTCCATCAATAAGAAACTGTCTGAGCCAATGGAACCGAACAAAACAAACACTCTTAATGCAAGTTCTTCCCTCGTGCTCCTACCCTAGCAGATAAACAGGTAAAGAACAGTTCGCTTTCTGCCCTGACAGCTGGGTTTGAGCTCTAGAATGAGACTGCAGATCCAGATGCACTTTGACAGGGGTAACAGCTCAACCTCTTGTGGCTGTAAAAAGCCACTGGTCCCAGCGGAGGGACACCCATCAAGACCACTACAAAACCCCCGTCCGCCCCGTAATTGGGCCCCCCCCAAAAGGTGGACATCCCCCCCCCAAAACTGCTGGAGATGGGTGCCCCCCCATGACCGTCCCCACCCCCCCCACTTTAGCACCTTCCCAATGGATGCTTCCAACCATGGCCTCCCCCCAGACTGGGACCACCCCCTCCCCCATCCAGGACCACCCACCCCATTGTGGGGGGGGTCTCTATGGGCCTAAGGGTGCCACCCCACAAATCACCCAGGGGCTTGAAGCTTAAACCCCAACCCTTATTGACGCCCCCATGACATTAATGCCCCCCCCACCAGGGTGATGGATGAGGGTCGTCCCCCCCACTGAGCATTGCTATGGTGGGGGGGGGACAGGAGCCGCTCTGTGGTGCCCCACTGAGACAGGACCCCCCATCCCCTCCCCCCCGGTGCCAAACTGAGCCTGCCACTGACCCCCCCTCCATCGCACTGACTACCTCAGGGGCTGTGCCCCCCCACCACCCCCCCGGTCACTGTGTCCCTATTCGGGGGGGCCGCTATGGGGGCGGGAGGGTGGTCTTGTGAGATATTAATGGGGTCCCAATGGGATCTTAATGGGGCCCTAGAGGGATCCTAATGGGATATTAACGGGGTCATAATGGCATCCTGATGGGATCTTAAGGGGGTCTAAATGGATCTTAATGGGGTCCTAAAGGGGTCCTAATATCATTCTAATAGGATATTAATGGGATATTAATTGGATCCTAAAGGGATATTAATGGGGTATTAATGGAGTCCTAAAGGGATCCTCCTTAGATCTTAAAGGATCTTCATGGATTCTTAATGTATCCTAGTGGGGTCCTAATGGGATCCTGACGGGGTCTTACTGGGATGTTAATGGGGTCCTAAAGGGATCCTAATGGGGTCTTAATGGGATCTTAATAGGATCTTCCTGGGATCTTAGTGGGATGAGGGGTGAATGAGGACCCAGGAACATGGACAAGGGTGAGCGCTGACCCCAGTCCCTTTTCCTGGCACTGGGGACACCAGTGCTGGGATCTGGGAGAGGTCCAAAGTATGCTGGGATGAGAGAAGTGAGGTCCCAAGGGAAGATCCCAAGTCTGGAAGCGGGATGCTCCAGCTGGATGCAGGGATGAAACAGAACCATGGAAGGCTGGGTTCTTCTTCATCATTGGGGTGTAGAGAGGAGGGTGAAGGGTTCCAACTGGAACAGGGAAGTTCAGGTTGGAGATAAGGAAGTGAGGGTGCTGGGACACTGGGATGGGTTGAACGGAGAAGGAGGGATGGGGCATGGAGCAACCTGGGCTAATGGAAGCTGTCCCCCCTCCTTCTTCATGCCACGGCTTGATGGTAGGGCAATGACTGGACTTGATGCTCCTGAAGGTCTTTCCCAACCTGGCTGATTCCCTGATTCCCAGCTCCCGCTTCCCACTGTGCCCTCCATCCCTCATCCCCATCCCTCCCCATGCACCAGAAGAAGAGGTGGGCGTGCAAAGCGTCCCCTCTACGGGAAAACGAGGCAACTTTACTGCAGTTCAAGCCAACTGCAGGCGATGCCGCTCCTCAAGTCTTCTTCCCCCCTAGACCCTGCAGCAACTCCCGCACCCGAGTGGCGAATTCCACCAGCACCCGAACCGGGAACGAGCAGAAGCCACTGATGCTGGAGGCCGTGGGCGCCGGCATCGTCTCCTGGGTGGGAGTGTGGGAGACGTGCTGGTGGCTCCATGTCGGGGGCGTGGCGGAGGCTCCCGCGGAGCGGAACATCCCCAGCTGGTAGAGGATCCACTCATGGAAGTGCTGCGTTGAGGTGTAGACCCCCGGATGGTTGGCCCTGGCGCAGCCGCGGCCCCAGCTCGTCAGCCCCACAACCCAGAAGAAGTTGGCGCGCTTGTCCCGGCACATGAGGGGACCGCCGCTGTCACCCTATGGAGGAGAAGGAGAGAGGATGAGGATGGGGATGGGTGGCCATGGCAACGCCGGAGGGGACCGCCACTCTCCCCTGTGGGGATGGAAGGGTTCTCCTTCATTATTTGGGCGTGAAGGGGGACCTTCCACATGGATTGGAGCCGTAGGATGAGGAGTGATGGGTTCCAACTGGAACAGGGGAGTGTGGCTTGAGATAAGGAGAAGTTGTTCCATATGAGGGCGGTGGGACACTGGCATGGGTTGGATGGAGAAGGATGGATGGGGCTTGGAGCAACCTGGTCTAATGGAAGGCGTCCCTGCCCCTTGCTTCCACCTGGATGCTTTAAGCTCCTTCCCAACCTAACCCATTCCATGAACCCGTGCTCATGACACGGTTTAGTGGTGGAATCTCGATGCTCTTAAAGCTCCAGCCTCTATGGTCTGTGCGCAGGGATGACGGCCCAGGAGGCGGATGCGCTTCCGCAGCTGGGATAAGGGGGGATGCAGAGCAAGGCCCTGCGGATGGGAGAGGAGAAGGGAGCCCCGATGGCACATCCCTACCTGGCAGGTGTCGATGCCTCCCTGCGGGTACCCAGCACAGAGGTTGTGTCTCTTGATGGCCCCTCGGTACCAATTGGTGCTGTTGCAGAGCTTGACATCGATGAGGCGGACCTTGGCCTCCTGCAGGGCTGATGGGGACGATGCCCCCGCTGTGGGGACACAAAGGGGGTCAGGGCTGGGGGTACAAGGGATGGCTTTGGGGTATTGGGGGCTGAGAAGCTCAATGGGATCCATCAACACCCCCCCACGGCCTGGGCTGCATCCTCTTTGCTCAGTATCCTCAACATAAGGAGGACGTGAAGGGACCTTCAGCGATGGGACAAGGGCTGATGGTCTCCAGCTCAACCAGAAATGCTCAGGTTGAACAGAATGAAGTGGTGGGACACTGGGATGGGTTGGATGGAGAAGGCTGGTTTGCTCCTTCCCCAGTTGCAGCAATCTCCAATAGGCCTGGATGAGCTTTAACCTCCCTTCCATCCCATTCCATGAACCCATGACCCAGCATTCCAAGGCCAACGGGGCCGTCGGGCACTCACTTCTGGCCTCCCTCGCGCCCCATCCGCTGATGAAGCACTCGGAGAGCTGAGATAGCCTGAGCGTCGCATCGGGCACGCAGGCCAGCTGCACGTGGTACCCGCACTGCACCGGCTGGTCCAGCTCCACCAAGGCGATGTCGAAGCCGCCGGAGATGCCGGTGTAATATTCATGGACCACAACCTGCCGTATCCACCGCTTCTGGGTCTCGGTATTGGCCCAAGCCAGGTCCGTGATTCCGACCATCACGAACCAATCCGTGGTGAAGCTGGGAGGGAGTGGAAGAGCAGGGGTTGGAGCCGTAGGACAAGGGCTGATGGGTTCCGACAGGGACTTGCAGGTTGGAGGTAAGGAAGGGATTCCCTGGGAGGGTGCTGGGGCACTGGGATGGCATGGACGGAGAAGGTTTGGATGCTCCATGCCTGGCAGTGCTCAAGGCCGGCTTGGAGCAAGCTGCTTTACGGAAGGCATCCCTGCCCATGGCAAGGGGTTGGAAGTGGGTGATCCCAAGCTCCTTTCCAACCCAACCCAGCCGATTCCATGATCCATTCGATCCCGTGCCATTCCATTCCATCTCATTCCATGCCATTCTGTGCCATTCTAATCCATTCTATGGAGAAGAGGGGTGGGAAGGAGCCACACTCCTGGTGCTTCCCAAAGGAAAGCACTGCCCCAGGGTGGCTTAGGCTCAAGGGCTGTCAAGCTGGAAGCAGCCTTCTCTTGTGCGCTCTTCCCAGTGCATCCAGGATGGGGAATTGGACAGGATGGGAGCTGCTCCTGGGCTATTCCCTATGGCTGGAATCCCTCCTCTGCCTTACTTTTGCCCGACGAAGCAGTGAGCAGCCGTGAGGACCCACTGGGGGGTGATGAGGGACCCCCCGCAGATGTGCGAGGAGCCGGTGCCCCTGGGGAACTGGATGCTGACGATCCATGGCCAGGCGCCCTGCTGCGCATCCACGCCTCCGACGATGCGTGACGTCCCATAGTAATCAGCCATGGGACGGGTACCGCAAGTGCCTCTGGAAGCAGAAGCCCAACACTTGATGGTTAGCGATGAAGGGCGAGCATGGTCCCACCCCATTGGTGCTGCAGGGACAAGGGACCCTATGGGGTGCCCCATAGCTGCGCTGTGCTACCACATGGGGTGATGGCAAGGAAGTGGGGCTCCCCCAATCCCACCATCCCACTGGTGTGCCCCTGGCTGGGAGCAGCAGCATCTCCCTATGGAATAGCAGGAGCCCCGGGGCCTGGTGCCACTCACCCACAGCTGTCCCAGGAGCCTCGCACCAGCCAGGCCGAGGCCAGCAGGATGACGGCACGGAGCAAAGCCATCGCTGCCAGCACCGCTAAGGGTGACAACAAGGAGCTGCAAGCACCACTGCACCCAAAGCACAACTGCCCCAGGGACACGGGTGCTGGGTGCAGGTCCCTTGGAGCTGGTGCTGATGTCATAGAGAGGCAGGTTCCATGGGGGGAGGTTCAGTGGGGAGGGAATGGGGCGTGACCATGAGGGGTTCCATGGTGTGGGGGGGCATGCTGAGACGGGGGTGTTCTGATGGGCTTGGGGTGATTTGAATCCCTATGGGATGCTCTGGAGCCCTGTGGGATGCTCTGCTTGTGGGATGCACTGAATCCGTCTGGGATGCTCCGGAGCTCTGTGGGATGCTCTGGAGCCCTGTGGGATGCTGTGAATCCCTATGGGATTGATTCTCTGCTTGTGGGATGCTGTGAATCCGAATGGGATGCTCTGCTTGTGGGATGCTCTGACTCTGTGTGGGATGCTCTGAATCTGTTTGGGCTGCTCTGCTTGTGGAATGCTCTGAGTCTCTATGGGATGCTCTGGAGCCCTATGGAATGCTCTGAATCCCTGTGGGATGCTCTGGAGCTCTGTGGGATGCTCTGGAGACCTATTGGACGCTATGAATCCCCATGGGATTGATTCTCTGCTTGTGGGATGCTGTGAATCCGTATGGGCTGCTCTGCTTGTGGAATGCTCTGAGTCCCTATAGGATGCTCTGCCTGTGGGATGCTCTGAATACCTATGGGAAGCTCTGCCTGTGGGATGACCTGAATCCCTGTAGGATGTTCTGCTTGTGAGATGCTCTGAAACCCTATGGGATGCTCTGTTTGTGGGATGATCTGAATCCCTATGGGTTGTTCTGCTTGTTGGATGATCTCAATCCCTATGGGATGCTCTGCTTGTGGGATGCTCTGAATCCCTGTGGGATGCTCTGGAGCCCTATGGGATGCTCTGAATGCCTCTGGGATGCTCTGGAGCCCTATGAGATGCTCTGAATACCTCTGGGATGCTCTGCTTGTGGGATGCTCTGAATCCCTCTGGGATGCTCTGCTTGTGGCATGCTGTGGAGCTCCCTTGTGCCACCAGCTCCTTCCCAAGATCCATACACCAGAGAACATCCACACTGCAGCACAGAGGTGTGGGATCATGGAGTCATGGAATCCTGGAGTCATGCAACGGGTTGGGTTGGAGGCACCTTAAAGCTCTTCCAGCTCCAACCCCTTCCATGGGCAGGAACACCTTCCATAGAGCAGGATGCTCCAAGCCCAATCCAACCATGCCCGCTCCCAAGAACACCCCACAAACCCAATTAACTTGGACGGTTTTACCTCAAGGGTTTCAAACCAGTCCAGCCATGTTTGGAAATCAGTGCACACACAGCCAGAATCGTGGAAGCCACCCACTCAGACGGGGACTCTGGTACAATACGGGGACGCCCTAGGAACTGCCCCAGGAACAGAGGAAGAACGTGTCCAGGGGATGGTGGGATTCTTGAAGCTCCTGGGACTGAACGGTTATCGGGGATCCAGATTAAAGGCCCAACTAATTCAAACCCGAGTTTCCTCCTTAGGATATGAAGTAACAGGAGGACAGAGAGAACTTGGAATCGCCGGAAAAGAAGCCCTTTGTCAAACTCCACGACCGTTGACCGTCAAGGAGCTCCGGATGTTCCCGGGAATGACGGTATGGGGCAGACTTGAGATCCACGATTACGGTGTTCTGGTAGGACCACGCTAGGAACTGTTAAAAGGAAACCCTCCCTCTTTGGAACGGACTGATGCAGCAGAGGGGGCTTTTGGAAATTCAGGAAGAGAGCAAATGAGAGCTGCAGCTCTGGGACTTCCGGATGCAAACCAACCCTGTTGGCTGTATTCTGATGGAAAACAAGGAGCAGCCTCGGGGGTCCTGGCTCAGGGACCCTAGAAAAGGGCAGTGGCATCGTTTGCGAAAGAGCTGAATGAAGCGAGCAGAGCACGGCCCGGATGCCTGAGGGCTGTGGCGGCGGTTCTCATGAATACGGAAGAGGCCGCAAACTCTCCTTGGGACAGAAGATGACTGTACTGGTGTCCATGTTGTATCGGCAGCCCTGGAACAGAAAGGAGCCCACTGGTTATCTCCTTCACGGTTTTCAAAGTACCAGGCCACCCCTGTGGAACAGGATGATATAGAAATTGTGGTCACCGATGTGGTGAACCCAGCATCCTTTCTGCAGGAACAATCGACAGAACCACTAACACACGAGTGCTTGGCCACTGGAGAGACTGCGCATTGGAGCCGACCAGATTTGGTTCTTGGTTTACTGATGGGAACCGCTCCATGAAAAAGGGTGATCGAAAGGCAGGATATGCCCTTACCACCACTTGACAGGTAACAGAAGCTAAACCTTTACCAGCAAACCCCTCTGCCCGGAAGGCAGAAATAACAGCATTATCGAGAGCCTGGAACTGGCTAAAGACAAAAGGATCAATATTTGGGCTGATTCTAAATACGCGTTTGGTGTGGTCCATGCACACGGAGCCATCTGGAAAGAACGAGGGCTTTTGAACAGCCAAGGGAAACAGATTAAACGTGCTGCAGAAACTGCTGTTCGGCTGCCTGAGGAAGGAGCTGTTATGTATTGTAGAGGGCATCAACACGGTGACCCTGATCAGGAAATCGGAACTAATTTGGCCGATTTGGAAGCCAAACGAGCATCTGAACAAGGTAAAATCATGTCCTTAATCCCTGACGGCAAACGGACAACTGGGAAATCTGAACCCAGATATTCAAAAGGGGATGAAAAGCTGACTGAAGATCTGAAAAGACAGGAAAACAAAGAGGGCTGGGTTCAGATAGCTGATGGGCCCACTGTAATTGCCTATAATCCACTCTGGAAGCTGGTTCAGGAGCACAATGAAACTCATTGGCTGAAAACAGAAATCAAACTGGGACAATCGGGTGAGGAAGTTCTCTGGGACAGCAGTGGCAAATCGATTTTTCTGAATGACTGAGCAAAGGAGGTTATTGCTATTTGTTGGTGTTCAAAAGAATATTGGGGACAAGAGCGACAGGTTTGGATTTTCCATTTCACCCTTGCAGACCTGGAGACCGGGGTTAAGAAGATTATACCTGTGTACAAAGCAGTGCCACAGGTGTAAGTCGCTGTTCAAACTGCAATCACTCTATGAATATTAGATGGTTTCGCAGTTCAGTGGTGGCCCGTTCCTGAAGGGAAACGATGGGATGGGTTATGCGGAGAAAATGCTCATAATACTCCACCCCGACTGGAAGGGGGCATGCACCTTAGGTGCTGTGGTACCCATTCTTGCTAGTATTGGGTTCACAAGGGGGGGGTTGTTCCATAATCAATGGTTCCTACATAGATCAAAGTGGCAGAATTGAAACAGACCTGGAGGAAATTTGGAACCAAACGGAAATATTTCATGCAATGACCAACGATGATACCTCCTGGGGTTTTGAAGAAATCTGGTGTCGTGGTTTAAACCCTACCACAAAAGCTCGTTCACTCACTCCCCCCCCCCCCTTTTCTCTTTCTCCCTCTTTCTTTCCTTCCCCCCACCCCAACCCTCCCCGCTCCTGGAGGGATGGGGAGGAGAATCGAGAGAATGTAACTCCCACGGGTTGAGGTAAGAACAGCCCAGTAACTAAGGTATAACACAAATCACTGCTGCTACCGCCAACTGATAAGAGAAAATAGCAAGAGAACACGATACCACCGCCGAGCGAGTTCGAGCCCCCCGAAGTGAGACCGTGCCCTTCCGGGTAACTCCCAGTTACATCCTGGGCATGCCGTGCTGTGGTATGGAATACCTCTTTGGCTAGCTTGGGTCAGGTGTCCTGCCTCTGCTTCCTCCCAGCCTCCCCTCGTCCCCGGCAGAGCATGAGGCTCACAAAGTCCTTGGCCAGAATAAACATTATTTGACAACAACTAAAACCAATCGGTGTTATCAGCTCTGTTCCCAGGCTGGAAGTCAAAACACAGAGCTTGCGCCAGTTACTAAGAAGGAGCAAAACGGCTCCTGGTAAACCCAGGACAGGTGTCGTGTGTGTTCCATCAGAAGTGTGCTCCGCACCTCTTGGCTGTAAGCGGTGCAGGATGGCACCACGTTGTAAGCTCAAGCTCTAATCAGCAGAAACATCGGAAGCAAGGAATGTCCCTGTTGTCTGTGCCCCCAAACACACAGGAAAGGAACCACAGGCATCTCCGTAGCTTGTGATTTGAAAGGTTAAAGGGGGGCACTTAAAAACCCAACTGGTTCCAATTAGGGGAGGCCGTTCCAGGACATGGAATGGAAATGCCACGTGGACTTCACTTACCTTGACCCATGGTCTCCTATAGGAATTAGCAGTCAGTGTTTGGACTTGTAAAGACATCAACAGGAGTACAAAAAGGACTGTGTGACCTGAGCACACTTGTTTTGGCTTTAATGAAAGGAAGGGTATAAAAAACACAAGGGTACTCGATATAAAGGCTTCTTGGTGGAATTTGGGTGTTGGGAGAGTCGTGTCTGGCTTTCCCGGTCGGGATCTGTAAATGAAGGAAGAAGGGTGCTTTAAAACACCTTCACCGACAAGAAAAGCACTCCCTGAACAATACGAAATGCCGTGGCTTTCTCTGAAGCTTGCAAGTAGAGAAAAATCACTGAGTAATTATTTTGATTGCCAATTATCTCCACTATTATCCTGCTGTTCTGTTCTCAGTCCCTTCTGAACTCACTTTTGCTGCCCTTTGGAGGATACAACAGCTTCCCCAGCATCCAAAAGAGGGTTATTCATTGATATAGCCTTCAGATTGATGCAGTTTGAATTACAGTATGTTAAGGTGGAAAGTCTGGTCTCCTCGTTGCACCTAAACAGTGTGGAAATCGCTGAAGTGCCCATCTTTGTCCCCAAAATGGGAAGTTTGTAATTGTTACTGTACTGTTGTTAAGATTTAACAGGTGCAAAACCTTTGCAAGTCACTGGTTGTGAATCGTGTGAAACTGCCACGTCCTGCTAAAAAATACTGATTTATTATGCTATTTATTTGATGGGCTTGTCAGATCTATAGCATTTGAATTGTTTTTAACCCTTACATATTACCTAAGGAGTAAATTTAGTCTGTTCACGAAGATGAGACCTCACCCGGAGCATTGTGTGCAGTTCTGGTGTCCTCAACATAAAAAGGACATGGAGCTGTTAGAACAAGCCCAGAGGAGGCCACGAGGATGATCAGGGGCTGGAGCACCTCCCGTATGAAGACAGGCTGAGGAAGTTGGGGCTGTTCAGCCTGGAGAAGAGAAACTGCGTGGAGACCTCAGAGCAGCCTTCCAGTATCTGAAGGGGGGCTATAGGGATGCTGGGGAGGGACTCTTCGTCAGGGACTGTAGTGACAGGACAAGGGGTAACGGGTTAAAACTTAAACAGGGGAAGTTTAGATTGGATATAAGGAGGAAATCCTTTCCTGTTAGGGTGGTGAGACACTGGAATATAACCCCCATTTTCAAGAAGGGCAAAATGGAAGACCCGGGGAATTACAGAGCAGTCAGTCTCACCTCCATGCCTGGTTAAATCTTGGAGCACATTCTCCTGGATGGCATGCTAAGGCACATGAAAAACAACAAGGTGCTTGGTGGCAGCCAGCATGGCTTCACTAAGAGGAAATCCTGCCTGACCAATTTGGTGGCCTTCTATGATGGGGCTACAGAACTGATGGATAAGGGTAAAGCAGTTGATGTCATCTACCTGGACTTGTGCAAAGCATTTGACACTGTCCCACACGACATCCTTCTCTCTAAATTGGAGAGATATCAATTTGATGGATGGACCACTCGGTGGATAAAGAACTGGCTGGACGGCCACACACAAAGAGTTGTGGTCAGTGGCGCGATGTCCGGCTGGAGACCGGTAACGAGTGGTGTCCCTCAGGGATCGGTGTTGGAACCGGTCTTGTTTAACATCTTCGTCGCTGACATGGACAGTAGGATTGAGTGCGCCCTCAGCACGTTTGCCGATGACACCAAGCTGTGTGGTCCGGTTGATACGCTGGAGGGAAGGGATGCCATCCAGAGGGACCTTGACACGCTTGTGAGGTGGGCTGATGCCAGCCTTATGAAGTTCAACCACGACAAGTGCAGGGTCCTACACCTGGGTCGGAGCAATCCCAGGCACAGCTACGGACTGGGCAAAGAAGAGATTCAGAGCAGCCCAAGGAGAAGGACTTGGGGGTGCTGGTCGATGAGAAAATGAACATGAGCCGGCTGCAGTGTGCGCTCGCAGCCCAGAAACCAACCGTATCCTGGGCTGCATCCAACCAGCAGGTGGAAGGAGGTGATCCTGCCCCTCTACTCTGCTCTTGTGAGACCTCACCTGGAGCATTGTGTGCAGTTCTGGTGTCCTCAACATAAAAAGGACATGGAACTGCTGGAACAAGTCCAGAGGAGGCCACGAGGATGATCAGGGGCTGGAGCACCTCCCGTATGAAGACAGGCTGAGGAAGTTGGGGCTGTTCAGCCTGGAGAAGAGAAGCTGCGTGGAGACCTAATAGCAGCCTTCCAGTACCTGATGGGGGCCTATAGGGATGCTGGGGAGGGACTCTTCATCAGGGACTGTAGTGACAGGACAAGGGGTAACGGGTTAAAACTTAAACAGGGGAAGTTTAAATTGGATGTAAGGAGGAAATTCTTTCCTGTTAGGGTGCTGAGGCACTGGAATGGGTTGCCCAGGGTGGTTGTGAGTGCTCCATCCCTGGCGGTGTTCAAGGCCAGGCTGGATGAAGCCTTGTGTGGGATGATTTAGTGTGAGGTGTCCCTGTCCATGGCAGGGGGGTTGGAACTGGATGATCTTGAGGTCCTTTCCAGCCCTAACTATTCTAGGATTCTATGATTCTATGTTTGTGCACATCTCACACACACATGTGCACATCCATGTGTACCCATGCGCCCAGGGATGCTCACACGTGCGCCTCCATCCCTCTACAGCCATGTGCAGCACACATGTGCCTGCCCTCGCACGTGTGTGCCCTGGGCAGATGTACACCCGCGCTGCGGTCCCTGCCCATGGCCGCAGCCCTAGAGCTGCACACACTCATCCACCCTTCCATGGGTGCACCAGGCACAGGCACAGCCACCCTGCTCTGCACACGCGGGCACCCATGGCCAGGGCACCCATGGCCACAGCCCCCGGACAGCCCCAGCATGAGCATGGACAAAGTGGGGTCTGGAGGCACAGGGCTGTAAGGGACATGGGGGTCCACACGGATGCCACCACAAGAGGCAGCCAGGATGAAGCTGGGGGCAGGGGGTCACTGTAGGGATGCTGAGGACAGGGATGGGGACAGCTCGCACAGGCTGGCAGCGAGGTGGCATCTGATGGCTGGGAAAGGCTCCCTGAGTGCTGCAGCACAGGGACAGCAGCCAGGCCCTGCTGGACCACAGCCACCAGCACCGGGACACCGACAGCATCCGGACAGGGACGGTTGTGGCAACAGTCATGGGTGCGACCTGTGGGCACCCAGAGGCACTGCTTGCAGTGGGGCACAGTGGTGGCACTGGGGCAGCGCTGAGGGCCAACCTCTTGCTGCCGCATCCCCATTTAACCCAAGAAGTTCACAGAATCCCAGAATCCCAAGGGTTGGAAGGGACCTCAAAAGATCATCTAGTGCAACCCCCCTGCAAGAGCAGGGTGACCTACAGTACATCACACAGGAACTTGTCCAGGCGGGCCTTGAATATCTCCAATGTAGGAGACTCCACAACCCCCCTGGGCAACCTGTTCCAGTGCTCTGTCACTCTTACAGTAAAGAAGTTCTTCCTGATGTTAACGTGGAACTTCCTATGCTCCAGTTTACACCCATTGCCCCTTGTCCTAGCACTGGATATCACTGAGTAAAGCCTAGCTCCATCACCCTGACACCCACCCTTTACATATTTGTAAACTCTGATGAAGTCACCCCTCAGTCTCCTCTTCTCCAAGCTAAAGAGACCCAGCTCCCTCAGCCTCTCCTCATAAGGGAGGTGTTCCACCCCCTTCATCATCTCCGTGGCTCTGCGCTGGGCTCTTTCAAGCAATTCCCTGTCCTTCTTGAACAGAGGGGCCCAGAACTGGACGCAATATTCCAGATGCGGCCTCACCAAGGCTGAGTGGAGGGGGAGGAGAACCTCTCTTGACCTACTATCCACACCCTTTCTAATGCCCCCTAAGATGCCATTTGCCTTCTTGGCCACAAGAGCACATTGCTGGCTCATGGTCATCCTCCTGTCCACCAGGACCCCCAGGTCCCTTTCCCCTTCGCTGCTTTCCAGCAGGTCAACCCCCAACCTCTGCTGGTCCATGGGGTTGTTCTTCCCCAGGTGCAAGACTCTACGCTTGCCCTTGTTGAATTTCATCAAGTTTCTCCCCGCCCAACTCTCCAGCCTGTCCAGGCCTCGCTGAATGGCAGCACAGCCTTCGGGTGTGTCAGCCACTCCTCCCAGTTTTGTGTCCTCAGCGAACTTGCTGAGGGTGCACTCAGTTCCCTCATCCAGGTCCTGGATGAAAATATTAAACAGCACCGGTCCCAGCCCCGACCCCCGAGGGACTCCACTAGTCACAGACCTCCAGCTAGATTCTGCGCCATTGACCACAACTCTCTGCCTTCTTCCTTTCAACCAGTTCTCGATCCACCTCACTACTTGATCGTCAAGCCCACACTTCCTTTGCTTATCTATGAGGATGCTGTGAGAGACAGTATCAAATGCCTTACTGAAATCAAGAAAAACCACATCTACCGCTCTACCTTCATCCCTCCACCTAGTCACTTCCTCATAGAAGGCTATAAGGTTGGTCAGACGTGACTTCCCCTCATAAAACCATGTTGGCTGTTCTTAATGACCCCCTCATCCTTGATATGGCTAGAGATGGAGTCAAGAATAAGTTGTTCCATCCCCTTTCCAGGGATGGAGGTAAGGCTGACCGGTCTATAACTACCCGGGTCCTCCTTCTTGCCCTTCTTATAGACTGGTGTGACATTTGCCATCCGCCAATCCTCAGGCACGTCTCCCAGCACAGCCCCCTCTTAATGAGGCAAAGGAAGCAGGAGCAGGCTGGAAGGTTTAAGTGGAGGCTTCCAGGCTGGGAGCAGGCAAAGGCGAAGGCGCCGCTGCCAGGCAGGAAAGGGCAGGAGGAGCCGGTGCCCCCGGTCCCCACGGGACTGCAGCACACCCGGAGCCACGGCCCCTCCGTCCTGCTCCCACCACACTTGCCCATCTTGGAGGGTGGCTACGAGGAGCTGGTGCAGGCAGCCAGATGTGTGCCAGCGCCCACGTGTGCCGGAGCCCACATGTGCCTTGGCAAGGCAGCAAAGGGGGTCAGGGGGTGCAAGGGACAAGTGCGGTCCCAGGGTAGGGATGCTCAGAGCTCTCTGCCCCAGGCCTGGGGCTTTGCAAGCAGCCGGAGCAAGGGGGACACAGAGAGCAGGGCGGCAGCAGCAGGGTTTTAGCAAGGGGGGAACAGCACCGAAGCACCCAAAGCAGCAGGGGCTGGGCCTGCACTCCAGGACACGGCCCAGGCTGGACGCCCCCAGCACAGCAAAGGGGCAGAAGGCACCCGCAGGAACCCCTGCATGAGCGGGGAAGCCACGATGGAGCTCAGCCCCAGGAGCAAGGGCCTTTGCCAGGCCCAAACCCAGCTCCCCCCAGGAGGGGGGCAAGAAGAAGCAGCCGATGTCTCTGCTCAGCCCTCTGCTTTGAACCAAACTATTTATGAACGACAATAAATCATCTGCTGCAAAACACATCCAGGGCTGGGCTGGGAATGGGGGACAGGGAAAGGGGGACAGGGAATGAGGACAAGGAATGGGGGACAGGGAATGGGGACAGGGCAGGGACTTGGGGGTGACTGTGAGCAGAAGAAACACTTAAGGGGAGCGCTGTGGGGCTGCAAGGAGGACGCAGAGGAAGGAAGAAATCTGGTAACTGGGTTAGGGACACGGGGAGGGATCCGGGAGCCGTCAGCGCAAGAGCTTCATTGGCTGGGGGCGGGCGCAAGGGGTTGGGGACAGTTCCTTGGGTCTCCTCCTGCTGCCCTTCCGGGTGCTGTTCCCCCAGCGAGGCTCTGAGGAAGACAAGAGCAGAGAAACAGATGAGGCAGCTCCTGGGCAACAGCAGCAAACCCAGAGCCCCTCCTGAGGAGGATCCAAGCCTCCTCCTGATTGGGAGAAAACTCCAGGAACAAACTTGCCAGCAAAGTTTTCAAGCTGACAAGCAGGTATTCTTTATTGCGGCGCCGGGAGACACGGGGGAGAGCTCCTCCTAACGTGTGTCTCTCTGTTGCTCCACAGGCTGTCCTTATCTAGTCCCTGGGCACACATACATTACGTCGTTTTCCAGAAAGCTCCCCGCATGCGTACAGAATTGTGGCGGTGGTCTCTGAGGGTCGTTTACTTCCTCCAACAATCTTCATCACTTCTGGCAGCCTTTGGAGCATGCGCAGTAGATGCTCATACCAGTTTAATTGGTTCGTTAGCACAGGAGACATAATAATCCTCCTATCCTCCTACTTATCAGTTAGTTTAACTGTAGCCCATCCTGGACACCTGCCATTCCCAGATACTCCTTATCCCTGTGTCCTTTTCTGTCCTTTTGCAAATTCTTTTGCAACATTTTATATATTACCATTACCATCAAAAGTCTTTTGAAATAATTTCCCGTTTCTACTTGGCGCTTAATTTCACTCCTTTTCCAGTCTTTATAATTTATCATAGCATTTACAACACCAGAGAGAACATTGTATCATACCACAAGTAATCAATAGTAAAATAATTAACACCAATATAGCTGCAACCAGTTGCCTCAACCAGGAGAGATCAGGTAATCATGAAGTTAACCCTTTCCATATTTTTTTTCAAAACCCCAGGAGGTGTCATCCGTGGCCATTTCATGAAATATCTTAGTTTGTTTCCAAATTTCCTCCAGATCTGTTTCAATTCTGCCACTTTGGTCTATATAGGAGCAACAGCTTTCACTGATTATGGAACAAACCCCTCCTTGTGATGTCAATAACATGTCTAGAGCCATTCGGTTTTGTAATACCACCTTAGATAGGCTAGTTATCTCTCGTTCTGCCTGGATTATATCAATGTTTTTACTTTCCATTTCCTCTATGGTTGCTGAGATATTTATAATTCACTTATTCCCAAAGATAGAATTAGCCCTCTTACAAAACTATGAAATGCAGTGTGCTGTTCAATAATAGGGTTAAACCCTTGCTTAATCTGTTTAGCAAAATTGGGTATTACAGCACCTAAGGTGCATGCCCCCGTCTAGTTGAGGGCTAGAGTCTTATAAGCATTTTCTCCACATAACCAATACCATCCTTTCCCTTTAGGAATGGGCCACCACTGAATTATGATACCATCTATATTAATAGTGTGATTGCGATTTGAATGGTGACCTACATCTGTGGCATTTAAACAAGCATGATCTCCTACCCTGGTTCCCAGTGTAATACATCTTTGTGCACAGGTGTAATATTTATTACCTGCATTAAGATTAACTATTCCAAATTTTAACTTTTCCTTCGAATACAGATTGCTAGTGTTCACCCACAAATTTGTCCATGAGACAGTGTTAGGAATTGGAACTCCAATTAATGGGAGATCCAGGCTTTCTCCTGATTTAGGCAACTGTGCACAAACCCAACAGTCAGTACGATTGAAAACCTTAGTGATATTCTGCACTAATTTCAGGTGTAAGTTCTGGTCCCAAGCTTGTGCTCCGGTTATCATATGAGTCCTAATTGTGACCGACGCAATTTCATACGCAAGGGTCCTGAAGGTTTGACCTGCCATGTCTTCTCTGGCTCTGGTGCTTTCTTTATTCTTGAGTAATGCATTCAAGCAGGTTGTTCCTTTATCTTCACTGCTGTAAAGGTGGTCAGTAATCTCTGGTACGGTCCGCTCCACTTCTCCTGTAGAGGATCTCCAGAAAAATTCTTAACATAAACCCAGTCTCCAGATCTGAAAGGGTGGATCGGATAATCCAAACCTCTTGCTCTTGTCCCTACTATTCTCTTATTTATCTCTTCCAATTGTTTTCCTAAATTAATCAAAAACTGTCGTAGATAGCCTTCTCTCACTTTCTGAAGACTTTCCCCTGTAAACTGGGACTGATATCGTCTTCCATACAAAATCTCAAATGGGCTAACCTCTTCTTTCGACCGAGGTTTAGTTTGAATTCTTAATAGAGCCAGTGGTAACGCCTGGTACCAATATAAATTTGTTTCCGGACATATTTTACTAATCTGTTTAATCAGATGGTTCATCTTTTCTACTTACCCACTGGCCTGAGGCCTGTATGGAACACGTAGTTGCCAATCAATTTCAAATTTTTTTGCTAATTTCTTGTGACAATTTTGCACTAAAGTGTTAACCTCAGTCTGAAGAAATTGCCTCTGGTACTCCAAAACGAGGTATGATCTCGTTAAATAATATTTTAATCGCTTGTCTTGCATTATTTATCCTACAAGGGAATGCTTCTGGCCAGCCTGAAAAAGTATCCTTTAACACCAACAAATATTGATAACCTCCTTTTCTTGATAATTCAGAAAAATCTGTTTGCCACTGCTGTCCCAGATAACTTCCTCTCACAATTGTCCTAATTTGATTTCTATTTTCACTTTTAGGATTATTCTTAAGACATAGCTGACATTGTTTTGTCACTTACTGAACTATAGTATATAGATTTCTTCCTACAATTTGTTTGTTTAAGTGTTTATACAAAGAGTTACTATCACAATGAGTTTTATTATGTTCCTCCTGAACTAACTTCCAGAGTTGGTTATATGGGGTTACAATTCTCCCATCAGGTATCTGAACCCCACCCTCTTTATTTTCCTGTCCTTTTAGATCTTGAATCAATTTTCTATCCTCTTTTGAATACCTAGGTTTAGATTTCTCAATTGTTAGTTTGCCATCAGGGATTAAGGACATGATTTTAGATTGTTCAGCTGCTCGTTTGGCTTCAAAATCGGCCAAATTATTTCCAATTTCCTGATCAGAGTCACCTTGATGTCCTTTACAGTACATAATAGCTACTTGTTCAGGTAGCTGAACAGCTTCTAGTAATTGTAGAATTTCTGTAGCATGTTTAATCTGTTTCCCTTGTGTATTCAAAAGTCCTTGCTCTTTCCAGATAGCACCACGTGCATGGACCACACCAAATGCGTATTTAGAATCAGTCCAAATATTTATCCTTTTATCTTCAGGCAGTTCCAGGGCTCTCGTTAATGTTATTATTTCTGCCTTCTGGGCAGAGGTGTTTGCTGGTAAAGGTTTAGCTTCTATTACCTGTGAAGTGGTGGCAACGGCATATCCTGCCTTTCGTTCACCTGCTTTCGTTCATGAAGCTACTACCTCAGTAAACCGAGAATCAGCGCCTTCCAGAGGTTTTTCTCTCAAGTCTGGTCGGCTCAAATACACAGTCTCTATGGTGGCCAAGCAATTGTGTGTTAGTAGTTCTGTCAGTTGTTCCTGAAGAAAGGATGCTGGATTCACCACATCGGTGACCACAATTTCTATATCATCCTGTCCCACAAGGGTGGCCTGGTATTTTAAAAACCGTGAAGGAGATAACCAGTGGGCTCCTTTCTGCTCCAGGACTGCTGATACTGCATGGGACACTAGCACAGTAATCTTCTGTCCCAAGGTGAATTTGCGAGCCTCTTCAATATTTATGATGACTGCGGCCACAGCCCTCAGGCATCCGGGCCATCCTTTGCTCGCTTCATCCAGTTGTTTTGAAAAATATGCCACTGCCCTTCTGTATGGTCCTAGTTTCTGAGCAAGGACCCCCAAGGCTATTCCTTGTTTTTTATAGGAATATAGCCTAAAGGATTTAGTCACATCCGGAAGTCACAGAGTTGCAGCTCTCATTGGCTCTGTTTTTAAATTTTTAAAAGCCCCTCTGCTGTATCAGTCCGTTTTAAAGAGGGAGGGTTTCCTTTCAACAGTTCATACAGTGGTCTTACCAGAGCACCATAATCATGGGTCCAAAGTCTGCACCCATCCGGTCATTCCCAGGAATGCCTGGAGCTCCTTGGTGGTTGACGGTCATGGAGTCTGACAAATGGCTTCTTTTCTAGCAGCTCCAAGTTCTGTCTGTCCTCCTGCTATTTCATATCCTAGGTAGGAAACTCAGGTTTGGATTAGTTGGGCCTTTCATTTGGATACCCAATAACCATTCAGTCCCAGAAAATTGAATAATTCCACTGTCCACTGGATACACTCTGCCTTTGTTTCTGTAGCAATTAATAGGTCATCCACATATTGTAACAGAGTCCCGTCTGAGTAGGTGGCTTCTGTGATTCTAGTTCTCGTGCTAGCTGATTTCCAAACATTGCTGGACTGTTTTAAACTCTTTAGTTAATACTGCCCAAGTTAACTGAGTTTCCCTTTCTGTGTCAGGATTTTCCCATTCAAAAGCAAATAACTTTGGCTTTCTTTGGCCAATGGTAAGCAAAAGAAAGTGTCCTTTAAGTCCAGGACGGCAAACCATTTCTGATTATTATTCAGTTTAGCCAATAAGTCATACAAATTAGCTACTACTGGACGAATATACTCTGCTGTTTTGTTGATTGCCCTGAGATCTTGAACCAATCTGCACCTTTTGCCATCATATTCCTTTAGTGTCCAGATAGGAGTGTCATATTCCAAGTCACATTCAATTAATAATCTATATTTTAAAATGTATCAGTGATCGTTGATTCCCTTTGATCTTCTAATTTTGAGGGATATTGTTTTATTCTAATTGAGCAAGGCTCCCCCTCCTTTTTATTGACACTTTAAGAGGCAAAGCATTTTTCGCCTTACCTGGAACTTCAGGTGCCCATACTCCCAGATATACCTGATTAAGTTTTTCTTCTATTGCAGGGAGGTCCTCCTGTTTGCTTTTCTGCTGAATTAAAGATAAACTCAAAACTGCAATTAATTGATTATTTTTAACTCTAAATTCCATTTTGCCTTCTTTAAATGTTGCTTCTCACCCTAATAAAGATTTTAGAGAATTTGGCATGCATAAAAATTTATGCATTCCTATTTGTTTTCCCAATTTGTACTTTAAAGGTTTCAGAAAGAATGCTTCACTTTTTTTTTTCCTGGGGGCCAGTAGCTCCCACATCTGTAGCGAATTCTTTTCTCTCTGATTTAATACCAAATAACTTGCTCCTGTAATTGCTAAAATTCCACTTTATTTCCTCTAGTCTCTAGTTTTAATTTAACCAGTGGATCTGGTAAGGTAGATTCCCCAGGTCCCCGTCAGTCTAGTTGCAATTCAGTCACCGGATCCACCCCATGGCACTGCCCCCCCACCCAGGGCAGTCTCACTTCCAGCGTCCAAACTCCCCACAGCCCGCACACCGATCCGCTTCCACAGAAGAAGAGCCCACTCCCCCACCTCTGCCCGACATCCCTCCTCCCAGGCTCAAACACAGGAGCTGCTCGAGCTCCCCTCCTTTCCCCCTTGGTTTTCCCTTTTGTTTTTTATCTCACAGTTGCTCACCCTGCTCTGCAGAGGCTGCAGGTGCCTGCCTCTGCAACAGCACTTCTGCTTTAACCCTTTCCTAACTCTGAATGTGAATCTGCCGCTTTTTGCCAGTGGCAGCAATCTCTTCCTCCTTATCAATATCAGATAGGACAGGTGCAGAGGGTGCTCCTCTCAGAGGTACCTGTGACACATACTTTTCCAACCTACCTTCCTGATTACTGTTTTTTAACTTTAAACATCTTTCCCCAATATCACAGGCTGAACAGCATCTCTCCATCTTAACTTTCAGTTTTTCCCTGTCCTTTTCCAAAGCGAAAATTAAGGGATCTGGCAGAGCTATATTAATTCTGCATTCAGTCCCTCACTCCACGTGGTTTCTTAAAGTGAAAAACACATCTGCATACATTACTTCATCCCATATTCCTTGCCACCTCAAAACAACATTAATTGTAACAATATATCATAGTTCAGAGTTCCATTTTCAGGCCATTTTCCCTGATTTTCCAAAATATACAAAGGCCACCATCGGTTACAATATTTTACCAATGTTTTCTTATTTACCGAGCCCCCAGGAGACCCTCCAAGTTACTTCCAGTGTGCCAAAATGCACCCTAAAAGACTCTTTTTCAAGATCTCTTCACTCTGCTGACTTTCCATTATCAGTCTCACATTCACACACACACACGGGATCCCACAGACACACTGCACACAGTTACAACACTGGAGACAGAGACTAAAATTCTATCAAACAAACAACAGTTAATAACACAGTTATAGCATCCTGTCACCAATACCAAAGCACACGACCAAAATCCTTAACGTAACAAGCCACAAAATAAATCAAATACCAACAAGATCCAAAACCATTTCCACAAGACACCCCCTGCGTCTTGTAGGACCCAAACCACAAGAAGCCCCCTGCTTCTTGTGGGTGTATACCAAACGGACGCTAGCAGCCGGGTATTCGCCTTTACCCACGAGATTTCCTATCTCGATTTACGGAAGGCTTCCAAACCTTGCGTACGCTTACCAAACCAACCCAATTACCAATGCAGTCTTTATGCAAGATGCCCCTGCACCTTACAGACCATACAAAAGAAAAGAATACCTTTGATGAAGATGGTCCTTGTCTGCTCCTGCAGTGATCCGAATGAGTCGAGGGGTCCCTCCGGGAAAAATTCCCGAGGGCCCTAGGGAGCCCTGTCCTCAGTGGGTCCTGCAGCCGAGCAGAGAGGGTCCCATCTGGGTCGCCAGATTGATTGGGAGAAAACTCCAGGAACAAACTTGCCAGCAAAGTTTTCAAGCTGACAAGCAGGTATTCTTTATTGCGGCGCCGGGAGACACGGGGGAGAGCTCCTCCTAACGTGTGTCTCTCTGTTGCTCCACAGGCTGTCCTTATCTAGTCCCTGGGCACACATATATTACATCATTTTCCAAAAAGCTCCCCGCATGCGTACAGAATTGTGGCGGTGGTCTCTGAGGGTCGTTTACTTCCTCCAACAATCTTCATCACTTCTGGCAGCCTTTGGAGCATGCGCAGTAGATGCTCATACCAGTTTAATTGGTTCGTTAGCACAGGAGACATAATAATCCTCCTATCCTCCTACTTATCAGTTAGTTTAACTGTAGCCCATCCTGGACACCTGCCATTCCCAGATACTCCTTATCCCTGTGTCCTGCTCTTCTAGCCTGTTTTTCTTAAAACTCTGTCAACTATAACAATTTATCTTGCACAAGAATGCTCAGTGTGTTCTCCAGCTGCACTCTATTTTTTTTCTATGTACCATGCACTTTAGTAATTTTCCATTGCTACTGTTACAAAGCCATCAAACTTAGCATTACTTAAAACTGATTCTAAAGGTTTTTATATTCCATTTTGTGATTTTCTGTCCCCCTTGTTTCACTCCTTCCCACCCCTCTCCAAGGGCCCTTCCCAAGGCTGTGGCTGCAGCCAGGAACAGCAAACCCCAAACGGCCTCTTCCAGCAGCACCAAACATCCCATTCCCAGGTGTTTGCCCCCCCAGACTAGAACGGGGCTGGCACAGCAGCAGCTCGCCGAGGCAGGGAGCACTCCCAGCGCCCATCACGCTGCAGGGAAAGGGCTTCCCTGGGTGCCTGCCTGGGTGCGGAGGAGCACAGGGCTCACCTGGGATGCGGGAGGGCTGCACACAGCTCTTGCTGCTGCGCTGCAGTTGGGCAGTGCAGCTCTGGAGCCCCCCCGGGCAGGGCAGGGAGCCGCTGGCAAAGAGAAAGGGACCATTTCAAACCCGCAGGGCTCAGGGCAGAGGCCCCCCTCATCCCCAGCTGGCACAGGGGAGGTGGCACAGACACAGGCAAGGATGGGGGCTCGAGCCCCAGCGGGGAGCAGAGGCAGGAGCTGCCTGCACGGAGCACTGAGGGGCACAGGGGGCTGGTGCCTGTCTCACCTCTCCACTCGCCTCCGCTTCAGCGCAGGTGCTTTGGGGATGGAGGAGCTCTTCATGGCCAGCGCTGGGATGGGGGCTCTGTAGCCAAGGAAAAGAGGGTCAGCGCCAGGGGATTCCCCCAGGCTGCAGGGCCGCAGATCCCCAAACGCACACTGAGCCCATCCAGGGCAGCACTTACCTAGGCATGAAGGGGCCCTCCTGCTTTGCTTGCTGGCACTGCCTCTTCTCCCTGTCCAAGCACTCTGAGTGGCGGACGGGAAGGGGCCCGATGGCGCTGGGGGATCTGCTGTCCGGGCAGACCTCAAAGGTCACATTGAGCTCATGGGCAGGCGGGGAGCACAGGTTCTGGGCAGCTGACACTGCCGGGGGCACACGGCTTTGGGGGACTGGTGCTGGGCAGGATTTGGGGGTGTAACCCAGTGGCACCGGGGAGCCAGGGGATGCTGGAGCTCCTGCTTCAAGCCAGGAAGTGCCAGGGCTCTCCGGACTGGGAATCTCCGCTGCCTTCCCACATCCCTGCTGCCGTTTCAATTGCCTCTTGACGCTGCGGCGAGGTCCTGATGGGGAGGCACTGCCCAGCCCAGACTTCCTGCTCTCAATCGGGCTGGAAGCCATGAGCACACGGCCGGAGAACGGAGCAGGCTGCTGCAGGCACTGCGGGGTGGGGCTCAGCACCGGGGCACCGCACACGGTGACAGATGCCTCATCTAAAGCAGCAGGAAAGAAGCAGTCACCCCTCTGCCTGCAGCTCCCAGGAATGCCCGGAGCTCAGGGCATCCCCCTCTCCTCCAGCACCGCTCACTGGACTCTGCCCAACAAGCCCCACGGCAGTCATTTCCCAGCGGGGGTTTCCACCAAACCACATTAAACCCAGAGGAAAAGAGCCAGCACAAGGAATCCTGCCCCTGGCAGCCCAAAGGCACCAGCCTGCTCCCAGAGCAACTGCCTGTGGCAATGCCTGAGCTCTCCCAGGAACATGGGGTCTGCGCAGCCCACAGCTCGGCTGCTGGGTCCATGTGTTCGCAAGGAGGATGAGGAGGAAGAGCTCAGGCCTGGGCACACGTAGGCCGAGGACACAGCCAGGGTGACTTGGGCAAACGAACCACGGAGACAAAGGAGAGGGGCCAGCACCGACTGTCCCAGATCCAAATCCTCACCATCACAGCTCCACTTCGTCCTCTTGGCTGGGGGGGCCTCGCTGAGCTCTGCAGACCTGCTCAGAGGCCCGGCTTGCTCAGGGCTCCCACCAGTGTCCTGAGGGACCAGCTGGGCCAGTTCCTCAAGCACGAGGACCAAGTCAGGGGTGAGGAGGTTGGCAGCCTTCAGGACGGAACAGAGCTTCCGGATGCCACTCAGGCCAGAGGCCACAGGCCTGGGGACAGAGACAGGAACCAGTGAGCAGGAGACTTGAGCCAGTGTCACCAGGAACAGAGGCTCAGCACCACCAGCATCACCTCCGAGACACCAGCTCAGGTGGGGCAGGGCCCATTAGCAGAGCTCTGGGGGAAGAGAAGCCAATGGAAGCTGCGAGGTGCCCAAATGACAATCACTTGCTGGAGAAGAGCGAGCTGTGCGCTCAGCGCCTGCTTACAAGGGACCAGCCGCCACCTACAGACTTTTTGCTGCCCTTCAGGCACTCGATAGCTCGGCTGGAGACAGATCCAGGCCCACACCAAGGGCGGCTTCCCCCAGGAGACCTTTCTAAAGAGGTTCATTCTGCCAAGATGCTCGGGCAGAGCCATGAGCAGATGGTGCTGGGGGAGCCCTGCCAGGGCAGGACCCGGGGGAGCCAAGGCTGCAGCAAAGACTTCAGAGGCAATTTCAGAACCAACAACACACACTTAAGGCTCCAGCAGTTGCTGTGCCTGGAAACCTTCGCAGCTGGCATTTCCAGCAGAGATTATTCCATGGGATTAGATCCCAGGAGCCAAATCCCTTCTTGTACAGGGCAGGCAGTCATCTGAAAGCAAAGATGTGGGCCCGCCTTCATCTAGACCATGCCCAGGCTGGTTACGTGCAACAGCAGGGTGGACAGTCCACCTTCCCCAGGCAACCAAGAGGACACAGGGAGGGCAGGAGGACACTCACTTCTCTGTGCAGTGGCCGGACAGCCCCTGCAGTTTACTGCTTCCACCAAGCCTTGGCTGCTTCAGTCCCAGCCGCAGATCTGCCCGAAGGGATGCTCTGGGTCTGCTGGCAGGCATTGCCTCTGGAGCCTGGAGCAATCACCCAACATTCCTTACCCATCCAGCCCAGGGTAGCCCACATTTGAGCTGAGTTTGGTCCCCAAGATGCTTGTTCCCTGGGAAGTTAAGGGGTTTCGCTAGCAAACCACAGCCCAGCACGTGCTGAGCCAGGACACATGGACCCGCCGAGCTCCTGCCACCGCCCAGCAGGCCCAGTGCATCCCGTGAGAGCCCCAGCTTCTTCTGGGCCCTGCTCATCACGCCAAGCCCTCCTGTGCTGCCCATCCCTCCTCTCACCTCGCCCTCCAATTCCAGCTGCATCTGAACAGGCAAACCAGCCTGCAGCTCCTGCTGCTCTCCATCATTCTCCCCCTCATCATCGAGGGCCAAGCATGTCTTTGGGACAGCTTCCTCCAACCTACAGAAGCCAGAGAAGCCGGCACTGAGCCAGAGAAGATCCTCTGGTGAAGCACCATTTTGCATGACAAGTCTTGGGATGGATCAAACACAAGACTGGGCCTTTGCAACCCAGCGTCCCTTGGTGCTTGCGTGCTCTGCTCCAGCAGGTTCAGAACCAAACCCGACCACAGTCGAGATGATGCTGCACACCAGCGGCTCCTCTGCTTTCTGACAGGCACTAGGCTCTTACCAGCACTAAAACCCTGCAGGCTCCTTGACACAGGGGACACCAGGAGGTCACACACAAAAGCTCTCTTGCTTCTTTTCCCCCCAGCCTCACCTGGGCAGCTCCACTGGGCTCACGCTGGAGGGAGCCTGGGGCCCTGCTGCCTGCTTCTCTGCCTCTCGGGCAGCATCCTCATAAGCACGAAGCTTTGCCCGCAGCTCTGCCACCTGCAAGGAAGGATCCTCTGTTTGCTCAGATGGTTTTATGACCCCTGGAGCTCAGAGGTTTGCATCCCAAACAGACCATAGCTGAAGGCAGAGCCCTGCCCTCCCCACCAGCATCTCACCTCCCCTTTCAGCTGCTCACACATCTCCACATATCCACAGACGTGGGAGGCAGAGCTGCGCGTGCTCTTCAGCTGCAGAGACAGGGACGAGACAGAGGTTAAAGAAGCACTGGGGCAGCACATACCCTCTCCTGACACCGGAGCAGGGCAGCTCCTCAGCCTCCTCCAGGATGCAGGGTCCCCATGGAGCCCCGGGCTGCCTGCAGCAGACACAACCTGCACTCAGGGACCTACTGCCACAGTCACAAGCCTTTCTAGGCTCTGGGCCGGGGAGCTTTAGCAGAAGCCTAGGCACACACTGTCTGCAGCTCCATCAGCTGCTTTCTGCCCAGAGCAGCACCCCAGGGCTGGAAAACTCACGCTGGGTAAGGGAGGCTCCCACTGATCTCCCCCAGCACGCAGCAGACTCCCTCCCATCCATCAGCAGCTCCCAAACACACAACGCATCACCACCACCACCACCAGCTCCTCACTGACAGCTTGATCTCCTTGGCCCTGCTGGCATACTTGAGTGTGTTGTAGGTGTCCTCATAGGCCAGCACAGAGGCGCTCACCGCCGCCACCATGACGCTGCGGCAGTTGCCACCCAGGCAGTCCTTCAGCAGGCGCGTCAGCTTGCTGTCCCGGTACGGGATGTGGCTTTGCTTGCTCTGTAGCAAGAGATCCAGGACCTGCTCAGCTCTTGGCCCTTGGGCACTCAGCTCCTAACCCTGAGGCACAAGGGGATGGCTGCGCTCACCCCCAGCACCAGCAGCACTGACACTTGAGGACACGGCTCACATTCAGCCAGCCCAGGGAGCCAGAGCCCAGCAGGGCCATGTGGGGAACAGCGTTACCTTCGCATCAGCCAAGGCGTTGATGACGTTGATGAGGGCCAGCAGCGAGCGGTTGATGTTGGCCCCTCCCGCAGCCGCTCTCCCCCGGTGTTGGCGACCGACGCCCGCTCTGAGCCTGCCAGGTCGATCAGGCTCATCTTGGCCACCTTCAGACCCCGACTGAGGCTGCCAGTGCAGTCGTGCTGCTTCACATGGATCTGTGAGGACAGACATGGGTGAGGCCGCAGCTCCACAAGGCTCATGGGGGCCGTGGCTGGAGGCGGCTCAACAGCAGGGCAAGAGGCTGATGTTTAGAACAGGATGGCCAAGTGGATCGTGTGGGCTGTGGGGCAGAGAGGAGCCTGACACGCCAAGAAGAGAAGCCAAAACCTCAGTGAGGGGACAAACAGCAAAACCATGGAAGGGGTCCTGCAGGAAGTGACAGAGCTGTGGAAAATAATCAGCCTCTCCTATGCGTGGTGCACAAGCAGGGCAGAGCCGGCTGGGTCTCCAAAGGGCAAAACACCACCCACAGCCCCAGCACCAGCGGATTTTGTCAGACTCAAAGCACCAGTGGGGGGGCTACAAGCCCTCAAAAGAAGGGGCTCTCTGTGCCCCCTTGCAGGCATCAGCCAGGGCTTTCAGTGCTGAGCCCAGATCCCAGCTGGTAAGGGCGAGGAGGGACACAGCCACCAAGACTCATCTGGCAGCATCCTTCCTCTTCTGCATCCCGGAAGGTCTCCCTGGAGAATGCAAATACTTTCCCCACAGCCTTCAAACACACTCAGCCCCCAAGGAACAACGCCTGCACAGACTGGAGATGCCATGGAAGTGCTGGAGCCCACTGACAGGTCCTGCATCCTCACCCGACTGTGGCTCGCCTGCCAGGAGGCAAAGCTGGAAGCGGGAAGGGCACATTTCCAGCACAGCGAATGGATTCACAGCAGGCAGCAATCCAGCACCCCCCAACAAACCCAGCTGGGATGCCAGCTGGAAAAGCATCCAGACACCTGGACTTCCCCCTGGAAGCAGCCACGGGGGAGACACCAGGTTTAGACTGAAACTGCAGTCAGAGCCCTCCGTCTGCGCACGCAGCCGTGACCGCCCTGCTCATTCAGGAGAGGGCCCGGCTGCAACTGAAACCAACTGGCAGGTTTGCACAGGAGAGCACCAAGAAACTGGGGAGCCAATTCACAGAGCCCCTGCGGGAGGGCAATTCCCAGCTCAGTGCCAAGGAAGACACCATGGAGGAGACAGCCTGCTCCAGGCACCCTTTGCTATGGCTCAGGTTTCAGGGACAGCTCCCACACCTTGAGTCAACAAGAGTGAAAAGCACACAGTGAAGTTTCAGCCCCAAGAGACAGAACACCAAGCTGAGAGCATGGAGCTGCCTGGGAGGCGTGGCCACCAGCATGACCAGTACCTCCCATTCTGCAGCAGCATGGCCAGGGCCCTGCTCAGACCCATACCTCTGTTTGCAGGGCTACAACCACTCTGCTTTACCCCATGGCACATGAGGAGCAGGGGCAGGAACCCCAGGCCTGGCATGGCCTTGCTTCCTCGTCTCTTTTTAAGCACAAACCCCTGTGACACTGCAGCCACCAGCCCTCACCTGGAAGATGGCATGCGAGCGGGAGGAGACAGCGTTGGCGTCAGTGGGATGCTGCGTCCGGTTTCTGTTGCCATTGGCCAACATCTCCAGAAGCTGCTCTGCTGAGGCAGGCTGGGAGAGAACAGGGAGAGGGATGATACCAGTGTGCCCCATCTGCAGGCACAGACACAACCCGACCCAGAGCACCCACAACTCTGGCATCCTGCAGCACCATGGGCTTCGTTTCAGCTCAGGCTCATGTTTGCTGCCAGCCAGGAGCTGTGCAGGTGGCACCCCCCTATCTTCAGACACCCCCATCTCCAGCACACGTCTGCTTTCAGAGCTGGTGGGGTGCAGCACTGCCCGTTTTTATACCTGGTGTGCCCATTTTAATACCTACCTGGTGGAAGGAGAGGCCCTGAACCACAGCTCCTCGCTCAGGATCCTCCCGGATGGCTGGCGGTCCCTTGGGCTCCAGCAGGTCATAGATCTGTTCGTTGTACACCTGAAGCAGGGAACTCACTGTAAGGCCGAGGTTTGGCTCCCCAGTGGTGAGCAGGGAGAGGAGCTCTGTAGCCCAGGGTCACACATGACCTCGTGTCCCACTCCCAACACCCCCTCCAGGACATCACCCAGAGCCGCTGATGGTGCCCTAGGGGACAGCTCAGGAGGGCTTTCAGAGCAACGCACTTGGCCATAGCTCCTCTAAAGCCTTTCCAGCCAGGAACCCCTCATTGCTGCGTGCACCGTGGCAAGGAGGAGAAAATGCCCCGATTCCAGACAGGAGAAACCAGGAACACCAGTTCATTGAACTGGCAGGCTGAGCATGCTTCCAGCTGGGCTCTAGGGCTGCCCTGGGGACACTGGGTACCCTGAACGTGGCACTACAGGGTCTGCATCAACCCCGAATCTTAGTGACAGTGACCCAGTTGCGGCAGCCACAATGCACCTCCTGGTAGGAGACTAGGACCTCACAGCTCTTCTCCTGCTTTCTGGCCTCCATCCTCCTGTACAGCTCCACCATGGTGAAGTACATGATGCCAGGGCTGTGCTCCGAGCCCAGCATGGTGTGGGTTTTCCCTGCTCCGGTCGCGCCATAGGCAAACACTGAGAGGAGCAAGGGCGGATGGGTGAAAGCCTGACTGGGAGCAGCAGAACGTCCGCTCCTTGCTGCAGAGGAGATGTGGAGATCTTCCCGCAGCAACCCCTGCAGCAGGGCTCGCTCACAGGCTCCCAGAGACGAGGCAAAGCCCATTACCCTCTGCACTACCGGCAGGAGCCTTCAGTGCAGGTCATTTCCTCAGTTCAGCCTCTCCCATTTAGCAGAAGCAGAATGGGTCCCCAAACCATCACCGCTTGGATGCTGCAGTCGCCTCCAAACTCTTCCCTTTAATAAACCAAGCAGCCCCATTCCCCCATCTCTCACCAGAATGGGTTTCTCCATCCAGCCCTCGTAATTCATCTCATTTTTCCACCCCAGCCTTTCAACACCCTCTTTAAAGCATCACCATCAGAGCAGGACACACTGATCTAGAGAGCCTCAGCCCTTCTCCCTGTTAGCAGCACTCGGTGCCTCGCAACTCTCTCCTTGAGGATCCTGGAGCTCTTTTATGCAGATAGAGACACGAGACGTGCCTGCCAGGTGGGCACGGTGACAGAGGCAGGCTTCAGCGCCTCGCCGAGCACACGGGGAGCCAGGAATAGCATCCTGCAGCGCCAGGGCCCCGCTCGGCACACGAGGAGACGGGAGCGCGGTGTCACCTGCTCGGTGCCTGCCTTACACAAGTGATGGGCTCATTAAGGCACCGTTGGCTGACGGCCTGCAAACGGCACAGGGGCTGCAGCACCATGAGAGGAGCTTTCAGGCCCAGCTTCATGGAGCTGCCAGCCTGGGGGATGCTCAGGAGGGGCACAGCAACCCCCAGAGCTCCCCAAGAAGTGGCTGCTTCACCCCAGATCCCCCTCCGAAACTCAGCATCCCCTGTGGATGCAGCCCCACATCCAACCTACCTTCACTCCTGCCACAGTGCTCTGCTCACTCCCCTTCAGGTCAGTGCCCACCACAACCCACAGGTCCCTCCCAGTCACACAGATCCCAGCCTGCACCCAGCTCCTGGGTTATCCCATTACAAGCGCAAGGCTTCCCACTCCTCTGTGTTAAGCTACACACCATTCTGGTTCGCCTTCCCCAGCCCGGCCGGGGCTCTCCCACAAACCACATCACATCCTGACCACACTTGCCATCACTAAGGGATGCCACTGGCCAGTTGAAGGCTGCAGGTTTTGCACTGCTCTTGTGCCTCCCCCCACCACCTGCCTGCGGGCCCCCAAACTAAACCCACAGCTCTCCCAACAGACGGGGCAGGAGCTCCCAAAGGCTCCAAGCCATTCGGCAGCTCTCACCAGAGCAGTTGCAGCCCTCGAAGACGCTGCCCAGCAGCTCGGAGGTGGTGTGCTGGAACACCTCCTCCTGCGTGGCCTCTTCCCCAAAGACCCGGTCGAAGACAAAGTCCAGGCCCTTGCCCTTGGGCCCACGCGTGGGCAGCGCGCTGCCGGGGGGAGCCCCGGGCCCCGCGGGGGTGAGGACGATGCCGCGCTGGTTAACGACGTGCACGACCTGGGGCAGGGCCTGCTCACTGCGGGCCAGGGGCCGCACACGCACCACCACAGCCACGGTGCCCTCCTCGGGCGGGGGGCACGGCCCCATGGGGGCAGCAGGGGCTCCTGGTCCCGCGCCTGGTTCAGCTCCAGCGCCAGCCCCCGGTTCTGCTGCTCCGGCAGCCGGACCTTCTCGACGGAGCTGGCGAAGCGGTCGTTGAGCTCCATCAGCTCCACCTTCTCCTTGCTGCGCGTCTCCCTGAACTCCGAGTTGAGCGCAGTGGCCAGCGAGAAATCCATCCTGCCCGTGCCCATGCGGGGACCCAGCCGGGTGCTGCGGGGAACCCGGAGCCACGCTGGGGAGCTGGCGGGGAGCACCCGGTGCAGCGGGGCGGCGGTGCCAGAGCGGCGGCTGTAGGAGGACAGGCGCTGGCTCTCCATGCCGATGGGATGGGCGCGATGCGCCGGGATGAGGGGTTTTATGGAGCCCCGGAGCCCCCGTCCCGCCGGCTCTGGCCACTGGCCACAGAGCTGGAGGGATGGCACAAAACCCAGCCTCTGCGGCGCCTGCAGGGGTGAATGTGCCCTGGCACCCGGCCTGGGCACCGGGAACCGCCTGCCCCATCCACAGGCTCTGCTGGGATCCGGGGAGGGCCCGCGACAGCCGGCATGGGGAGCACAGAGCACGGCCATCCCTACCCATCCCTTCTTCATCCCCATCCCGGCTCCATCCCTACCCATGGGGCAGCCGGAGGGTTTGCTGGGCGCAATGCCCTGGGGACACGGGGTGCTGGGTCCGAGGTGCCACAGGGTGCCCGCTGCAGTGCCAGGGCTGTGCCTGCACCCTGGGGATCCATCCAGCAGCGTCTTGAGGTGCTCAGGGTAGGGAGAGCCCCTGGGCAGGCTCAGGGGTGGGTGTGCACCCCCCCGCCATGCACACACACGAGGCTCTCCTGTGGTTCTGCCGCCTGATGATGCTGATGCTGACCTGGATGCTCCTTTGGAGCCGGGGCCTCTGGATCCGGGCAAGGAGCCTGGTTCACATCCCACACATCCTTATGACAAACGGGCAGCTGTAAAGGGAGAAGGGAGAGGGGCAGGGATGCGGATGGACTGAGAGCTTTCCCGGTGGCGTGTGTGCCGGAGCAGGACCCGCCGTGGGAAGGTCTCTGCTATGCTCTTATGAAAGATACCAGGCGAATGGTGACGGACCATGGACCCGGGGCCCCATAGAGAGCTCATTTGACAGGGTCTCCCAAGAGGAACATGCTGGGGATTGAAGGATGGCGGGCTAAGGAGGACTATCAATCTCTTGTTTCACTTGTGGGAAAGGATAGCTTCGTAGACCCTGTCCCGCAGGGGAAAAAGGGTACTAGGACTGGCTCCCTGAAATGCCTGTACACCAATGCACGCAGCATGGGGAATAAACAGGAGGAGTTAGAAGTCTGTGTGCGGGCTAAAGGTTATGATCTAGTGGCGATTACAGAGACATGGTGGGACAGTTCACATGACTGGAATGTGGTCATGGATGGCTATGTCCTTTTTAGGAAAGATAGGTCAGCAAAGCGAGGTGGTGGAGTTGCTCTTTACGTGAGAGAGCAACTAGAATGTATTGAGTTCTGTCCGGGGTCGGATGAGGAGCAAGTGGAATGTCTGTGGGTACGAATCAAGGGGCTGACTGGCACGGGTGATACAGTTGTGGGGGTCTATTACAGACCTCCTGATAAGGACGAAGGAGTTGATGAGGCTTTCTACAGGCAACTGGAAGTAGCCTCGCGACTACATGCCTTAGTCGTCGTGGGGGACTTTAATTACCCCGATATTTGCTGGAAGACTCACACAGCCAGTCATTCACAGTCTAGGAGGTTCCTCGAGTGCATTGATGATAATTTCTTAATGCAAATGGTGGACGTACCAACTAGGGGAGCAGCGCTGCTAGATTTAGTACTCGCCAACAAGGAGGGTTTGGTCGAAGTGGTGACGGTCAATGGCAGCCTTGGCTGCAGTGACCATGAGATGGTGGAGTTTAGGATCCTGTGTGGGAGGAATAGAATACCTAGCAAAGCCACAGTTCTGGATTTCCGAAGGGCCAACTTTGGCCTCTTCAGTCAACTGCTAAGGGAAGTCTCATGGGAAAGTGTACTAGGCGGTAAAGGGGCTCAAGATAGTTGGTTAGCATTCAAGGACCGCTTCTTCCAAGCTCAGGATCGGAGCGTCCCAATGAGTAGGAAGTCAAGTAAGGGATCTAGGAGACCGGCGTGGTTAAACAAGGAGCTGCTGGGCAAACTCAAGTGGAAAAGGAGAATCTATGGATTATGGAAGGAGGGGCTGGCCGCTTGGGAGGAATATAGGACAGTTGTTAGAGGATGTAGGGAGGCAATTAGGACAGCTAAGGCCTCCTTGGAACTCAGTCTTGCTAGTCGGGTTAAAGACAATAGAAAGGGCTTCTTCAAATACATAGCAAATAAAACTAAAACAAGAGGCAATATAGGCCCACTGCTGAACGAAGTGGGTACCCTGGAGACAGAGGATATAAAGAAGGCAGAGGTGCTGAATGCCTTCTTTGCCTCTGTCTTTACTCCTGCAGACTCTCCCCGAGGGCCCCGGATTTCTATAGCCCCAGAAGGAGTCAGGACAAAGGAGGAGTTTGCTTTGGTAGATGAGGATTGGGTTAGGGATCAGCTATGCAAACTGGACATCTGTAAATCGATGGGTCCGGATGGAATGCACCCACGGGTGCTGAGGGAGCTGGCGGAGGTCATTGCTAGGCCACTTTCCATCATCTTTGGTAAGTCGTGGGAAGCGGGCGAGGTGCCTGAGGATTGGCGGATGGCAAAGGTCACACCAATCTATAAGAAGGGCAAGAAGGAGGACCCGGGTAATTATAGACCGGTCAGCCTTACCTCCATCCCTGGAAAGATGATGGAACAACTTATTCTTGACTCCATCACTAGGCATATCAAGGATGAGGGGGTCATTAAGAACAGCCAACATGGTTTTATGAGGGGGAAGTCATGTATGACCAATCTTATAGCCTTCTATGAGGAAGTGACTAGGTGGAGGGATGATGGTAGAGCGGTAGATGTAGTTTTTCTTGATTTCAGTAAGGCATTTGATACTGTCTCCCACAGCATCCTCACAGATAAGCTAAGGAAGTGTGGGCTTGACGATCAAGTAGTGAGGTGGATCGAGAACTGGTTGAGAGGAAGAAGGCAGAGAGTTGTGGTCAATGGCGCAGAATCTAGCTGGAGGTCTGTGACTAGTGGAGTCCCTCAGGGGTCGGTGCTGGGACCGGTGCTGTTTAATATTTTCATCAATGACCTGGATGAGGGAACTGAGTGCACCCTCAGCAAGTTTGCTGATGACACAAAACTGGGAGGAGTGGCTGACACACCAGAGGACTGTGCTGCCATTCAGCGAGACCTGGACAGGCTGGAGAGTTGGGCGGGGAGAAACTTGATGAAATTTAACAAGGGCAAGTGTAGAGTCTTGCATCTGGGGAAGAACAACCCCATGTACCAGTACAGGTTGGGGGTTGACCTGCTGGAAAGTAGTGAAGGGGAAAGGGACCTGGGGGTCCTGGTGGACAGGAGGATGACCATGAGCCAGCAATGTGCTCTTGTGGCCAAGAAGGCAAATGGCATCTTAGGGTGCATTAGAAAGGGAGTGGTTAGTAGGTCAAGAGAGGTTCTCCTCCCCCTCTACTCAGCCTTGGTGAGGCCGCATCTGGAATATTGCGTCCAGTTCTGGGCCCCTCTGTTCAAGAAGGACAGGGAATTGCTTGAAGGAGTCCAGCGCAGAGCCACAAAGATGATTAAGGGAGTGGAACATCTCCCTTATGAGGAGAGGCTGAGGGAGCTGGGTCTCTTTAGTTTGCAAAAGAGGAGACTGAGGGGTGACCTCATCAATGTTTACAAATATGTAAAGGGTAGGTGTCAGGATGATGGAGCTAGGCTTTTTTCAGTGATATCCAGTGATAGGACAAGGGGCAATGGGTGTAAACTGGAACATAGGAAGTTCCACGTTAACATCAGGAAGAACTTCTTTACTGTAAGAGTGACAGAGCACTGGAACAGGTTGCCCAGGGGGGTTGTGGAGTCTCCTACACTGGAGATATTCAAGGCCCGCCTGGACAAGTTCCTGTGTGATGTACTGTAGGTTACCCTGCTCTTGCAGGGGGGTTGGACTAGATGATCTTTTTAGGTCCCTTCCAACCCTTGGGATTCTGGGATTCTGTGATTCTGTACCAGGGGCTGGCACATACAAATAGATCCATGTTGCCATCGACCCCTGGAGACTTTTCCAGCCTGATCGTCCATCCTCTCGGGGTCCTGGCGCCACGTTCTGTGCAGGGGGCTGTGGAGTGGCGTAATGATGGTCCGGGTTTTGTGTTTCAAACACTGCCATTGTGGGGAGTGTGCTTGTGCGATCCCATGCGTGTGTCTGTGTCTGTGTGCGTGTGTGTTGGTGGCAGGCAGTGTTCTGTGTGCTTTCTGTTGTCGGGTTCCCACATTAGTTTTTAAGGGGTTGGAAGCAACAGTGTGGCCCCCTCAGCTGTTGCATCACCGTGTGCAAAAGAAGCTGCCCCCCGATCCGCTTCCCAGCGCTCCAGCGGTGGCACGGCCGGGATGGACACCGGAGCCGTGCAGTGAAGGAAAACAAACCCAAACCCTTTCCATCTATGGGAGCACTGGGGCAGTTTGTAGAGACCCCACAGACAAGGCCTAAAGAGCGCCTGCAACACGCGGGGCACACGGGAGGAGCCCTGCTCAGTGTGTTTAAAGTGACCTGGGGGTGAATCCAGGCCTGGGAGGAACGGATGGATCGGGTGACACAAGAGCTGCTGGCTGGAACAGCGAGAGGGGCAGCGCAGCCCCAGCTCCATCAGCCCCATCACCTCCATCAGCGCCGACAGCCCCATCACCTCCATCAGCTCCATCAGCTCCATCTGCCCCATCAGCTCCATCAGCCCCATCAGCTCCATCAGCTCCAACATCTCCATCAGCCCCATCAGCTCCATCAGCTCCATCACCTCCATCAGCCCCATCAGCTCCATCACCTCTATCAGGATATCTATCTCTTCTTTCCTCTTATTATTTCCTTTATCATTATTATTATTGGTGGTAGCAGCAGTGATTTCTGTTATACCTTAGTTACTAAACTGCTCTTATCTCAACCCGTGGGAGTTGCATTCTTTCTGATTCTCCTCTCCGTCCCTCCAGGAGCAGGGGGAGGGCAAGAAGGGGGGGAGTGAGCAAACGAGGTTTGTAGTTGGGTTTAAAGCACGACACTTGTGAGGTCCCAAGGGAAGATCCCAAGCCTGGAAGCAGGATGCGCCAGCTGGATGCAGGGATGAAGTGGGATGCTCCAGCTGGATGCAGGGATGAAACAGAACCATGGAAGGCTGGGTTCTCCTTCATCATTTGGGTGTGTTCCAACTGGAACAGGGAAGTTCAGGTTGGAGATAAGGAAGTGAGGGTGCTGGGACACTGGGATGGGTTGAATGGAGAAGGAGGGATGGGGCATGGAGCAACCTGGTCTAATGGAAGCTGTCCCCTCTCCTTCTTCATGCCACGGCTTGATGGTAGGGCAATGATTGGACTTGATGCTCCTGAAGGTCTTTCCCAACCTGGCTGATTCCCTGATTCCCAGCTCCCGCTTCCCACTGTGCCCTCCATCCCTCATCCCCATCCCTCCCCATGCACCAGAAGAAGAGGTGGGCGTGCAAAGCGTCCCCTCTACGGGAAAACGAGGCAACTTTACTGCAGTTCAAGCCAACTGCAGGCGATGCCGCTCCTCAAGTCTTCTTCCCCCCTAGACCCTGCAGCAACTCCCGCACCCGAGTGGCGAATTCCACCAGCACCCGAACCGGGAACGAGCAGAAGCCACTGATGCTGGAGGCCGTGGGCGCCGGCATCGTCTCCTGGGTGGGAGTGTGGGAGACGTGCTGGTGGCTCCATGTCGGGGGCGTGGCGGAGGCTCCCGCGGAGCGGAACATCCCCAGCTGGTAGAGGATCCACTCATGGAAGTGCTGCGTTGAGGTGTAGACCCCCGGATGGTTGGCCCTGGCGCAGCCGCGGCCCCAGCTCGTCAGCCCCACAACCCAGAAGAAGTTGGCGCGCTTGTCCCGGCACATGAGGGGACCGCCGCTGTCACCCTATGGAGGAGAAGGAGAGAGGATGAGGATGGGGATGGGTGGCCATGGCAACGCCGGAGGGGACCGCCACTCTCCCCTGTGGGGATGGAAGGGTTCTCCTTCATTATTTGGGCGTGAAGGGGGACCTTCCACATGGATTGGAGCCGTAGGATGAGGAGTGATGGGTTCCAACTGGAACAGGGGAGTGTGGCTTGAGATAAGGAGAAGTTGTTCCATATGAGGGTGGTGGGACACTGGCATGGGTTGGATGGAGAAGGATGGATGGGGCTTGGAGCAACCTGGTCTAATGGAAGGCGTCCCTGGCCCTTGCTTCCACCTGGATGCTTTAAGCTCCTTCCCAACCTAACCCATTCCATGAACCCGTGCTCATGACACGGTTTAGTGGTGGAATCTTGATGCTCTTAAAGCTCCAGCCTCTATGGTCTGTGCGCAGGGATGACGGCCCAGGAGGCGGATGCACTTCCGCAGCTGGGATAAGGGGGGATGCAGAGCAAGGCCCTGCGGATGGGAGAGGAGAAGGGAGCCCCGATGGCACATCCCTACCTGGCAGGTGTCGATGCCTCCCTGCGGGTACCCAGCACAGAGGTTGTGTCTCTTGATGGCCCCTCGGTACCAATTGGTGCTGTTGCAGAGCTTGACATCAATGAGGCGGACCTTGGCCTCCTGCAGGGCTGATGGGGACGATGCCCCCGCTGTGGGGACACAAAGGGGGTCAGGGCTGGGGGTACAAGGGATGGCTTTGGGGTATTGGGGGCTGAGAAGCTCAATGGGATCCATCAACACCCCCCCACGGCCTGGGCTGCATCCTCTTTGCTCAGTATCCTCAACATAAGGAGGACGTGAAGCGATGGGACAAGTGCTTCTGGTTTCCAGCTCAACCAGAAATGCTCAGGTTGAACAGAATGAAGTGGTGGGACACTGGGATGGGTTGGATGGAGAAGGCTGGTTTGCTCCTTCCCCAGTTGGAGCAACCTCCAATAGGCCTGGATGAGCTTTAACCTCCCTTCCATCCCATTCCATGAACCCATGACCCAGCATTCCAAGGCCAACGGGGCCGTCGGGCACTCACTTCTGGCCTCCCTCGCGCCCCATCCGCTGATGAAGCACTCGGAGAGCTGGGATAGCCTGAGCGTCGCATCGGGCACGCAGGCCAGCTGCACGTGGTACCCGCACTGCACCGGCTGGTCCAGCTCCACCAAGGCGATGTCGAAGCCGCCGGAGATGCCGGTGTAATATTCATGGACCACGACCTGCCGTATCCGCCGCTTCTGGGTCTCGGCATTGGCCCAAGCCAGGTCCGTGATTCCGACCATCACGAACCAATCCGTGGTGAAGCTGGGAGGGAGTGGAAGAGCAGGGGTTGGAGCCGTAGGACAAGGGCTGATGGGTTCCGACAGGGACTTGCAGGTTGGAGATAAGGAAGGGATTCCCTGGGAGGGTGCTGGGGCACTGGGATGGCATGGACAGAGAAGGTTTGGATGCTCCATGCCTGGCAGTGCTCAAGGCCGGCTTGGAGCAAGCTGCTTTACGGAAGGCATCCCTGCCCATGGCAAGGGGTTGGAAGTGGGTGATCCCAAGCTCCTTTCCAACCCAACCCAGCTGATTCCATGATCCATTCGATCCCGTGCCATTCCATTCCATCTCATTCCATGCCATTCTGTGCCATTCTAATCCATTCTATGGAGAAGAGGGGTGGGAAGGAGCCACACTCCTGGTGCTTCCCAAAGGAAAGCACTGCCCCAGGGTGGCTTAGGCTCAAGGGCTGTCAAGCTGGATCTTGTGCGCTCTTCCCAGTGCATCCAGGATGGGGAATCGGACAGGATGGGAGCTGCTCCTGGGCTATTCCCTAAGGCTGGAATCCCTCCTCTGCCTTACTTTTGCCCGACGAAGCAGTGAGCAGCCGTGAGGACCCACTGGGGGGTGATGAGGGACCCCCCGCAGATGTGCGAGGAGCCGGTGCCCCTGGGGAACTGGATGCTGACGATCCATGGCCAGGCGCCCTGCTGCGCATCCACGCCTCCGACGATGCGTGACGTCCCATAGTAATCAGCCATGGGACGGGTACCGCAAGTGCCTCTGGAAGCAGAAGCCCAACACTTGATGGTTAGCGATGAAGGGCGAGCATTGTCCCACCCCACTGGTGCCGCAGGTACAAGGGACCCTATGGGGTGCCCCATAGCTGCGCTGTGCTACCACATGGGGTGATGGCAAGGAAGTGGGGCTCCCCCAATCCCACCATCCCACTGGTGTGCCCCTGGCTGGGAGCAGCAGCATCTCCCTATGGAATAGCAGGAGCCCCGGGGCCTGGTGCCACTCACCCACAGCTGTCCCAGGAGCCTCGCACCAGCCAGGCCGAGGCCAGCAGGATGACGGCACGGAGCAAAGCCATCGCTGCCAGCACCGCTAAGGGTGACAACAAGGAGCTGCAAGCACCACTGCACCCAAAGCACAACTGCCCCAGGGACACGGGTGCTGGGTGCAGGTCCCTTGGAGCTGGTGCTGATGTCATAGAGAGGCAGGTTCCATGGGGGGGGTTCAGTGGGGGGGGAATGGGGCGTGACCATGAGGGGTTCCATGCTGTGTGGGGGCCTGCTGAGACGGGGGTGTTCTGATGGGCTTGGGGTGATTTGAATCCCTATGGGATGCTCTGGAGCTCTGTGGGATGCTCTGGAGCCCTGTTGGATGCTCTGCTTGTGGGATGCACTGAATCCCTTTGGGATGCTCCAGAACTCTGTGGGATGCTCTGGAGCCCTATTGGATGCTTTGAATCCCTATGGGATTGATTCTCTGCTTGTGGGATGCTATGAATCCCTATAGGATTCTCTGCTTGTGGGATGCTCTGAATCTGTATGGGCTGCTCTGCTTGTGGAATGCTCTGAGTCCCTGTAGGATGCTCTGCTTGTGGGATGCTCTGAATCCCTATGGGATGCTCTGCTTGTGGGATGATCTGAATTCCTATGGGATGCTCTGCTTGTGGGATGGTCTGAATCCCTATGGGATGCTCTGCTTGTGGGATGGTCTGAATCCCTATGGGATGCTCTGGAGCCCTATGGGATGCTCTGAATCCCTGTGGGATGCTCTGGAGCCCCATGAGATGCTCTGAATCCCTCTGGGATGCTCTGCTTGTGGGATGCCTTGGAGCTCCCTTGTGCCAGCGTCGTCCTGCCGTGCCCGGGGGGCCTCCAGAGCTGCACTGCCCAACTGCAGCGCAGCAGCAAGAGCTGTGTGCAGCGCTCCCGCATCCCAGGTGAGCCCTGTGCTCCTCCGCACCCAGGCAGGCACCCAGGGAAGCCCTTTCCCTGCAGCGTGATGGGCGCTAGGAGTGCTCCCTGCCTCGGCGAGCTGCTGCTGTGCCAGCCCCGTTCTAGTCTGGGGGGGCAAACACCTGGGAATGGGATGTTTGGTGCTGCTGGAAGAGGCCGTTTGGGGTTTGCTGTTCCTGGCTGCAGCCACAGCCTTGGGAAGGGTCCTTGGAGAGGGGTGGGAAGGAGGAGGCTTGGATCCTCCTCAGGAGGGGCTCTGGGTTTGCTGCTGTTGCCCAGGAGCTGCCTCATCTGTTTCTCTGCTCTTGTCTTCCTCAGAGCCTCGCTGGGGGAACAGCACCCGGAAGGGCAGCAGGAGGAGACCCAAGGAACTGTCCCCAACCCCTTGCGCCCGCCCCCAGCCAATGAAGTTCTTGCGCTGACGGCTCCCGGATCCCTCCCCGTGTCCCTAACCCAGTTACCAGATTTCTTCCTTCCTCTGCGTCCTCCTTGCAGCCCCACAGCGCTCCCCTTAAGTGTTTCTTCTCCTCACAGTCACCCCCAAGTCCCTGCCCTGTCCCCATTCCCTGTCCCCCATTCCTTGTCCTCATTCCCTGTCCCCCTTTCCCTGTCCCCCATTCCCAGCCCAGCCCTGGATGTGTTTTGCAGCAGATGATTTATTGTCGTTCATAAATAGTTTGGTTCAAAGCAGAGGGCTGAGCAGAGACATCGGCTGCTTCTTCTTGCCCCCCTCCTGGGGGGAGCTGGGTTTGGGCCTGGCAAAGGCCCTTGCTCCTGGGGCTGAGCTCCATCGTGGCTTCCCCGCTCATGCAGGGGTTCCTGCGGGTGCCTTCTGCCCCTTTGCTGTGCTGGGGGCGTCCAGCCTGGGCCGTGTCCTGGAGTGCAGGCCCAGCCCCTGCTGCTTTGGGTGCTTCGGTGCTGTTCCCCCCTTGCTAAAACCCTGCTGCTGCTGCCCTGCTCTCTGTGTCCCCCTTGCTCCGGCTGCTTGCAAAGCCCCAGGCCTGGGGCAGAGAGCTCTGAGCATCCCTACCCTGGGACCGCACTTGTCCCTTGCACCCCCTGATCCCCTTTGCTGCCTTGCCAAGAGCACTCACAACCACCCTGGGCAACCCATTCCAGTGCCTCAGCACCCTAACAGGAAAGAATTTCCTCCTTACATCCAATTTAAACTTCCCCTGTTTAAGTTTTAACCCATTACCCCTTGTCCTGTCACTACAGTCCCTGATGAAGAGTCCCTCCCCAGCATCCCTATAGGCCCCCATCAGGTACTGGAAGGCTGCTATTAGGTCCCCACGCAGCCTTCTCTTCTCCAGGCTGAACAGCCCCAACTTCCTCCGCCTGTCTTCATACGGGAGGTGCTCCAGCCCCTGATCATCCTCGTGGCCTCCTCTGGACTTGTTCCAGCAGTTCCATGTCCTTTTTATGTTGAGGACACCAGAACTGCACACAATGCTCCAGGTGAGGTCTCACAAGAGCAGAGTAGAGGGGCAGGATCACCTCCTTCCACCTGCTGGTTGGATGCAGCCCAGGATCCGGTTGGTTTCTGGGCTGCGAGCGCACACTGCAGCCAGCTCATGTTCATTTTCTCATCGACCAGCACCCCCAAGTCCTTCTCCTTGGGCTGCTCTGAATCTCTTCTTTGCCCAGTCTGTAGCTGTGCCTGGGATTGCTCCGACCCAGGTGTAGGACCCTGCACTTGTCGTGGTTGAACTTCATAAGGCTGGCATCAGCCCACCTCACAAGCGTGTCAAGGTCCCTCTGGATGGCATCCCTTCCCTCCAGCGTATCAACCGGACCACACAGCTTGTTGTCATCGGCAAACGTGCTGAGGGCGCACTCAATCCCACTGTCCATGTCAGCGATGAAGATGTTAAACAAGACCGGTCCCAACACCGATCCCTGAGGGACACCACTCGTTACCGGTCTCCAGCCGGACATCGCGCCACTGACCACAACTCTTTGTGTGTGGCCGTCCAGCCAGTTCTTTATCCACCGAGTGGTCCATCCATCAAATTGATATCTCTCCAATTTAGAGAGAAGGATGTCGTGTGGGACAGTGTCAAACGCTTTGCACAAGTCCAGGTAGATGACATCAACTGCTTTACCCTTATCCATCAGTTCTGTAGCCCCATCATAGAAGGCCACCAAATTGGTCAGGCAGGATTTCCTCTTAGTGAAGCCATGCTGGCTGCCACCAAGCACCTTGTTGTTTTTCATGTGCCTTAGCATGCCATCCAGGAGAATGTGCTCCAAGATTTAACCAGGCATGGAGGTGAGACTGACTGCTCTGTAATTCCCCGGGTCTTCCATTTTGCCCTTCTTGAAAATGGGGGTTATATTCCAGTGTCTCACCACCCTAACAGGAAAGGATTTCCTCCTTATATCCAATCTAAACTTCCCCTGTTTAAGTTTTAACCCGTTACCCCTTGTCCTGTCACTACAGTCCCTGACGAAGAGTCCCTCCCCAGCATCCCTATAGCCCCCCTTCAGATACTGGAAGGCTGCTCTGAGGTCTCCACGCAGTTTCTCTTCTCCAGGCTGAACAGCCCCAACTTCCTCAGCCTGTCTTCATACGGGAGGTGCTCCAGCCCCTGATCATCCTCGTGGCCTCCTCTGGGCTTGTTCTAACAGCTCCATGTCCTTTTTATGTTGAGGACACCAGAACTGCACACAATGCTCCGGGTGAGGTCTCATCTTCGTGAACAGACTAAATTTACTCCTTAGGTAATATGTAAGGGTTAAAAACAATTCAAATGCTATAGATCTGACAAGCCCATCAAATAAATAGCATAATAAATCAGTATTTTTTAGCAGGACGTGGCAGTTTCACACGATTCACAACCAGTGACTTGCAAAGGTTTTGCACCTGTTAAATCTTAACAACAGTACAGTAACAATTACAAACTTCCCATTTTGGGGACAAAGATGGGCACTTCAGCGATTTCCACACTGTTTAGGTGCAACGAGGAGACCAGACTTTCCACCTTAACATACTGTAATTCAAACTGCATCAATCTGAAGGCTATATCAATGAATAACCCTCTTTTGGATGCTGGGGAAGCTGTTGTATCCTCCAAAGGGCAGCAAAAGTGAGTTCAGAAGGGACTGAGAACAGAACAGCAGGATAATAGTGGAGATAATTGGCAATCAAAATAATTACTCAGTGATTTTTCTCTACTTGCAAGCTTCAGAGAAAGCCACGGCATTTCGTATTGTTCAGGGAGTGCTTTTCTTGTCGGTGAAGGTGTTTTAAAGCACCCTTCTTCCTTCATTTACAGATCCCGACCGGGAAAGCCAGACACGACTCTCCCAACACCCAAATTCCACCAAGAAGCCTTTATATCGAGTACCCTTGTGTTTTTTATACCCTTCCTTTCATTAAAGCCAAAACAAGTGTGCTCAGGTCACACAGTCCTTTTTGTACTCCTGTTGATGTCTTTACAAGTCCAAACACTGACTGCTAATTCCTATAGGAGACCATGGGTCAAGGTAAGTGAAGTCCACGTGGCATTTCCATTCCATGTCCTGGAACGGCCTCCCCTAATTGGAACCAGTTGGGTTTTTAAGTGCCCCCCTTTAACCTTTCAAATCACAAGCTACGGAGATGCCTGTGGTTCCTTTCCTGTGTGTTTGGGGGCACAGACAACAGGGACATTCCTTGCTTCCGATGTTTCTGCTGATTAGAGCTTGAGCTTACAACGTGGTGCCATCCTGCACCGCTTACAGCCAAGAGGTGCGGAGCACACTTCTGATGGAACACACACGACACCTGTCCTGGGTTTACCAGGAGCCGTTTTGCTCCTTCTTAGTAACTGGCGCAAGCTCTGTGTTTTGACTTCCAGCCTGGGAACAGAGCTGATAACACCGATTGGTTTTAGTTGTTGTCAAATAATGTTTATTCTGGCCAAGGACTTTGTGAGCCTCATGCTCTGCCGGGGACGAGGGGAGGCTGGGAGGAAGCAGAGGCAGGACACCTGACCCAAGCTAGCCAAAGAGGTATTCCATACCACAGCACGGCATGCCCAGGATGTAACTGGGAGTTACCCGGAAGGGCACGGTCTCACTTCGGGGGGCTCGAACTCGCTCGGCGGTGGTATCGTGTTCTCTTGCTATTTTCTCTTATCAGTTGGCGGTAGCAGCAGTGATTTGTGTTATACCTTAGTTACTGGGCTGTTCTTACCTCAGCCCGTGGGAGTTACATTCTCTCGATTCTCCTCCCCATCCCTCTAGGAGCGGGGAGGGTTGGGGTGGGGGGAAGGAAAGAAAGAGGGAGAAAGAGAAAAGGGGGGGGGGGGAGTGAGTGAACGAGCTTTTGTGGTAGGGTTTAAACCACGACACCAGATTTCTTCAAAACCCCAGGAGGTATCATCGTTGGTCATTGCATGAAATATTTCCGTTTGGTTCCAAATTTCCTCCAGGTCTGTTTCAATTCTGCCACTTTGATCTATGTAGGAACCATTGATTATGGAACAACCCCCCCCTTGTGAACCCAATACTAGCAAGAATGGGTACCACAGCACCTAAGGTGCATGCCCCCTTCCAGTCGGGGTGGAGTATTATGAGCATTTTCTCCGCATAACCCATCCCATCGTTTCCCTTCAGGAACGGGCCACCACTGAACTGCGAAACCATCTAATATTCATAGAGTGATTGCAGTTTGAACAGCGACTTACACCTGTGGCACTGCTTTGTACACAGGTATAATCTTCTTAACCCCGGTCTCCAGGTCTGCAAGGGTGAAATGGAAAATCCAAACCTGTCGCTCTTGTCCCCAATATTCTTTTGAACACCAACAAATAGCAATAACCTCCTTTGCTCAGTCATTCAGAAAAATCGATTTGCCACTGCTGTCCCAGAGAACTTCCTCACCCGATTGTCCCAGTTTGATTTCTGTTTTCAGCCAATGAGTTTCATTGTGCTCCTGAACCAGCTTCCAGAGTGGATTATAGGCAATTACAGTGGGCCCATCAGCTATCTGAACCCAGCCCTCTTTGTTTTCCTGTCTTTTCAGATCTTGAGTCAGCTTTTCATCCCCTTTTGAATATCTGGGTTCAGATTTCCCAGTTGTCCGTTTGCCGTCAGGGATTAAGGACATGATTTTACCTTGTTCAGATGCTCGTTTGGCTTCCAAATCGGCCAAATTAGTTCCGATTTCCTGATCAGGGTCACCGTGTTGATGCCCTCTACAATACATAACAGCTCCTTCCTCAGGCAGCCGAACAGCAGTTTCTGCAGCACGTTTAATCTGTTTCCCTTGGCTGTTCAAAAGCCCTCGTTCTTTCCAGATGGCTCCGTGTGCATGGACCACACCAAACGCGTATTTAGAATCAGCCCAAATATTGATCCTTTTGTCTTTAGCCAGTTCCAGGCTCTCGATAATGCTGTTATTTCTGCCTTCCGGGCAGAGGGGTTTGCTGGTAAAGGTTTAGCTTCTGTTACCTGTCAAGTGGTGGTAAGGGCATATCCTGCCTTTCGATCACCCTTTTTCATGGAGCGGTTCCCATCAGTAAACCAAGAACCAAATCTGGTGGGCTCCAATGCGCAGTCTTTCCAGTGGCCAAGCACTCGTGTGTTAGTGGTTCCTGCAGAAAGGATGCTGGGTTCACCACATCGGTGACCACAATTTCTATATCATCCTGTTCCACAGGGGTGGCCTGGTACTTTGAAAACCGTGAAGGAGATAACCAGTGGGCTCCTTTCTGTTCCACGGCTGCCGATACAACATGGACACCAGTACAGTCATCTTCTGTCCCAAGGAGAGTTTGCGGCCTCTTCCGTATTCATGAGAACCGCCGCCACAGCCCTCAGGCATCCGGGCCGTGCTCTGCTCGCTTCATTCAGCTCTTTCGCAAACGATGCCACTGCCCTTTTCTAGGGTCCCTGAGCCAGGACCCCCGAGGCTGTTCCTTGTTTTCCATCAGAATACAGCCAACAGGGTTGGTTTGCATCCGGAAGTCCCAGAGCTGCAGCTCTCATTTGCTCTCTTCCTGAATTTCCAAAAGCCCCCTCTGCTGCATCAGTCCGTTCCAAAGAGGGAGGGTTTCCTTTTAACAGTTCCTAGCGTGGTCCTACCAGAACACCGTAATCGTGGATCTCAAGTCTGCCCCATACCGTCATTCCCGGGAACATCCGGAGCTCCTTGACGGTCAACGGTCGTGGAGTTTGACAAAGGGCTTCTTTTCCGGCGATTCCAAGTTCTCTCTGTCCTCCTGTTACTTCATATCCTAAGGAGGAAACTCGGGTTTGAATTAGTTGGGCCTTTAATCTGGATCCCCGATAACCGTTCAGTCCCAGGAGCTTCAAGAATCCCACCATCCCCTGGACACGTTCTTCCTCTGTTCCTGGGGCAGTTCCTAGGGCGTCCCCGTATTGTACCAGAGTCCCCGTCTGAGTGGGTGGCTTCCATGATTCTGGCTGTGTGTGCACTGATTTCCAAACATGGCTGGACTGGTTTGAAACCCTTGAGGTAAAACCGTCCAAGTTAATTGGGTTTGTGGGGTGTTCTTGGGAGCGGGCATGGTTGGATTGGGCTTGGAGCATCCTGCTCTATGGAAGGTGTTCCTGCCCATGGAAGGGGTTGGAGCTGGAAGAGCTTTAAGGTGCCTTCAACCCAACCCGTTGCATGACTCCAGGATTCCATGACTCCATGATCCCACACCTCTGTGCTGCAGTGTGGATATTCTCTGGGGTATGGATCTTGGGAAGGAGCTGGTGGCACAAGGGAGCTCCACAGCATCCCACAAGCAGAGCATCCCAGAGGAATTCAGAGCATCTCATAGGGCTCCAGAGCATCCCAGAGGTATTCAGAGCATCCCATAGGGCTCCAGAGCATCCCACAGGGATTCAGAGCATCCCACAAGCAGAGCATCCCATAGGGATTGAGAACATCCAACAAGCTGAGCAACCCATAGGGATTCAGATCATCCCACAAAAAGAGCATCCCATAGGGTTTCAGAGCATCTCACAAGCAGAACATCCTACAGGGATTCAGGTCATCCCACAGGCAGAGCTTCCCATAGGTATTCAGAGCATCCCACAGGCAGAGCATCCTATAGGGACTCAGAGCATTCCACAAGCAGAGCAGCCCATACGGATTCACAGCATCCCACAAGCAGAGAATCAATCCCATGGGGATTCACAGCATCCAATAGGTCTCCAGAGCATCCCACAGAGCTCCAGAGCATCCCACAGGGATGCAGAGCATCCCATAGGGCTCCAGAGCATCCCATAGGGACTCAGAGCATTCCACAAGCAGAGCAGCCCATACAGATTCAGAGCAACCCACAAGCAGAGGATCCCATTCGGATTCACAGCATCCCACAAGCAGAGAATCAATCCCATAGGGATTCACAGCATCCCACAGGGCTCCAGAGCATCCCACAGAGCTCCAGAGCATCCCATAGGGATTCAAATCACCCCAAGCCCATCAGAACACCCCCGTCTCAGCATGCCCCCCCACACCATGGAACCCCTCATGGTCACGCCCCATTCCCCCCCACGGAACCCCCCCCCCATGGAACCTGCCTCTCTATGACATCAGCACCAGCTCCAAGGGACCTGCACCCAGCACCCGTGTCCCTGGGGCAGTTGTGCTTTGGGTGCAGTGGTGCTTGCAGCTCCTTGTTGTCACCCTTAGCGGTGCTGGCAGCGATGGCTTTGCTCCGTGCCGTCATCCTGCTGGCCTCGGCCTGGCTGGTGCGAGGCTCCTGGGACAGCTGTGGGTGAGTGGCACCAGGCCCCGGGGCTCCTGCTATTCCATAGGGAGATGCTGCTGCTCCCAGCCAGGGGCACACCAGTGGGATGGTGGGATTGGGGGAGCCCCACTTCCTTGCCATCACCCCATGTGGTAGCACAGCGCAGCTATGGGGCACCCCATAGGGTCCCTTGTCCCTGCGGCACCAGTGGGGTGGGACAATGCTCGCCCTTCATCGCTAACCATCAAGTGTTGGGCTTCTGCTTCCAGAGGCACTTGCGGTACCCGTCCCATGGCTGATTACTATGGGACGTCACGCATCGTCGGAGGCGTGGATGCGCAGCAGGGCGCCTGGCCATGGATCGTCAGCATCCAGTTCCCCAGGGGCACCGGCTCCTCGCACATCTGCGGGGGGTCCCTCATCACCCCCCAGTGGGTCCTCACGGCTGCTCACTGCTTCGTCGGGCAAAAGTAAGGCAGAGGAGGGATTCCAGCCTTAGGGAATAGCCCAGGAGCAGCTCCCATCCTGTCCGATTCCCCATCCTGGATGCACTGGGAAGAGCGCACAAGATCCAGCTTGACAGCCCTTGAGCCTAAGCCACCCTGGGGCAGTGCTTTCCTTTGGGAAGCACCAGGAGTGTGGCTCCTTCCCACCCCTCTTCTCCATAGAATGGATTAGAATGGCACAGAATGGCATGGAATGAGATGGAATGGAATGGCACGGGATCGAATGGATCATGGAATCGGCTGGGTTGGGTTGGAAAGGAGCTTTGATCACCCACTTCCAACCCCTTGCCATGGGCAGGGATGCCTTCCGTAAAGCAGCTTGCTCCAAGCCGGCCTTGAGCACTGCCAGGCATGGAGCATCCAAACCTTCTCCGTCCATGCCATCCCAGTGCCCAGCACCCTCACAGGGAATCCCTTCCTTACCTCCAACCTGCAAGTCCCTGTCGGAACCCATCAGCCCTTGTCCTACGGCTCCAACCCCTGCTCTTCCACTCCCTCCCAGCTTCACCACGGATTGGTTCGTGATGGTCGGAATCACGGACCTGGCTTGGGCCAATGCCGAGACCCAGAAGCGGCGGATACGGCAGGTCGTGGTCCATGAATATTACACTGGCATCTCCGGCGGCTTCGACATCGCCTTGGTGGAGCTGGACCAGCCGGTGCAGTGCGGGTACCACGTGCAGCTGGCCTGCGTGCCTGATGCGACGCTCAGGCTATCCCAGCTCTCCGAGTGCTTCATCAGCGGATGGGGCGCGAGGGAGGCCAGAAGTGAGTGCCCGACGGCCCCGTTGGCCTTGGAATGCTGGGTCATGGGTTCATGGAATGGGATGGAAGGGAGGGTAAAGCTCATCCAGGCCTATTGGAGGTTGCTCCAACTGGGGATGGAGGCATCCCAGCCTTCTCCATCCAACCCATCCCAGTGTCCCACCACTTCATTCTGTTCAACCTGGGCATTTCTGGTTGAGCTGGAAACCATCAGCCCTTGTCCCATCGCTGAAGGTCCCTTCACATCCTCCTTATGTTGAGGATACTGAGCAAAGAGGATGCAGCCCAGGCCGTGGGTGGGGGGGGGGGGGTGTTGATGGATCCCATTGAGCTTCTCAGCCCCCAATACCCCAAAGCCATCCCTTGTACCCCCAGCCCTGACCCCCTTTGTGTCCCCACAGCGGGGGCATCGTCCCCATCAGCCCTGCAGGAGGCCAAGGTCCGCCTCATCGATGTCAAGCTCTGCAACAGCACCAATTGGTACCGAGGGGCCATCAAGAGACACAACCTCTGTGCTGGGTACCCGCAGGGAGGCATCGACACCTGCCAGGTAGGGATGTGCCATCGGGGCTCCCTTCTCCTCTCCCATCCGCAGGGCCTTGCTCTGCATCCCCCCTTATCCCAGCTGCGGAAGCGCATCCGCCTCCTGGGCCGTCATCCCTGCGCACAGACCATAGAGGCTGGAGCTTTAAGAGCATCAAGATTCCACCACTAAACCGTGTCATGAGCACGGGTTAATGGAATGGGTTAGGTTGGGAAGGAGCTTAAAGCATCCAGGTGGAAGCAAGGGCCAGGGACGCCTTCCATTAGACCAGGTTGCTCCAAGCCCCATCCATCCTTCTCCATCCAACCCATGCCAGTGTCCCACCACCCTCATATGGAACAACTTCTCCTTATCTCAAGCCACACTCCCCTGTTCCAGTTGGAACCCATCACTCCTCATCCTACGGCTCCAATCCATGTGGAAGGTCCCCCTTCACGCCCAAATAATGAAGGAGAACCCTTCCATCCCCACAGGGGAGAGTGGCGGTCCCCTCCGGCGTTGCCATGGCCACCCATCCCCATCCTCATCCTCTCTCCTTCTCCTCCATAGGGTGACAGCGGCGGTCCCCTCATGTGCCGGGACAAGCGCGCCAACTTCTTCTGGGTTGTGGGGCTGACGAGCTGGGGCCGCGGCTGCGCCAGGGCCAACCATCCGGGGGTCTACACCTCAACGCAGCACTTCCATGAGTGGATCCTCTACCAGCTGGGGATGTTCCGCTCCGCGGGAGCCTCCGCCACGCCCCCGACATGGAGCCACCAGCACGTCTCCCACACTCCCACCCAGGAGACGATGCCAGCGCCCACGGCCTCCAGCATCAGTGGCTTCTGCTCGTTCCCGGTTCGGGTGCTGGTGGAATTCGCCACTCGGGTGCGGGAGTTGCTGCAGGGTCTAGGGGGGAAGAAGACTTGAGGAGCGGCATCGCCTGCAGTTGGCTTGAACTGCAGTAAAGTTGCCTCGTTTTCCCGTAGAGGGGACGCTTTGCACGCCCACCTCTTCTTCTGGTGCATGGGGAGGGATGGGGATGAGGGATGGAGGGCACAGTGGGAAGCGGGAGCTGGGAATCAGGGAATCAGCCAGGTTGGGAAAGACCTTCAGGAGCATCAAGTCCAATCATTGCCCTACCATCAAGCCGTGGCATGAAGAAGGAGAGGGGACAGCTTCCATTAGACCAGGTTGCTCCATGCCCCATCCCTCCTTCTCCGTTCAACCCATCCCAGTGTCCCAGCACCCTCACTTCCTTATCTCCAACCTGAACTTCCCTGTTCCAGTTGGAACACACCCAAATGATGAAGGAGAACCCAGCCTTCCATGGTTCTGTTTCATCCCTGCATCCAGCTGGAGCATCCCGCTTCCAGACTTGGGATCTTCCCTTGGGACCTCACACACTTCAATGCTGTATCCATCCCACCACAAGCACCCATCCCAGCTTGCAACACCCATCCCAGCACACTTTGGACCTCTCCCAGATCCCAGCACTGGTGTCCCCAGTGCCAGGAAAAGGGACTGGGGTCAGCGCTCACCCTTGTCCATGTTCCTGGGTCCCCATTCACCCCTCATCCCACTAAGATCCCAGGAAGATCCTATTAAGATCCCATTAAGACCCCAATAGGATCCCTTTAGGACCCCATTAACATCCCAGTAAGACCCCGTCAGGATCCCATTAGGACCCCACTAGGATACGTTCAGAATCCATGAAGATCCTTTAAGATCTAAGGAGGATCCCTTTAGGACTCCATTAATACGCCATTAATATCCCTTTAGGATCCAATTAATATCCCATTAATATGCCTTTAGTATCCCATTAATATCCTATTAGGATGATATTAGGACCCCTTTAGGACCCCATTAAGATCCATTTAGACCCCATTAAGATCCCATCAGGATGCCATTATGACCCCGTTAATATCCCATTAGGATCCCTCTAGGGCCCCATTAAGATCCCATTGGGACCCCATTAATATCTCACAAGACCACCCTCCCGCCCCCATAGCGGCCCCCCCGAATAGGGACACAGTGACCGGGGGGGGGGGGGGGGGGGGGCACAGCCCCTGAGGTAGTCAGTGCGATGGAGGAGGGGTCAGTGGCAGGCTCAGTTTGGCACCGGGGGGGAGGGGATGGGGGGGTCCTGTCTCAGTGGGGCGCCACAGAGCGGCTCCTGTCCACCCCCCACCATAGCAATGCTCAGTGGGGGGGACGACCCTCATCCATCACCCTGGTGGGGGGGGGCATTAATGTCATGGGGGGGTCAATAAGGGTTGGGGTTTAAGCTTCAAGCCCCAGGGTGATTTGTGGGGTGGCACCCTTAGGCCCATAGAGACCCCCCCCCCACAATGGGGTGGGTGGTCCTGGATGGGGGAGGGGGTGGTCCCAGTCTGGGGGGAGGCCATGGTTGGAAGCATCCATTGGGAAGGTGCTAAAGTGGGGGGGGTGGGGACGCTCATGGGGGGGCACCCATCTCCAGCAGTTTTGGGGGGGGGATGTCCACCTTTTGGGGGGGGCCCAATTACGGGGCGGACGGGGGTTTTGTAGTGGTCTTGATGGGTGTCCCTCCGCTGGGACCAGTGGCTTTTTACAGCCACAAGAGGTTGAGTTGTTACCCCTGTCAAAGTGCATCTGGATCTGCAGTCTCATTCTAGAGCTCAAACCCAGCTGTCAGGGCAGAAAGCGAACTGTTCTTTACCTGTTTATCTGCTAGGGTAGGAGCACGAGGGAAGAACTTGCATTAAGAGTGTTTGTTTTGTTCGGTTCCATTGGCTCAGACAGTTTCTTATTGATGGAGCCCTTAAGCAGGGGCTGAGCGTGGAGATCCAGAAGAAAGAAGGGGGAGATGTGGGCAGTGGCAGCCATGAGACTGGCGTGAAAAAGAGCTCAGGAATGAGCCCTGAGGCCTTGGTGCTGTGACCAGCCCTGGCCCGAGGAGCTGGGGCCTTGGAGGGCAGAGGATGTGGGGGCTGTGCGAGGTCTGCAGCATGGAGATTGGACTGTTTACCTGGAGAGTTTCACAGGGGCCAGTGAGAGGGAGCGTTGTATGGATGTGCAGGTTGGGAAAGCACCGGACAAGGGGATAGAGAGGGCTGGGTTGTGACAAAGGTGGATTTGAGTCTCCTCATCAGCTCGAGTCCGTGCCGTGCTGCGCCCCAGTGCGTGCTGCTGGGATGGATCCCTGCTCACACGGCTCCCACGCACGTATCCGCAGGCAGGCGTGCACATCCATGCGTGTGCACATCTCACACACACACGTGCACATCCATGCGTGTGCACATCTCACACACACACGTGCACATCCATGCGTGTGCACATCTCACACGCACACGTGCACATCCATGTGTACCCATGCGCCCAGGGAAGCTCACACGTGCGCTTCCATCCCTCCACAGCCATGTGCAGCACACATGTGCCTGCCCTCGCACGTGTGTGCCCTGGGCAGATGCACACCCGCGCTGCGGTCCCTGCCCATGGCCGCAGCCCTAGAGCTGCACACGCTCATCCACCCTTCCATGGGTGCACCAGGCACAGGCACAGCCACCCTGCTCTGCACACGCGGGCACCCATGGCCAGGCCCCGGACAGCCCCAGCATGAGCATGGACAAAGTGGGGTCTGGAGGCACAGGGCTGTAAGGGACATGGGGGTCCACACGGATGCCACCACAAGAGGCAGCCAGGATGAAGCTGGGGACAGGGGGTCACTGTAGGGATGCTGAGGACAGGGATGGGGACAGCTCGCACAGGCTGGCAGCGAGGTGGCATCTGATGGCTGGGAAAGGCTCCCTGAGTGCTGCAGCACAGGGACAGCAGCCAGGCCCTGCTGGACCACAGCCACCAGCACCGGGACACCGACAGCATCCGGACAGGGACGGTTGTGGCAACAGTCATGGGTGCGACCTGTGGGCACCCAGAGGCACTGCTTGCAGTGGGGCACAGTGGTGGCACTGGGGCAGCGCTGAGGGCCAACCTCTTGCTGCCGCATCCCCATTTAACCCAAGAAGTTCACAGAATCCCAGAATCCCAAGGGTTGGAAGGGACCTCAAAAGATCATCTAGTGCAACCCCCCTGCAAGAGCAGGGTGACCTACAGTACATCACACAGGAACTTGTCCAGGCGGGCCTTGAATATCTCCAATGTAGGAGACTCCACAACCCCCCTGGGCAGCCTGTTCCAGTGCTCTGTCACTCTTACAGTAAAGAAGTTCTTCCTGATGTTAACGTGGAACTTCCTATGCTCCAGTTTACACCCATTGCCCCTTGTCCTAGCACTGGATATCACTGAGAAAAGCCTAGCTCCATCATCCTGACACCTACCCTTTACATATTTGTAAACTCTGATGAAGTCACCCCTCAGTCTCCTCTTCTCCAAGCTAAAGAGACCCAGCTCCCTCAGCCTCTCCTCATAAGGGAGGTGTTCCACCCCCTTCATCATCTCCGTGGCTCTGCGCTGGGCTCTTTCAAGCAATTCCCTGTCCTTCTTGAACAGAGGGGCCCAGAACTGGACGCAATATTCCAGATGCGGCCTCACCAAGGCTGAGTGGAGGGGGAGGAGAACCTCTCTTGACCTACTATCCACACCCTTTCTAATGCCCCCTAAGATGCCATTTGCCTTCTTGGCCACAAGAGCACATTGCTGGCTCATGGTCATCCTCCTGTCCACCAGGACCCCCAGGTCCCTTTCCCCTTCACTGCTTTCCAGCAGGTCAACCCCCAACCTGTGCTGGTCCATGGGGTTGTTCTTCCCCAGATGCAAGACTCTACGCTTGCCCTTGTTGAATTTCATCAAGTTTCTCCCCGCCCAACTCTCCAGCCTGTCCAGGCCTCGCTGAATGGCAGCACAGCCTTCGGGTGTGTCAGCCACTCCTCCCAGTTTTGTGTCCTCAGCGAACTTGCTGAGGGTGCACACAGTTCCCTCATCCAGGTCCTGGATGAAAATATTAAACAGCACCGGTCCCAGCCCCGACCCCCGAGGGACTCCACTAGTCACAGACCTCCAGCTAGATTCTGCGCCATTGACCACAACTCTCTGCCTTCTTCCTTTCAACCAGTTCTCGATCCACCTCACTACTTGATCGTCAAGCCCACACTTCCTTTGCTTATCTATGAGGATGCTGTGAGAGACAGTATCAAATGCCTTACTGAAATCAAGAAAAACCACATCTACCGCTCTGCCTTCATCCCTCCACCTAGTCACTTCCTCATAGAAGGCTATAAGGTTGGTCAGACGTGGCTTCCCCTCATAAAACCATGTTGGCTGTTCTTAATGACCCCCTCATCCTTGATATGGCTAGAGATGGAGTCAAGAATAAGTTGTTCCATCCCCTTTCCAGGGATGGAGGTAAGGCTGACCGGTCTATAACTGCCCGGGTCCTCCTTCTTGCCCTTCTTATAGACTGGTGTGACATTTGCCATCCGCCAATCCTCAGGCACGTCTCCCAGCACAGCCCCCTCTTAATGAGGCAAAGGAAGCAGGAGCAGGCTGGAAGGTTTAAGGGGAGGCTTCCCGGCTGGGAGCAGGCAAAGTCGAAGGCGCCGCTGCCAGGCAGGAAAGGGCAGGAGGAGCCGGTGTCCCCGGTCCCCACGGGACTGCAGCACACCCGGAGCCACGGCCCCTCCGTCCTGCTCCCACCACACTTGCCCATCTTGGAGGGTGGCTACGAGGAGCTGGTGCAGGCAGCCAGATGTGTGCCAGCGCTCACGTGTGCCAGAGCCCACATGTGCCATGGCAAGGCAGCAAAGTGGGTCAGGGGGTGCAAGGGACAAGTGCGGTCCCAGGGTAGGGATGCTCAGAGCTCTCTGCCCCAGGCCTGGGGCTTTGCAAGCAGCCGGAGCAAGGGGGACACAGAGAGCAGGGCGGCAGCAGCAGGGTTTTAGCAAGGGGGGAACAGCACCGAAGCACCCAAAGCAGCAGGGGCTGGGCCTGCACTCCAGGACACGGCCCAGGCTGGACGCCCCCAGCACAGCAAAGGGGCAGAAGGCACCCGCAGGAACCCCTGCATGAGCGGGGAAGCCACGATGGAGCTCAGCCCCAGGAGCAAGGGCCTTTGCCAGGCCCAAACCCAGCTCCCCCCAGGAGGGGGGCAAGAAGAAGCAGCCGATGTCTCTGCTCAGCCCTCTGCTTTGAACCAAACTATTTATGAACGACAATAAATCATCTGCTGCAAAACACATCCAGGGCTGGGCTGGGAATGGGGGACAGGGAAAGGGGGACAGGGAATGGGGACAGGGAATGGGGGACAGGGAATGGGGACAGGGCAGGGACTTGGGGGTGACTGTGAGGAGAAGAAACACTTAAGGGGAGCGCTGTGGGGCTGCAAGGAGGACGCAGAGGAAGGAAGAAATCTGGTAACTGGGTTAGGGACACGGGGAGGGATCCGGGAGCCGTCAGCGCAAGAGCTTCATTGGCTGGGGGCGGGCGCAAGGGGTTGGGGACAGTTCCTTGGGTCTCCTCCTGCTGCCCTTCCGGGTGCTGTTCCCCCAGCGAGGCTCTGAGGAAGACAAGAGCAGAGAAACAGATGAGGCAGCTCCTGGGCAACAGCAGCAAACCCAGAGCCCCTCCTGAGGAGGATCCAAGCCTCCTCCTTCCCACCCCTCTCCAAGGACCCTTCCCAAGGCTGTGGCTGCAGCCAGGAACAGCAAACCCCAAACGGCCTCTTCCAGCAGCACCAAACATCCCATTCCCAGGTGTTTGCTCCCCCAGACTAGAACGGGGCTGGCACAGCAGCAGCTCGCCGAGGCAGGGAGCACTCCCAGCGCCCATCACGCTGCAGGGAAAATGCTTCTCTGGGTGCCCGCCTGGGTGCGGAGGAGCACAGGGCTCACCTGGGATGCGGGAGGGCTGCACACAGCTCTTGCTGCTGCGCTGCAGTTGGGCAGTGCAGCTCTGCAGCCCCCCCGGGCAGGGCAGGGAGCCGCTGGCAAAGAGAAAGGGACCATTTCAAACCCGCAGGGCTCAGGGCAGAGGCCCCCCTCATCCCCAGCTGGCACAGGGGAGGTGGCACAGACACAGGCAAGGATGGGGGCTCGAGCCCCAGCGGGGAGCAGAGGCAGGAGCTGCCTGCACGGAGCACTGAGGGGCACAGGGGGCTGGTGCCTGTCTCACCTCTCCACTCGCCTCCGCTTCAGCGCAGGTGCTTTGGGGATGGAGGAGCTCTTCATGGCCAGCGCTGGGATGGGGGCTCTGTAGCCAAGCAAAAGAGGGTCAGCGCCAGGGGATTCCCCCAGGCTGCAGGGCCGCAGATCCCCAAACGCACACTGAGCCCATCCAGGGCAGCACTTACCTAGGCATGAAGGGGCCCTCCTGCTTTGCTTGCTGGCACTGCCTCTTCTCCCTGTCCAAGCACTCTGAGTGGCGGACGGGAAGGGGCCCGATGGCGCTGGGGGATCTGCTGTCCAGGCAGACCTCAAAGGTCACATTGAGCTCATGGGCAGGCGGGGAGCACAGGTTCTGGGCAGCTGACACTGCCGGGGGCACACGGCTTTGGGGGACTGGTGCTGGGCAGGATTTGGGGGTGTAACCCAGTGGCACCGGGGAGCCAGGGGATGCTGGAGCTCCTGCTTCAAGCCAGGAAGTGCCAGGGCTCTCCGGACTGGGAATCTCCGCTGCCTTCCCACATCCCTGCTGCCGTTTCAATTGCCTCTTGACGCTGCGGCGAGGTCCTGATGGGGAGGCACTGCCCAGCCCAGACTTCCTGCTCTCAATCGGGCTGGAAGCCATGAGCACACGGCCGGAGAACGGAGCAGGCTGCTGCAGGCACTGCGGGGTGGGACTCAGCACCGGGGCACCGCACACGGTGACAGATGCCTCATCTAAAGCAGCAGGAAAGAAGCAGTCACCCCTCTGCCTGCAGCTCCCAGGAATGCCCGGAGCTCAGGGCATCCCCCTCTCCTCCAGCACCGCTCACTGGACTCTGCCCAACAAGCCCCACGGCAGTCACTTCCCAGCGGGGGTTTCCACCAAACCACATTAAACCCAGAGGAAAAGAGCCAGCACAAGGAATCCTGCCCCTGGCAGCCCAAAGGCACCAGCCTGCTCCCAGAGCAACTGCCTGTGGCAATGCCTGAGCTCTCCCAGGAACATGGGGTCTGCGCAGCCCACAGCTCGGCTGCTGGGTCCATGTGTTCGCAAGGAGGATGAGGAGGAAGAGCTCAGGCCTGGGCACACGTAGGCCGAGGACACAGCCAGGGTGACTTGGGCAAACGAACCACGGAGACAAAGGAGAGGGGCCAGCACCGACTGTCCCAGATCCAAATCCTCACCATCACAGCTCCACTTCGTCCTCTTGGCTGGGGGGGCCTCGCTGAGCTCTGCAGACCTGCTCAGAGGCCCGGCTTGCTCAGGGCTCCCACCAGTGTCCTGAGGGACCAGCTGGGCCAGTTCCTCAAGCACGAGGACCAAGTCAGGGGTGAGGAGGTTGGCAGCCTTCAGGACGGAACAGAGCTTCCGGATGCCACTCAGGCCAGAGGCCACAGGCCTGGGGACAGAGACAGGAACCAGTGAGCAGGAGACTTGAGCCAGTGTCACCAGGAACAGAGGCTCAGCACCACCAGCATCACCTCCGAGACACCAGCTCAGGTGGGGCAGGGCCCATTAGCAGAGCTCTGGGGGAAGAGAAGCCAATGGAAGCTGCGAGGTGCCCAAATGTCAATCTCTTGCTGGAGAAGAGCGAGCTGTGCGCTCAGCGCCTGCTTACAAGGGACCAGCAGGCACCTACAGACTTTTTGCTGCCCTTCAGGCACTCGATAGCTCGGCTGGAGACAGATCCAGGCCCACACCAAGGGCGGCTTCCCCCAGGAGACCTTTCTAAAGAGGTTCATTCTGCCAAGATGCTCGGGCAGAGCCATGAGCAGATGGTGCTGGGGGAGCCCTGCCAGGGCAGGACCCGGGGGAGCCAAGGCTGCAGCAAAGACTTCAGAGGCAGTTTCAGAACCAACAACACACACTTAAGGCTCCAGCAGTTGCTGTGCCTGGAAACCTTCGCAGCTGGCATTTCCAGCAGAGATTATTCCATGGGATTAGATCCCAGGAGCCAAATCCCTTCTTGTACAGGGCAGGCAGTCATCTGAAAGCAAAGATGTGGGCCCGCCTTCATCTAGACCATGCCCAGGCTGGTTACGTGCAACAGCAGGGTGGACAGTCCACCTTCCCCAGGCAACCAAGAGGACACAGGGAGGGCAGGAGGACACTCACTTCTCTGTGCAGTGGCCGGACAGCCCCTGCAGAGGGCTGCTTCCTCCAAGCCTTGGCTGCTTCATTCCCAGCAGCAGATCTGCCCGAAGGGATGCTCTGGGGCTGCTGGCAGGCATTGCCTCCAGTTTGCTGTATGAATTCTTTCAAGCTACGCTCAGATTTGTACACAAGCCCTCCAAATTCTTGTCTGATGACCACACTTCCTAACTCCTCGGTTTCACAGAACTTTGTAACCTATGACTTAATAAATTACAATTCTTTTCACTGCGTGTGATGAGAGGGTGTCATTTTGCAGGTCTTAAGGCACTTAATATCCCCTATGCTGCGTGCTAACACTGTGCTGGTTATTGCCCATCACTGGAAAGCTCATCTGGAAGGACGGCTGTGCTCACTGGTCTCCAAGTTGATCCTTACAAACTACTAACTGGATTAGCAGGTACTCCTGACCTACACATGCCAATATGACCAATAACCTCCCAAGGGAAGAGCACCTAGCACATTTGTGATTATTCCTGAACAAAGCTCCTTACTAAGCGGACTGCATCCACAGAATGGCGCATTCCTCCTTTTCATCTAGCAAAGATGAATAACTTCTGAGTCAAGCTTACGCCTGGATTCTGGGAATGAGGAAACAAAAGATCTTGTGCTTACTCGTTGTGCACAAACTGGTTCTTGTCAGAGCAGCAGTTTCTAGCACGGGGTGAAATGAAAGCAGCTGCCAACTGCCATTTGCTTGTAAAGGGCAGCATCCCCTGCTCACATCCATGCGTTGGCTGTGGCTTTGAGGAGCCCTGGCCATGGATACACCACAGCCACCGGGTCTATTCTTTGTCCTGACCGTTGGACAGTCAGAGCTGAGTGGTAAAGGGCAGGCTCCTTGCCCTTTCCCTGCACACTGCTTACTACAGCTTGTGGACAACACCGGTGTGCCTTCAGCAGAGCTGAGCATGGCACAATGGCTTCTGCGCTGTCTTAGGGCTCCCAAATGTAATTGAGCACTTCCCATGCACTGTGGATCCTGGGACCATCTCAGTGCAAGGCTAAAAGTACTCAGTGTAGATGATGAGCAAGTCCTAAGTGGGTGAGGTCTGCTCTCACCCATCAGTGCAGGGAAAATCGAGGGAATTAACCTCTTAGGGCAGGATTCTGCTCACCACCGTTGGGTACAATGTAAGCGCTGAAACTCATCATCTGCCACAGGGTTCTTATTCTATCCTGAACAGGGCCCTTTGGGTCACTGTTATCTCACCCAGTTTAGATCTATTAGTGCCCAAGGAGTGCATCAGAGTTGCCAGCAGTGGGGACCTAAGGTTGTGCCAGCACCCCAGATTGACTTGGGTTTATGAGATGAAGCCCACCCTGGAGCTGGGTGCGTTGTGCTGCACGTCTTAGACATGCTATAACGTGCTCTGGGAATAAACCCAACATTCCTCTTTGGAACCCTCACCACTAGTCCAGGGACTGGCAACGAGCATCCCTGACAGTGACTTGAGTGTCCTTATTGCCTCCCTCCAAGGTGCAGCCTTCCCTGTCTGATCCCTAAATAGTCAGTAGGGAAATTACAGGGGATTAAAATAAGGTTATTTCACATCCTTCTCCAGATGAACCCAACCTGGACCAGACCTCACGGACTCTTCTAATGACTCCCTTAAAAAGGGTTGTGCTCAATTCAAGTTTAGAAAAGCAGGTAAAATGTGGAGGCTTCATCTTAGTGAGAAATGGCCCTTGGTTACTATAAACTACTATTTTCTCCAAAGGCTGCTTTTCTTGTAGGTTAAATATATATATATATATATATACACACACACCCCCCATATTCTGTGCTTCACTATTTAAAACCATCAGTTCAAGTTTTACCAGGCTTCTTTTAAAGAGAAACCCCATTCCTGAAGGCAGGTCAGCTGAGAGCTGAGCCTGAGAGCATTCCAGCTCCTGAAGGAGGGTGCCTGGAGCATCCCTTCCCCTGCCTCAGTGTGGAGTCGCTCAGCATCATTTCCACTCCTGTTTGTGGTTCAATGGAGCATCCCTGGCTGCCCCCATGAGCTCCTCTCACTTCTTGGGTGATGCTGTCAACTCTTTGCCTCAGAAGAGCTCTTGTGCCATGGCTGTGGTGCAGCTCAGCCCTGCAGTGCCTGGAATGCTGGTGCTATGGTGGATGTGCCTGTTCACCGCTCTCATACAAGCTATGGGATCATAGACTGGTTTGGGGTGGAAGGGACCTTAAAGGTCATCCAGTTCCAACCATTCCCCCTTGACTGTCCCTACAAGCCCTTGTCAGGGATCAACACAACACCCCCCTCACCTGGGCAGCCTTTGAACCTCCTCTGTTAGAGACAGGTAGGTGGAATTCCAGCTTTGTATTTGCTCCTTGTGAGGGACACAGGGAAAGGTTTTGGTTTTCCCAAGTGAAAATGGGAAAGAAAAAAAAAAAAAGGAGGAAAACAGGTGGGGAAGGAAATTTTATTTCCAAGCTTCTAAAAGGATCTTACAAACCACAGAGAGTTAAAAAAAATGCAAAACTATATATATATATTATATATATATAATTGACAGGGTCCTTTTAAGCAATTCTTCACATTATTCTAATGGTGATAGGAAATACCACTTAACCATATATGTGTTTTTCCCAGAATCCTGATCACTGCCGACAGCTGACGAACCTCTTCCCATACATCTCCCCTGGACTGTACAGATCCCTTCTCTTGGAAGCAAAGGAGAAGGAGGAAAGAGAATAAACTCACCAAGGAGGAAAAAAAGCAACTCTTGAACATGGTGTTCCCAAGCAGGGCTGTGTGAAAGCCAGGTGTGATGCCTCTATGGGGTCTTGTGCCTAACCCCAGCACTCCACACCTCTCAGTAACTCATCCCATCCCAGCCATTCCCACCTTCCCAAGGTCTCACGTCCTTCTCCAGACGAGCCCCAGTGCTGCCGAGCTACACCCCTTAAGCTCAGCACCACTCCTTGCCCTTTCCTTCCCACCAATCCAGTCCTCAACCTTTATTCTGCAGGACTTCCCAACAGCTCTGCTCATCCAGGAGTTCATCCCGGCTCTCCATCCCCACCAGCAGCACTGCTTCCACCTTGGCATCCCTCCTGCAGGGACTGGCTGCTGGGTACATCCAGACGCACTGGGGATGAGGAGGGATTCACACTCGGCTGCTCAGGATCTGGCACCCACATCAGGAAGCCATGGGCCCGTGGACAAAACCAACAGCTCCAAACCAGAAAGGACCTCAGGAAATAAATGCAGAGAAAGCCAAGACAGAGAAATGGAGCTGGGGCAGCTCCAGATTCCTGCTCACCCTGAAACATTGTGGCTGCTTTTGGACATTGCCAAAAAGTAAACAAAACCCCAATGACCCCTTGTTCCCCCATCCCACCCCCAACACTTAAACACTTAATGTCCAGCTTAAGTGAAATCAACAGATTTGAAAACCCACACAGATGTTGAAAAGGAGAGCAACACCACCGGGGCAGTTCCTGTTGTCATCACAACAAAAACCCCAGCTCGAGCCTCGGAGGCAGAGGGCTAAATGCAACATCTCTTTTAAGGGCTGTGCCACCCCACTTCGGAGCCTGAAGGGGCTCCTTGGGTCCCATTCCCAGCAGGGAACCAAACATCTCTCACTGTCCGCATCCTCTCTCCGACCCTAGCACCAGGGATGCTGCTGCTGCAGGCAGCTGATGGAGGATGGCTCAGCCCCAGGGTACCCGCTCCTGCCTGCACAGCTCAAAGCCCTGCATCACCTTCCTCCTCCTCTACACCCTACATGTAAACCAGGCAGCCACAAACACCCCAGCCAGCTGTGAGAAAGAACGTATATATTCAGCACGCACTCAATACAGCATAGCAACAAAAGCTGTCGTTTCCTTAAAAAACAGAGGAACACCCAACTTCCAGAACAACCACCAAAGCTTCCAAACTTCTCCCCACCCTACAGCCCTGATATTCATCCTTCCGGCCCGAATAAGGCAACCAGTGACCCCAGCACCGTGCATCCCTGCCTGGCAAGGGACAGACGGGGGCCCTGCCGCAGCACCCAGCTCCTCCCGCGGAGCCTGGGATGCTCCCAATGGAGAGGAGCCTGGCCAGCAGTTTGCTCCCGTGCAGTTATTTGGGACACCCCGCTCTCCCACCCCTCCCAAAGGAACCAGAAAGGAGGGCAGGCTCTGGCTGCAGCCCCCAGCATGCGCCAGGGAAGAGAGAGGATCCCATCAGTGATGCTGGCAGGGTCCACGCTCGAATCGGCATCTCCGTGTCTCTGCTTTCTGCTGGAGGTGGGGGACGAGGCTGAGCAGGGGGAGAGGAGCAGCACGGTGGCAGGGACAGGGGCTGGCAGGGCCCTCACACTGTGTGCAGAGGGGAGGTAGATCGGCTTT